>NC_057861.1:185428964-185745492 GCF_019393635.1 Dromiciops gliroides | reverse complement strand
ATTCTCAGTGTGTCTATGGGAAGTTTAGAGGAAGATAAAGACAAGAAGGAACCAAAAAACATTTTTAAAGTTCACATTGATGTTTTACTGAGTCCAAACACATTCAAAATAGATCACAGAATTTGTTATTTATGTAGAACATTTGTTATTGTTGTTCAGTCATTTTCCAGTCATGTCTAACTCTTTGTGACCCCATTTGGAATTTTCTTGGCAAAGATACTGGAGAGGTTTGCCATTTCCTTCCCCATCTCATTTTACAGATAAGGAAACTGAGGCAAACAGGGTTAAGTGACTTGCTCAGGGTCATACAGCTAGTAAGTTTCTGAGGGCAAATTTAAACTCAGGAAGATGTGAATCTCCCTGAATCCAAGCCTGGCACTCTATCTATTGCACCACCCAACCGCCCATGCACCTTAGAAAAGACTTATAAGTAAGCAAGCAGTGACACATGCCTCAGGTACCTCACAAGATGCAGCCGGAGGCTCTTGAGTGCTTATCTTTTTATAGCTACAAGCCCAGAGTGTATTATTGCTCTTGCAAAACTGTCTGAATGGTGCTTTGGAAAGCATACATATAATACCTTAATAAGACCTGTATTTAGAGAAAGCCTTTCATCTGAGAAATTCAAAGCACTTTAAAAGCAAAGATTCATTCCTTCCAACATGCTTGGGAGGTAAGTAGCTGGCCAAGGTCATTATTCATTTCTCATAGATGGAGAAACTGAGGGAAAAGGTGACTATCCAGAGTGTCTTCCCTTAAAGTGTTTTTATTTTGAAGATGAGAGTGACCTTCAAAGATCCATGATAGCACACCACTAATTAGAGGTAAAAAGAAATCTTTACATTTTCAGCCTTATTTCCACGGATTTAATCTGAACTCAGAATTAAAACGTGGGCCACAGAGATCTATAACTTGCTACTGCTTTGCCACCAACGGCACTGTCAATCATCTCTGCTGAGTCAGCCCCAAAGGTTATCATTAAATGTGAGGTACTATTTGCTCACAAAATGTAAATGCCACCATACCACATTTGAAAAGTGAGAGAGAAAAAAAAAAACAACTTTTCCAAATGGAGTCAAGCTTGTATACATTTAGCAGGCAGCATTTACAGAAGGGATTAGTGCATTCTTTCTAGATCTAATCAAGTAACACAGAGCATGTTTGTGGGAGACAAGCCATAAGGACATGAAAAGTTCAACAAAAAAACATACAATAATTAAACAACAAAACAGGATAAGAATACAAGGGATGCCACAAGGCAGTCTTCAATTAGACGCTAAAAAGCAGTACAGACAGTATGTGCTATGAGTTCAAAAGAGAGAGTTTAAAGTGGGCTGGAATTAACCCAGAGGAAAAACTTGAGCTAAATCTTGATGAATGGGTAGACTGGAATAGATTTAATTATCTTTTCTTATGTGTATGCATTTCCCAGGTGCAGCTATGTGGCACAGTAAATACAGTGCTAGGCCCAGAGTCAGGAAGACTCATCTCCTTGAGTTCAAATCTGGACTCAGACACTTAACAAGCTGTGTGACCCTGGGTAACCTCACCCTTTTTGCCTCAGTTTCTTCATCTGTAAAATGAACTGAAGAAGGAGATGGTGAACCACTCTAGTATCTTTGCCAAGGAAACCCCCAATGGGGTCACAAAGAGTAGGGCATGACTGAAAAATGATTAAACAGCAAAATATGCCTCACTTTTTGGTTGACATACTAGTATATATTCAGCTAAAAGATCGTGTGATCTCACCCTGGGATATAGGCCAAAGGTTTCATCACTTGAGATCTGCTTAATTATCAGATCTGGAAAGTGTTTCTACTCACTTTCTCTTCTGGAAAGGTGTGTTTTGCGGGGTTTGGAAGGTAGCATTACGAGATGTGGCGAGTAAAACTATATGTGGTCGCCCTATAATTGTCTCAAGTGTTAGGGAATTTAGCTGGGATTTATAATATATTTGTGACTTAGAAATTAGAGGCTACTGCACCAGTTTGTAGCATTAAGCATTTATTAAAGCACATTAAGTATTAGTAAAGAGAGCACACATGGCTCTGAAAGATAGGAAAACCTTGCTAGGAAAGAGAAGAGAGAGAAAAGAGAAAATGGGGAGCCCTAGTGGGCTGCGTCTGTTCTCACCAAGTTCCTGGGCCAAAGAGAGAGATCAGGGAGTACAAGCTCTCTGAGGGAAGCAAAAGATGCTGCACTTACACACTGTTTAAAGCTAATTAGCTAGCATCATTTAAATCTATTGGTTCACTAGATTTGAGTGTGGTCCATGAGCAGAACATGTTAAGGTCAAAGCCCAGAGAACAGATCCTCTGGCAGGAACAAGGCTTTCAGGTGGGTGTGGTTTTGAATGAGGTAACTTCCTGACACTGGGCTGGCCTTAATAAAAGGTCAGGCCAGGTTCTCTCAGCGGGGGCCTCTGGGAGTCCCAAAACCCCATTATTTTCTCATAGGGAAGGTGGTATGCTTGTGTTGGATTAGTAAAACAAAACAGAAAGAATAGACCAAAAAGAAACTAGAAGAAGAAACTGCTTTCACTCCATTATTCTCCCATATAACAATCTGATGATGGATTCGTTTTTCCACAATCTCAAAAGAAAGTTCAACAATTCCCCCACTCCTGAGAAGTACCTTAATGGGGTACACACTACATAATGTCATCTCAAGTAGAAACATAAGAAAAATGAAGAAGGGAACATTCAGGACTCCCAGCTCACTTTCTCCTTCAGGTTCTATATTGCATACTAATGCTGTTTTCCCAAAAGGATCCTGTCAAAATGGAATGAAAACCACAAAGAAATAATTAGCCTCATCTCCCACCTAGGCAGAGCTCTCTGTTCTCTTTCCACTCTTCCCTGACTTCTCCTCCTCCCCAGCATGCCAACACTCACCCAAACATTTCTCCAAATCATTAAAATGGCTTATGTATTAAAAGGTGTCATCTATTCCTCTTCCCAGGAGGAATCCAGAGCTGTTTTTTCCCACTTATCCCACCATAGTTACATTGCTAATTTGTTTTTAAAGTAATGACTCACAATGACATTTTAAAATCTGACAACTTTTTAGGGTATCCAATCCCTTCTACACAAAACTTAGATAAGACACCACAAATTCCTGCCTTCATTGAGTCTTTATGATGAGTAGTCTCCAAAGAGGGATCACTGGGCCTGGGAGGCATGACCCCAAAGGGTTAATGATTAACCTATCAGAGAATAAGAAGATGGGTTGCCTTTCACACTCCTCACAATAGTTCGAACAGAACTACACCATCTCCTTCTCCTTTTATAGCTCAAAAGTCCCTCTCCCCAACTACTTAGCACCAGGAGCCCCTTCCCCCAAGTTTCTGAGAGCATTTTATAATCCAGCCAAGCAGTTAGGTTCCCACACTCTGCATTCAAAGCTGATGGAGACGCCTTCAGTTGGTGGGCTCTGTGCTCCAGGGCAATGGTTTGTGGGTAACACATACACACACACATACGAACACACACAACTTAGTTTGGTGGGGAAGACTGAGAATCATAATATGAGTAGGCAAGGTTGGGTTACAATCTGTAGATTGCTGATCTCATTTTTATTATCTTCCTCCCCAAATCTACTCTTCTTCCAAAGTTCATTATTCCCCTCAAGGGCATCATCACCCTTTCAGGAATCCAGGTTGTCAACTTTTTCATTATCCTTGACTCTTCAGTCAACTGACTACATTCTTCAAAGTTAGCAATGATTCCTTAATTAAATTTAATGTGATTTTCTAAATCTTCATCTTTATCCAGCTCTCTGTAGTGTTAGATATAACTAAATATTACTGGCTCCTATAAAATTAGTTACTCAAACCTCTCTGGGTTGCTGGAAATACAAAAGCATGTCACCTATAAAAACTCACTAACACAATTTGAAACAGGATTGTAAAGTTCTAAAATCTTACAAATATATTCTAGACCCTTCTTCAGACCTCATTTTTTTTTTGTGGGGCAATGAGGGTTAAGTAAATTGCCCAGGGTCACACAGCTAGTAAGTGTCAAGTGTCTGAGGCCATATTTGAACTCAGGTCCTCCTGAATCCAGGGCCGGTGCTTTATCCACTGCACCACCTGGCTGCCCTTTCCAAATATATTCTGCTGAAATATAAAAATGTGATCCCATTTAAATCATGTGTAAGAACAACCAACTTACATCAGGAAAGATAAAATTTTGATAAATGATTTTTGACAAAAAAATCTGTGTTTGATTGGTAGATGGGGCTGGTAACATATAAAGTTACTTTTTCTATTATAACAACCACAAAATAAACATATCAAAATAAACTAAACCTATTATAGAACAAAGTCTTCAAACAGTTGTACCACAAAGTATTAATTCTGGATTTAGTAAAAAATTTAATTCAAGCACAATGCTCTGACTAGTAATAACATTACTGACAATAATATTTTAGTAGGCAACCATTTATTTTGTCTTAGTTAATTTCTATTTTTGACTTAAGTTTTACAATGTACATAATTATTAGTATAATAGTACCTGGGTATAATTCATAAGTAGTTAAATATACACATATTCTGGATGTGTGTTCAAATTTTTTACTTACACTGTTGCATGATCAAAGAGGCTAGAAATCATTGTTTTAGAAATTAATTTGCATTTACATAGTAATCTGAAGTTTATATGAGTCTTCTTTCAAAATACTATGCAGCAAATAGTATTGCCTATATTTTATAGGTGAGGAAACTATCCTCCAAATAGTTAAAGACTTGCCCAAGGTGACATAGCTACAAAATATTAGCACTAGCATTTTTTAATAGTTTTATTGATTTTTAAAAAATTATAAGCATTTGCAATTTACTGATACTTTGTGGCAAGTTTCTTATAACAAAATAAAACAGTTAAGTAAAACTCATAATATAGAAATGTCATCTGAAAGGGCATGCAACATCTCATAATTGTACCATACCCCACCTCTGTTTTTTAAAATAAGGTTTTATTTGTATCCTGTTTTTTACATCAGCATAGTTATTCTCAGTGTCTCTTCCCATCTTCCTCTTAGATTGTCATCTCATACAACAAATAGAATTTTTAAGAAGCAAAAAACACCTCATCCACTTGACACTTACTAGCTGTGTGACCCTGGGCAAGTCACTTAACCCCCATTGCCCCGCAAAAGAAGCGAAAAACAAGAAGAAAAAATCACCACAACTGATGAATTCATTGAAAAAATCCAAATGAATTCTCAATTCACATGAAATTTGAAATTAAAAATTAATTTGAAATTTTTAATTCAAATGAAAATGAATTCAAATGAAAAAGCAAAAAAAAAGTACAATGTGTAATACCTGTGGAAAATATACAGTGTGTAATAACTGTGGATCTCTTAGCTCCATTAAGGGGTGGGGAGAGATGAGCCCTCTCATATCTCTTCATTTAAGTCATGTTTGATCTTTATAATTTTGTTACATTCATCTTTTTTTGTATGTTGTTGTTCTTTCATTTACATTATTGTGTTACTATGTATATTGTCTTCTTGGATCTACTTACTTCACTCTGCATTAGTTTATGTAGATTTTTACATGCTTTCTGTATTCATTACATACATTATTTCTAAAAGCACAGCAATATCCCATCACATTGGTGTTCAACAATTTGTTTATCTATTCCCCAACTAATAAGCATCTTCGCTACAAAAAAAGGGAACTTTCCTCATATCAATGGCTTCTTTGGGAGATAAGCCCAGTAATGGAGTATCTGGTTTAAATTCCAAATTGCTTTTCAAAATGATCATACTATTCCTAGATCCACTCACAATGCATTAGTATGCTTATTCTACACCCCCTCCAACATTGACTACTGAGCTTTTTTGGTCATCTCTGACACTTTTCAGGGTGTAAGGTGAAACCTAGGGAATGTTTTGATTTGCATTTCTCTTATCATGAGTGATTTGAAACATTCCTTCAAGTAGCTGCGGATACTTTGCAATTCTTTTGAAAGTTGTTTATATCCTTTGACCACTTATCTTTGGGGGAATGGTTTTGTCTATGCACATATATGTGAATATATACATAAATGTACATACATATACATATATACACATATAATATCTGTATACATATCATCTTATCCTAGGTATATTTTATTTCTGAAGCTTTTCAGTTTCCTGTAATCAGTTATTATTTTATCTTTTATAATTACCTTTATCTCTTATTTGTTTAAAAAGACATCTCTCACCCATAACTGTTAGAGGTTCTTAATCTTATTCACTTCCAATTTGTTTTTTACAGTACAAGCTTTAATATTAAGAACACATATTCTTTTGGAATATCTTGTGGAATGTGGGATAAAGTATTAGTCTAAGCCTAATTTTTATCCAGACTGCTTTCTAGTTTTGTCCTAGGTAATTTATGTTTTCTACCTTATCAAACATTGGATTAGTAAATTTCATTGTTTCTACCTCTTCTAGTCTGCTCCACTGATTTGTCTAACTTTTAGCCAATACCAGATAATTTTGATGATTCTTGGTTTATAATATAGTTTGAGTTCTAGAAGTAAAATTAAGCCTTCATCCCTATCTCTTTTCATCATTTGCCTTGATATGCTAGATATTTTCTTTTTCCAAATGAATTTTGTTCCCAAAGAGATAATAAAAAAGGGAAAAGGACCCACATGTACAAAAATATTCATAGCTGCTGTTTTTGTGGTGGCAAGGAATTGGAAATTGAGGGGTTGCCCATCATTTGGGGAATGGATGAACAAGTTGTGGTATATGAATGTAATGGAATACTATTGTGCTGTAAGAAATGATGAACAGGTGGATCTCAGAGAAACCTGGAAGGACTTGCATGAACTGATAATGAGTGAGATGAACAGAACCAGGAGAGCACTGTACACAGTATCGTCAACATTATGTGTTGATCCATTGTGATAGACTTGATTCTTCTCAGCAATACAATGATACAAGATAGTTCCAAAGGACTCATCATGTAAAATACTCTCCAAATCCAGAAAAAAAGAACTGTGGAATATGGATGCAGATTGAAGCATACTATTTCTTTTGGTTTTGGTGCTGTTGTTTTTCTTTTTTTGAGATTTTTCCTTTTTGCTCTGATTCTTCTTTCACAGCAAGACTAATGCAGAAATTTGTTTACTGTGATTGTATATATATATATATATATATATATATATATATATATATATATATATATATATATAAGCTATATCAGATTACTTGCTGTCTTGGGGAGGGGGCAGGGAGGGGAGGGAAGGAGGAAAATTTGAAACCAGAAATCTTATAAAAACAAGTGTTGAAAACTATCTCTACATGTAACTGGAAAATAATAAAATACTTTTATAATAAAAAAGAAACAAATGAATTTTGTTATTATTTTATCAAGTTCTATAAAGTATTCCCTTGGTAATATGAATAGTTTAACATTAAAAATGTAAATTAATTATATATGTATAACTTATATCTAATTGTTTACCATCTCAGGGAGGGGGCAGGGAGAGAGAGAAAAAGAAAGGGTTAGAATTTGAAACTCAAACTTTAAATTAAATGTTAATTTAAAATACAATTTAAAAAAATAATTTTAATAATATTGTCATTTTGGTTATATTGGTATAGTCTAGCCATGAGCATCAAATATTCAGCCAGTGATTTAAACTGTTTTTTTCTCTTTAAGGAGCATTTTGCAACTAAATTCTATATAAGTGTCTGAGTGCTTTGGTAGGTCTATCCCCAGATATTTCATGCATTTCCCTTTCTATTAGTTTTTCTTGTGCTTTGTTATTATTATATAAAAGTGCTTTTGATATTTTAGGGGGGGTTGTAGCCAGAAACTTTATTGAAGTTATTGTCTCAATTTATCTTTGTTAATTCCTAGGATTTTCCAAGTATGTCATCATATCATCAGCAAATAGGGATAGTTGTATCTTCTCTTTATCTCTCTTTATATATTTAATTTCTTTCATCTTACTGATGTTGCTAATATTTCCAGAACTACATCAAACAGTAGTGGGGAGATTAGGGATCCTTCTACTGGAAAAGGTTCTAGTGTATCCCTCCTTGCATATGATGCTTTCTTTTGGTTTTAGATAGATGTTTTTTATGATATTTTTAAATGTCTCTCTATGCTTATATTTTGCATGGTGTTCAAAGGGTTTTTCTGCATTTATATGTTGGTTTGTAATATGATTAATTATGCTGATTGCTTTCCTAACATTAAACTATCCTTCAATTCCTGATATAAATACAACTTGGCTACAATGAACGATTCCTTAGATCAATTGCTATAATTTCTTTGACAGGACTTTTTGAGTTAATATTTATTAATGATATTGGCCTAAAATTTTCCTTCTGTGTAGTATTCTTCCCTGGCTTTGGTACTGGGATTATATTGGTCTCATAGGAGAAGTCTAGTAGGGAGCTTTTTCTATTTTTGAGAATAATTTGTAAAATATAGATACTAAGAGTTCTTTAAAAGTTTAATAGAATTCACCTGTGAACACATCAGGACTAGGAAGATTTTCTTTGGTACTTCCTTTATAGCTAAATCTATTTTCTTTTTTGTGCTTAAGTCATTTATTATCTCTATATGGTTTTTTGATGGTTTGAGTATTTTATATTTTCAAAGATATTTCTCTTTCTTTTGTGCTCTCCGTCTTGTTTGCACATGACTATACAATATGTATAACAGATTATAGAGTTTTACCTTCTTGTCCAATGTGTCACTCTTTTTTATTTTTTTGGACTGATATTTAAAGTAATAAAAGATAGTTTTTTATTTTCCTCCATTTTCTTAAAAACTGAGTTTTTATCAAATTATAATTTCCCCCCCTCTTCTGGTGTAAATATAGTACCATGTCTCTTCAGTTACTTTCACTTGATCTTTTTTCAAGTGACCCTATTTCCATTGCCTCACTTTCCCTTAACCCTAATCCCTTTTGCCCATTTGTTTCTACTTTCCCTTTGGAATTTTGCTTATTTATTCCTTTTTATTTCCTGCTTTTATTTAGTTACTTAATTATTCCTTTTTTTGTCCTCAATTAGTCAAGTAGATTCCCTCTTCTTCTCTTAGACTCCTTCAATTAGTCTTTGTTCATTAGTTGGGTTTGTTGTGTTTTTTGGAGGGGATGGAGGAGGAGAAGTTGTCTTTTTTGTTTTATATTTCATTTTTGTGCCCCTTTCTAGAGAATATTTCTTTCACTTTCTTCATTATCCTCTCTTTCTTCTCTTTCTGTCTACTCTAGATCTTCATTCTCTTGTTCATGATCCTGTAATTAGGTGATCCCTTTTTATTCTCTGTATTCTCCATGAAGTCAAAACTTCTGAAGTATCCACTCTGGGCTCTCTCCTCAAGGCTATTTCTGCCTTTCCCTGACAGATCATGCCCCATGAATCCCTCTTTTCCATTGTGCCTCACTACCAGAACAATGTCAATTCCTGTAAGTGACAGAGAGGACACTGTCCTATGCTATAACTTCCTCCCACATCCCTGATTATGCAGCCCACCTCTGAACTATACCCTCCCCCTAGTCACCTTTCTTCCCCATTTGCTTGAACACATTCTTCCTGGATCCATGTGCTCCTACTCCTACAGTTACCAGGTGCTGCCAGGGGTTCTAATTCCCCTCCCTTGGTGGTAGGATGAGTCTTCCTTTTAAGCACCAAGTCCCCTAGACAATACCCAACATAAGGTCCTCACCTCCCTTCACATAATAACTCTCTTCACCTAGTGAGTATTTATAAGTAGAACTCCCTTCCTGCCACCCAAACAAGGCTCCCTCTCTCCTTCCCTTTTTCAATCTTTTCTATCTCTGCACCTACTCAACTTTAAGATTTTCTCTTCCTTAAATACTATAGGAGTCATCTTCCCCTCATTGTCAGCCTTTGATTTGACTATGGCACCCTCCCCTCTATCCTCCATTTCCCCTCTCCCCTTTCCTGAACCCTCCCATTTTGTAAAGTACACACAACACACACACACACACACACACACACACACACACACACACACACACACACACACACACAACACTGATTCACCCCTAGGCAAAGTGTTCCAATGTTCTGTCCAGAATGCTCCAGGCTCACCTCTTGGCTTATCTGCACTAAGCTTCCATTTTCACTTCTGTCTCCTTATGTCTTTCCCCTAAGGAAAGCTCTTACTAGTCTCTCTGATGACACTCTATTGCTGTTGCTGTCATTAGTTGTATTAGTTCACCATTCCTGAATTTGTGTTGTCTGTGGTGTTCAAGAAGCAAATCATCTCTTCAGTTCTCGTTTTCTTTCTTTCATTCGTTCTCTCTTTCTCTTTCTTTTTTTTTGGGGGGGGGGCAATAAGGGTTAAGTGACTTGCCCAGGGTCACACAGCTAGTAAGTGTCAAATGTCTGAGGTCCGATTTGAACTCAGGTCCTCCTGAATCCAGGGCCGGTGCTTTATCCACTATGACAGCTACTTGCCCCCCTGGTTTTCTTTCTAAGAATATTTCAAACACCCCTTTATTATTGAATATCTATCTCTTTTTTTCATTTATGGTTAGGCTCAGATTTATAAGAAAGGTCACCTTGGACTTCATCTTGAACTCTATTGCTCTTCAGAATGTGTAATTCCATTCTCTCCTACATTTTCTGCTGTGTAATGAAGTCTTGTGTTTAATTTCCTTTCCTTTGTATTTGAAGGTCTTTCTAATAGTCATTTGCAGAAATTATCTCAGAAGTGAATTGTTCAATTTAACCATAATGTGTCTTGAAGTTTGCATACCTCTCTATTAAAAAAATTAACAGAAATCTATTTTCTCTCCTTCCCACCCCTACCCCATTGAAAAATGAAGAGACAAAAAAAACCCCAATTTTTATAACAAATACTTGTAGTCAAGCAAAACAAATTCCTTCAATGTTTCTATACTAAAATATGAGCATTTGTTTCATTCTCCACCCATAATGGACAGCATATTTGTTTCATTATTGGTTCTCTGGTATCATGAATAGTCATTGGTTTGATTATAGTTCTTATAGCTTTCAAAGTTGATTGTTTCTACAGTGTTCTTTTTTTTTGTAAATTTTCCTCCTGGTTCTACTTATTTCATTTTTGATCAGTTTTTTAAAGTCCTCAAAATTGTTCATTTTTATAATATTGATGTTATTATAAATTGTTTATCTGGTTGTGCTCACCTCATTCTGCATCAGTTAGTATGTCTTTTTAAAATCATCTATTTCTTCATTCCTTATAGCACAATAATATTCTATCACATTCACATACTACAATTTATTCAGTCATCTTTAAGTGATGGAAATTTGTTTCATTTTCAGTGGTTTTGCCACTACAAAAAGAGCTGCTATAAATATATTTGTACATAAAGGCTCTTTTGCTCTTACTTTGATTTCCTTTGGGTATGACCTTAGGAGTAGTACTGACCCTAGGATTGAATCTCACTCTTTTGACTTCCGGGCTGATGTATCACACATGCACCATTCGGCAAAGAATAGAAGAGAGGAAAAAAGGAAAAGGGGCAAATTTCCATATGTTCCTTATCTTGATATCATTCTCATATATTCTTCTGCCTCCCCACAAAAAGAAAATCCAAGAATTCATGTCCCAGACTAATTAGCAAAGAAACATAGAATGTTGTAGCTGAAACATAGAATGTTGTAGCTGAAAGAAACCATGGACACATTTAGTCCAGTCATTTTGACAACAGAGATCAATTAGATCAAACAGATCTTTGACCCCTTGACCACAGAGATCAATTAGACAACTCATTTCTGGGTTGGGCAGGTGAGTAGAGAACAGAGGCCTAGAAAATACTGACAATTAAATTCGACAGATTAAGAAATTAAAAGAAAATATCATTTACCTTTCTTTATATTTATTTCATTTTTTCATACTTCTATCTGTCCACGTTCCTTTGATATTTACTAAGCCTAGTTCTCCATAGGAAGGGAATCAAAAAGCATATGTTAAGGCCAAACATGTGCCGGAACTGTACTAAGCACTTTTCAAATATTTCATTGGATCCTCATAACTGTGAGAGTTAGATGCTGTTATTAACCCATTTTTCAGTTGAGGAAACTCAGGCAGGCAGGGGTTGAGTGACTTGCTTAGAGTTTCCATAGCTAGAAAATGTCTGAGGCTAGATGAGAATTCAGGACTTCAAGACTCTAGGCCTAGAATTCAATCCAATGCACCAAAGTGCCACAGAAAGTTATAAAGTGGGAACGAGGACTAGACTGACAATCAAAAGGCCTAGAGTCTAGTTTCTACCCTTCTTCTGACTAGTTGGGTTTCTTTGGGGCAGTCAATTTTAATATACTCCTACTTAAATATCATTCATCAGTGGAAGCCACTATCTGCTAGGAGATGACAGCTGTACCAGCACAAATGAGAATAAGTTACTGTTTTCTTGGAGCTGCTTCAGATGAGTCATGTGGAAAGTCTTTCTTCCTAAAGCCCCCACCATCATTCCCTACTAAATGGTACAAGAAAATGAATGAGGCTATTTCTAGAAAGGTGAATAATGGACCATACACCAGGTAGGGTGAAAAGATGAGGGGAAACCAGAAAGATAGCATCAAAGCTACATAAAAGCTTTTTTTAAAAAAGTCTAAGCATTTTGCAACACTACATTTCCAATTATTTTAGCATGATTTTAATGTAACTTAATATTCTCTCCAAGAATGTTAATAAGCAGGTTACTATGAATAAGCATTTATAAAGTGCCTCCTATGTGCCAGGCACTATGTTAAGCACTTTACAAATATTCTCTACCCCACAACTCTGAGAGATACTATTGCATTCTGTGGAATAAGAAGAGAACTACACAGACTCAATATCTCAAACACCAATATGCTCCCCTTTCTTCTTCCCTTCTCATTTAGTACATGTCTCACATGTCAAGAAACAATTTAGCAGGTCCCCATAACTGAAACCTCAGTAGTTCTAAAGGGCCCTTCCAGTTCCAAAATCTGATCTCTTTGGCCATGCCATTCCTTTTCATAATTTCATTGTCTTATGTCTTAGTGCCTAAACATTAGAAAGTAAAGTAGAGATCTGGCAAATACCCAGTTCATTTTCTCCATATACAATGCCAAAACAGAATCTTCATATTGTTTTCTTTGAAAAATTCATCTTATAGACTGGCTGTTTATTAATCAAATTTCCTGGATAATTTCCAGATTTCCATTCCAGTATCAGTTGTGTGGGCAGCTAAGCTGGGCCTAGAGTCAGGAAAATTCATCTTCCTGAGTTCAAATCTGGCCTCAGACACTAACTAGCTGTGTGACCCTAGGGAAGTCACATAACCATGTTTGCCCTCAGTTTCCTCATCTATAAAATGAGCAGGAGAAGGAAATGGCAAACCACTCCATCTTTGCCAAGAAAATGAGGTGACCAAGAGTCAGACACAACTGAACAACAACAAAAAAGCAGTTGTACTGAACAACAACAAATCAGTTGTGTAGGTAAAAAACTTACCCCAAGATGAGTGTGATAGGTAGGCTTAGCTACTGGCTCCTAACCTTGTTTGCAAAAGCAGTTAGATATTCTTTTTTTGGCTTCTGTTCTTTCAATCAAGTTATTTTCATTTCCTCTCTTTTTCCTCCATTAAACACCCTCTCTTTCCCCAGTGTCTGCTGAAGCACTTAGGAGATACGCATACAAATGCTACCATAGCCAGATGGATAAGCATCATCTTGGGGTGCCCATACTTCTTGGAGTAAAAACTCGAGAAACAATACAGGAATGCGAGTCCCACAAGTCTGTGAGACATAGCAGGTGGCATTTTTGAAAGCAAAATTGCACTTCAATAGATGGGTAAATTAGGGTCTACTCATAATACTTGACACTGGAACAAAGTGACTATCCTAATATCCCCTTTTCTATTATCTACATTATGGAAAACCAGAAAGATGACAGCAAAGCAAGGAAAAAGCTTTAAAAAAATGTTTAAGCATTTTGCAAAATCAACACTCCATTTCCAGTTAGTTTTATATGATTTTAATGTAACTGAACACACTTTCCAAGAATGCTAATAAGTAGGTTACTATGAATGCTCAAAATAAACTATTTAATATCTAACATTCACGTTAATTTGTCAGTCTCATCATCTTTGGACAAAGAGCTTTGTACTTGTGTGTGTGTGTGTGTGTGTGTGTGTGTGTATCTATCAATGTATATATGCATTTCTTGGGGACACAGGATACCCTGAAGGTTTTGTGGGCCTATAACTCATTAGTCAACATAATAAAAGCTAGGTTATACTCTTTTCTCCCAGAATAGAATCTCTTTCAAGGCAATTTCATCTGGGAACTCATCTGAATTGCTACAATTCCTGAAGTCCCAAAAGGATTTCATTATGAGGGTGTTCTCTTTCCATATACCTATAAGGCAGTCCTATAGTAGAGACCCTAAGGACACCATTATATGGAAGCACCAATTCCTCATAAGGAAACAACAGCTAAGTGATACAGTCTCTCCATACTATTTCTAATTGCTTTCAATTATCTAAAAAAATTATAGCTTTTATAGCATAATATTTTATACATATGCCCCAAAATGTCAAAGATACTATCCTAATATCATGGCAAATATGGGAAGAGGGTCACTTCAAAAGGGCATCAGCTTCATGTGGGAATGCATTTTAGTTCCTTGGGGAAAATAGGGGAGTACAAAAAAATTTTATCAGTTGAAACCATGTGAACTTTAGTTTGTCTACTTGGCCTATAAAGGCAGAAGTCCAATATCAACTAAAAGATTATCTTAAGTGAAATATAAATTTTAAATTGAAAGCATGAATTATGAAACTATGAATTTGTTAAATGAAATAGTGTTAAAAATATTTCCCAACATAAAGATCATTTTTCTAACAATCAAGCCAGAAGACCTAATCACATTATGCTAAAATCTAATATAGGTCCTGAACACATCTTCAACTTCAATATGTCCAAAGCAGAATTCATTATTTTTTTCACCCTACCCTGGCCCCCCAAAATTTTACCCCTATTTCAAAATTTCCTATTTTTGTTGAAAGCATCATTATTCTTCCTTTCTCTCAGGTTTATAACTTTGGGATTATACTCTGCTTTTTCACTCTCCTCCATCGCATATTTTCAGTCAGTTGCCAAATCTTTCCATTTCTACCTCCACAAACAGCTGGGTTGCATAGTGGATAGAATGCTGAATTTGGAGTTTGGAAGATTTTAGTTCAAATCCTGCCTCAGATACTTACTTAGCTTTGGACAAGTACCTTAACTTCTGTCTGCCTAAATTTTCTTATCTGTAAAATGGGGTTAATAATAACACCTACTTCAAAGGGTTGTTGTGAAATCAAATAACATATGTAAAGCACACTGCAAACCTTAAAGTACTATATAAATTCTTCCCTGTTCCTTCCTTTATTAAAACCATGGCTCTACTGCTATCTCATCATTAAACTTTCAGTACAACATGAGGCCTTCTTCA
Source organism: Dromiciops gliroides (assembly GCF_019393635.1). NCBI lineage: Eukaryota > Metazoa > Chordata > Mammalia > Microbiotheria > Microbiotheriidae > Dromiciops > Dromiciops gliroides. The sequence goes on along the minus strand of NC_057861.1, from coordinate 185,730,053 downwards.
CCATGGACCATCCTACCACACTTGTGGCCTGCTCACTAAAGTCAACTCAGCAAACATGTATTAAGGGCCTTCTATGTGCCAAGCACTGTGTTAAGTGTTGGGTATTCAAAAACAAAGAAAATCCCTGCCTTCAAGGAACCTCACTAAGCTCCTTCTTTAAATAGAGGTCCTAGAGCCCATGGCCCTGCCTTTTATTCAGTGGCTGAGGGCACCGAAGAGATGGGATTGCCAGTGAATACCAGACAGATTCAAGGAAGACATGATGGACATTTTCAATGAAGTCCAATAGCAATATGTTGTCATTCAGTCACGTCTCCTTTTGGAGTTTTCTTGGCAAAGATACTGGAGTAGTTTGTCATTTCCTTCTCTAGTGGATTTAGGCTAAGCTTGCTCAGGGTCACACAGCTAGTAATTGTCTAAGGCCAAATTTGAACTCGGGTCTTCCTGACTCCTGACCCAGCCCTCTATGCATTGAGCCATGTAGCTGACTCAAAAGCAGTATATCTGGTAGAAAATGGGGAAATGCCCATGCTAGAATATATCTCCATAGAATTTTCCCACTCATTCCCATTGGTTTCTCCTGGAGTTTCTACTTTGTGGACAAATCCAAGACTGGCCTCCTTTCCTTTCAGTCCCTTATCCTTGACTTTCTGGATGTCAAACCATATCCCTATGCTTTATACCATTGTTTTTACCCATTCCACCCTATCCCCAGCTTTTCAGCTCCCTTAGCACAGTGCCTGGCACATAACACTTAATAAGTTCTTCCCCAGACTTCAGGGTATGGAGCCAAGATGGCAGAGTAGAAGAAGCACTCAGCTGAGCTTTCCCAACATAGCCCTCCGAACAAGCTAAAATAATGTCTCAAACCTCTGGAGTGGCAGAGCCAACAGAAGATTGGAGTGAGATATTCTTCCAGCCCAAGACAACTCAGGAATTCTGTAAAATAGATTAGTGCTAAGGAGTTAGAGGCTGGCCCATGTTGATTAAAAAACACTGGTAAGAGCAGGAGGTAGTGATATAAGCAGAATAGCTTTGGGAGCTCTCAAGCCAGAAACAGTAAGGGGACCTAGAAACTGGTCAGAAAGAGATTAAAGGCCACTCCTGCATGTAGCACTGGCCACAGGCCCAGATGTTGTTTGACAACTCCATTGCCCATACCCACTTCTGGGGTTCAAGGGTACAAAGGAGCACTTTCAGTCAAATTGGGATGGAAGCCGTGAGGGGAAGTATCACCACTGGTCTCAAGGGAACAAGAATCCTGAGCAATAGCATTGTATCTGGTCTCAAGGAAGCAGGAGTCCTGAGAAACAGAACTGATTAAAATTCCAAGGGATCAGTGATCCTTCCTGAGTAATAACTAGATCACAGACTATGATAGCAGTAACCACTCTCTCTCCAGATCATAGCACCTGAAAAGTACCAAAAATTTACAAACCCTCAAAATCAGCTTTGAAAATAGCAATGTGAAAAATCCTGAAGTTTGAGAAAGTGCCCTTCCCCACCCAAGGCTGAGAAGAGTGCCCAATGGTAATATAAAGTTCAAAATAAAGAAATGAGGTGGGAAAATAAGCAAACAATAAAAAAAGAACCTGACCATAAAAAGCTACTATGGTGACAGGGAAGAGAATGATACAAACTCAGAAGACAATAAAGTCAAAATATCTACAAGCAAAGTCTCAAAGAAAAATGTGAACTGGAAAAAACCACAAGAATACATAAATGAAATGAGTGCTAGAGGAGAAAATAGATAAAGAAATCATAGCAAAAGAAGAAAATATTAAAAGACAATTAACAGCTTAGTAAAAGAGGCACAAAAAATACCAAAGAAAATAACACCTAAAAAACCAGAATTGACCAAATGGCAAAAGTTACAAAAATTCACTGACATAAACACCTTAAAACAGAACTTACTAAAGGGATAAAGAGGTACAAAAACTCACTAAAGAAATCATTCCATAAAAATTAAAATTGGACAAATGGAAGCTAATGACTCTGTGAGACATCAAGAAACAATAAAAAAGTCTAAAGACTGAAAAATGGCAGAAAATGTGAAATATCTCAACAGAAAACAATTAACCTGGAAAATAGATCAAGCAGAAATAATTTAAGAATTATTAGACTAAGTGAAAGCTATGATTAAAGAAAAAGCCTAGACATATTTTAAGAAATTATTCAAGGAAAACTGTTCTAAGTATCCTGAAGAGTAAAAAACAAAATTGAAAGAATGCACCAATCACTGTCTGAAAAAGATCCCAAAATGAAAATTCTGAGGAATATTATATCCAAATTCCAGAGCTTACAGGGCAAAAATAAAATACTTCAAGCAGTCAGATAAAACATCAAATTATTCAAATACTATGGGACCACTGTCAGGCTCATAGCTACCATGTTAAACGAGTGGAGGGCTTGGAATATGATATTCCATAAGGCAAAACAGAATAAACCTTAAAGGGAAAAAAATGATTCAATAAAATAGAAGATTATTTTAATAAAACAGAAGACTTTCAAACATTACTGATGAAAAGACCAAAACTGAATAGAAAATTTGACTTTCAAATACAAGATTCAAAGAGAAACATAAAAAGGTAAACATGAAAGACAAATTATAAAGGACTCAATAAGGTCAAAATGTTCACCTTTTTATATGGGAAAGTGTTACATGTAACTTCTTTTTTTTGTTTTGTTTTGTTTTTAGTGAGGCAATTGGGGTTAAGTGACTTGCCCAGGGTCACACAGCTAGTAAGTGTTGTGTCTGAGGCCGGATTTGAACTCAGGAACTCCTGAATCCAGGGCCAGTGCTTTATCCACTGTGCCACCTAGCCGCCCCTACATGTAACTTCTAAAAACTTTATTATTATCAGGGCAGTTAAAAGGATTCTACATGGAAAGATGGTGTGAGAATGAGTTAATTACATTGGGATGAAGTAAAAATGGATAGGTAAGAAAGAAGGGTGATCTGAGAGAAGGGAGAGGAAGAATGAATGACATTATTGCAGACAAAAGAAGCACACAAGGAATAGCTCTTACCTTGAAGGGGGAAATGGAAGTGGGGAAAGCAATATGTAAAACTCACACCTAAATTGATTCAAAGAGGGAAAATACAAATACATATTCAATTGGTAATAAAAATCTACCTTAACCAACAGGGAAGTAGGAGAGGAAGGGGATAAGAGAAAAGGGATGGGGGACAAAAGGGAGGAAAAATAAAAGAGGTAGTGGTCAGAAGGAAAAAAAATTTGATTTTTTAATTTATTTTAATTTTTCTCCATTACATGTAAAGATATTTTTTGAGATCCAAATTTTTCTCCCACCCTCCCTTCCCTTCCTGCTCCCAAAGCCAGTAAGCAGTTTGACATAGGTTATACATGGAAAACAGATTTTAGAGGAGAGAGTGTGGGAGGGAGGGAAGTGGAAAGAGAGAGAGAGAGAGAGAGAGAGAGAGAGAGAGAGAGAGAGAGAGAGAGGGGGGAAAATAGGACAAAGGGAAATATACAGTTAGTAGTATTCATAACTGTGGTTGTGAATGGGATGAACTCACCCATAAAATGGAAGAAGAAAGCAGAATGGAATATAAACCAGAATCCAAAAAAATGTTGTTTACAAGAGACACACTTTCCCACACAGTGTTAAAATAAGGGACTAGAGCAGAATCCATTATACTTCTACTGAAATTAAAAAAAAAAAGGAAAGGATAGCAAAAGTAGACCTAATTAAAAGGAAAAAGTAGTGAAACTACATCTTGCTAAAAGGAATCATAGACAACAAAGTAATATATCAATAATAAACATATACGTACTGACTGACATCGCATCCAAATTCTAAAAGAAAATGTTAAATGAATTACAGGAGTGAATAGACAGTAAAGTTATATTAATGGGAGACCTCAAATTTCCCCCAGCACTAGACAAATCTAACTATAAAATAAGAAAGAAGTCAAGGAGATGACTAGAATCTTTGAAAAGTTAGATATGTTAGACCTCTGGAAAAAAATGAATTGAAATGGAAAGGAATCTACTTTTTTTTCAGCTATACCTGGCAGCTTCACAAAAAGTGATCATGTATTAGTGCATAAAAACATCACTATCAAATGCAGAAAAGCAAAATTATTAAATGTACCCTTTTCAGTTAATAATGAAATAAAAATTATAATTAATAAAAGGCTTTGGAAGCATAGATTAAAAATCAATTGGAAACTAAAAAATCTAATTCTAAAGAATAAGTAGATCAAAGAACAAATCATAGAAACAACTGGCAATTTCATTAAAGATAATGAGAACAATGAGACAACATTCCAAAATTTGTGGGATGCAGCCAAAGCGATACTAATGGGAAAATATTATATCTCTAAATTCATACATCAATAAAAGAAAGAAGAGATCAATTAATTGGGCATGCAACTAAAAAACTAGAAAAAACAAATTAAAAATCCCCAATTAAACCAAAATGGAAATCCTGAAAATTAAAGGAGAGTTTAATAAAATTGAAAGTTAAAAATGATTGTGGTAATAAATAAAACTAAGACCTGAATTTATGACAAAACCAACAAAGTAGATAAACCATTGTTTGATGTATTAACAACAAAACAAAATCAAATTACTGGTTTCAAAAATGAAAAGTGTGAATGTACCACCAATGAAGGTGAAATTTTAAAAATTATGAAAAGTTACTTTGTCCACCTACATGCCAGTAAAACTGATCATCTAAGTGAAATGGATGAATATTTACAAAATATATAAACTGCCCAGATTAACAGAGGAGAAAATAAAATACTTAAATAATCTTATCTTTAAAAAAAAAATTCAACAAGCCATCCATGAGCTCTCTAAGAAAAAATCTCTGGGACCAGATAGATTTACAAGTGAATTCTACCAAACATTTAAAGAACACTTAATCCCAATACTATATAAATTATTTGAAAAAAAAATAGGCAAAGAAGGAATCCCACCAAATTCCTTTTATGACATAAATATGGTTAGGTATCAAACCTAAGCCAGGGAAAACAAAAACAGAGAAAGAAAATTATAGACCAAGTTCCTTAAAGAATATTGATGTAAACATTTTTAAATAATAGCAAGGAGATTACAGTGAAATATCCCAAAGATCTATTTATATCGAGAACGCAGGGTTGTTTCAATATTAGGGAAATTATCAGCATAATTAATGATATCAAAAAAAGAAAAATCATATGATTATATCAATAAATGCAAAAAAAACTTTGACAAAATATAATAAACATTCCTATTAAAAACACTAGAGAGCACAGGAATGAACGGAGCCTTTCTTAAAATGGTATCTATCTAAAACCAAGAGCAAGCATTGTCTGTAACAGGAATATACTTGAAGCCTCCCCAAAATAAAATCAGAGTGTGAAGCAAGTATGTCCATTATCACCACTATTATTAAAAGTGTTCTACAGAAACTAAATCAAATTTATAAGAGTGCAAGTCATTCCCCAATTGAGAAATGGTCAAAGGATATGAATAGGCAGTTTTCATATGAAAAAATCCTCCAAATCCCTACTGATTAAAGAAATGCAAATTAAAACAACTCTGAGGTACCACCTAACACCTATCAAAGTGGCTAATTTGACAAAAAAAGGAAAATAATAAATGTTGGAGAAGCTGTGGAAAAATTGGAACAGTAATACATTGTTGGTGGAGTTGTAAACTGATCCAACCATTCTGGAGAGCAATTTGGAACTATGCCCAAAGGGCTATGGAACAGTGCATACCCTTTAACCTAGTAATACCACTCCTAGGTCTGTATGCAAAGAGATCATAGAAAAGGGAAAAGGGCCCACATGTACAAATGTATTTATATCAGCTCTCTTTGTGGTGGCAAAGAAGTAGAAATCTAGGGAATGCCTATCATTTGGGGAATGGCTGAACAAGTTGTGGCATATAAATGTAATGGAATACTATTATGCAGTAAGAAATGATGAGCAGGCAGATTTCAGAAAAAAACATGGAAAGACTTAAGTGGACTGATGCTGAGTGAAGTGAACAGAACCAGGAGAACATTGTACACAGTAACAGCAACATTGTGTGATGATCAACTGTGATAGACTTGGCTCTTCTCAGCAGTGCAATGATCCAAGATAATTCCAAAGAACTCAGGATGGAAAATGTCCTTCACATCCAGAAAAAAGAACTGTGGATTCTAAATGCAGATTGAACCATGCTGTTTCTACTTTTTGGTGATTGTTGTTTTTTCTTTTTTGAGGTTTTTCCCTTTTGTTCTGAGTCTGATTTTACAATATGACTAATGCAGAAATAGACTTAATGTGATTATACATATATAAGCTATATCAGATTGCTTTCTGTCTTGGGGAGGGGGGAGGGAAGGGAGAGAGGGGGGAAAATTGGAACTAAAAATCTTATGAAAACAAATGTTGAAAACTATTTCTACATATAACTGGAAAATAATAAAATATTTTATGATTAAAAAAATAAACTGAACATGGAACAACAGCAACAACAAAATAGTGTACTAGAAATGCTAGCTATAATAATAAGACCAAAAAGAAGTGAAGGAATAAAAATAAACAATGAGGAAATAAAAGCTATCCTCTTGGCAGAGGCTATGATGGTATAATATCTGAAACAACTAACAACTTTAACAAGTTTCAGGATAGAAAATAAACCCAGATAAATCATCAGCATTTCTATATACTAACAAAACCCAGTAGCAAGAGATAGAAAGGGAAATTCCATTTAAAATATCTGTAGACAATATAAAATACTTGGGAGTCTACCTGCCAAGGCAAACTCTGAAATTATATAAACACAATCACAAAACAATTTTTACACATATAAAGACAGATCTAAACAATTTGAGAAATATTCATTGCTCATGAGTAGGCCTAGCCAATGTAAAAATGACAATTATAACTAAAGTTATTTGCTTATCCAATGCTATACAAATCAAACTACCAATGAATTATTTTATAGAGCTAGAAAAATTATTCACAAAATTAATCTGGAAGAACAAAATGTCAAGAATATCAAGGGAATCAATGATTCTTACCTCCTTCCCTTCTTTCTCTTCTTTACTTCCTTCCTTCATTTGTTCCCTCTGTCCTTCTTTCTTCCTTTTTCTTTCCTCTTTCCTTCTTCCTTTCCCTCCCTTCTTCATTTATTTGTTCCTTCATGCTGCCTGTTTTCTTCCTTTCTTTCCCTCTTCTTTCCTTCCTTCCCTTTCTTCCTTCTTTCCTTCCTTTTCTTGCTTTCTTTCAGTCCCTCTTTCCTTCCTTCTTTCCTTAACTCTCGCTTTCTTTCCTTCCCTCTTTTCTTTCTTTTCTCCATTCTTTCCTTCCTTCCCTCCCCCTTCTTTTCCTCTTTCTCTTCTTCCTTCCCTATTTCTTTTTCTTCCTTCTTTTCCTTATTTCTTTCCTCCTTCCTTTTCTTCCTTCTTTCCTTCTTTTGCAGATGAGGCAACTGAGGCACAGAGAACCCACTTAACTTTCCCAGTGTCACAGGACTAGTGTACATTTGAAGCAGAATTTTAAATCAACTGTTTTCTTTTTCAAGCCCAATACTCCATCTACTATACCATCTAACATATGGTTAGAGAATGATGGATTGATAGTATAAGCCCAATTAAGAGTATAATTAAAAAAAACACAAAACATTTATTGTTAGGTACTTTGCTAAGTAGGGGAATTAAGTGGCACAATGGATAGAGTGCTGGACTTGGAATCAGGAAGACATGAGTTTATATCTAGTCTCAAAAACTTCCTAGCTATGTCCCTGGGTAAGTCACTTAGCCTCTGTTTGCCACTGGACAAGGAAATGATCAACCATTCCAGTATCTTTGCAAAGACAATTCCATGGACAGAGGTCCACAGGGGTCAAGAAAAGTAAGACAGGCCTGAAAGGACTTAACAACAACAATTCTTCTATGCACTGGAAATACAAAAAAAAAAAAAAAAGGTAAAAACTATCCCCACCCCACCCCCAAAGGAGCTCCTGTTCTAATCAAAGAAACAGTGCAGATAATTAGGTACATACAAGAAATATTCTGAATATATGGAAAGGCATCTAAGAGGGGAGGCCAGTTTCTGGGGGGACTGGGAAAAGCTTCCTGAAAAAAGGATGATATATGCTAAGTGGTGGAGATGAGAAGGGAGTGCAATTCAGACATGGGGGGAGAGCTAGTACAAAGAAATGGATTGCCAAGTGGTAGGATCAGCAAGTAAGGCAAGGTAGGTATATAGCAGAGTAGGTAAAGAGGAAGAAAATGTAAAAAGGCTAGAAGGCTCCAGGTAATGAAAGATCTTAAAAGACAGAGGAGTGGGCAGCTAGGTGGCACAGTGGATAGAGCACCGACCCTGGAGTCAGGAGTACCTGAGTTCAAATTTGGCCTCAGACACTTAACACTTACTAGCTGTGTGACCCTGGGCAAGTCACAACCCCAATTGCATCACTAAAAAAAAAAAAAAAAAAGACAGAGGAGTTTGTATTTGAACCTAGATTTAAGAGAGGCATCTCTGGCGTTTACTCAGTAGGTAAGTGAATGTTAGATCCATGGTTTAGAAAAAATTCCAGGTGAAAGCTGATGATGGCCTGAACTAGAGTGGTATCTATGTGAATGAAATGAAGGGAACATATATGACAAATATTGTAAAGGTAAAAACAACTAGGTTTGACAATAGAATGGATATGCAGGGTGAGTAAAAGTATGACACCAAGCTTCTGAATCTGGGACACCAGGAAGATGATTAGAAGAGAGGAAGGTTTGGGGGAAAAGATGATTAATTCTATGTCTTGAATTTGAGATGCCTGCAAGACCTCTAGTTTGATATTCAAGAGGCAATTTGCAATGAATTATCTGCATCTATGAATTTAAAAAAACAAAAACTTTGTTGTATATTTGGAGGGAATAGCAAGTTGTACATGGTAGATTTACAGTTTTATGTTTTATTCTGTGAATTGAATATAAAATAATTTTTTGGTAGGGCAATGAAGGTTAAGTGACTTGCCCAGGGTCATACAGCTAGTAAGTGTCAAGTGTCTGAGGTCAAATTTGAACTCAGGACCACCTGAATCCAGGGTCAGTGCTTTATCCACTGGGCCACCTAGCTGCCACAATAAAATAATTATAAAAAAAACTCATTATGACTGAAAACCTGAGTATAGACATTTGAGTACAATAATAGCTACCATTTAGCCCTTCAAGGTTACCATAACATTTTATTTTCATAATCTCCCTTGATACTCACATTAGTCCTATGAGGTAAATGCTAGGGATGTTAATTATTACACTCATTTTTCAGGTAAGGAAACAAATGTTCAGAGCTGTAGCTATCTAAAACAGAATTGGAACCAAGGACTTCCTGGTACCAAGTACACCATCCTGTCCATTATACCACACTGCTTTGACAATTATCACCCACTTATTTGAATAATGTTAAAAGCTCTGTTGTCACCTGACATCATTTAAATTACAGGGGCCCCTCAAACTCTAAAGACTCATTCACATACTTTATAAAGTGGTTTGGGAAGGATTTACATAGAAAAGAGAAAGACTTTTTTACCACAATGGGAAAGAGCACCAGATAAAGTATTTCTAAACTGAAATAAAATATTTCTAAATAGACATGAAATGAGCTAATAATGGTCAACTAATAGTTCTTGGTAGCTTCTGGCAGAATAGCATTATAGCATTTGTCATGATGACAACTAAGACAGCCTGAGAAAACAAACCGGTTCAGGGAACAATCTATAATTAGTTTTCCTAGCTTCTTTGATATCCACAACAACAGAAAGATATTAAGAAACAAATAAGCACAGAAAGAAGAGCTGTAGAAAGTCAACTGAGTACATGTTTTGATTGCATTGGAAACTGTCCTGTTTATGGAAATCTTTGGGTAACTAAAAGAGGAAAATTCTGAAGGTTGCTGCCACTTGCAATTAAAGGGTGTGTTAAGAGTATAAAAAGTTGTATTTTTACTAGAAACCTTCAGAGTTTTATCTTCCTGTTTTGACTACAAGCCTCCTGACGAAGAGCCTGAGGTGTTATAAATTATCCCATTACTCACTCACCTCAGGTATCCCTGCTGGATGGAGCAGGAAGGAAGTAAATCTTGGAGTCCTGCACTTATATCCTTTAATCACATACACGCCTGCCCTTCAAAGTAGTAAATCATTGTCTTTTCCTGGTCTGCCATGATTCATGCCTGAAACAGAGAGGAGAGGAGACAAGCTCTCAGAAATGTTATACCAAAGGAAAAATAACTTAACATGTTTTTCAATAATCATTAGGTACACAAATGCTACATGGTTTTTTTTTTCAAGCTGGCATTGTGGGTAAGTATATTATTCTAAGGGCCAATAGTCCATGCTACAGAGGTACTCTATAGAATGTTGCCTTGCAAACACTAGACATTTCCAGAATCAATGCTCTTTTTAAACTCCATTGAAGCTTAACAACTTTATCAAACTAGAAAACTTGGGGATATCTTCAATTAGCAGAATTGGCCTATCTTCTTATAAACATCACTAGGCAGAAATATTAGTAATCATGTGTTTTAAGATGGGATCCAAGTCTTTAAAATACTGCATCAAAATTACACATAAAAAAGGGTTAAGAACCATAGTGAACCAGAGAAATACATCTCTGAAAAATTATCCCGAGAGTCACCAGTCTTCTATGATTTATGATACATGGATATGTGTGCTTAATATAGATCAATCAATTAAAAAAACATTTATTTAGTTCCTCCTATGTTTCAGGCACTGTGGTTAGGCACTTGGGGGTACAAAGACAAAAGTGAAACCTATCCTCAAGAAGATTACAATCTAATTTGTACATATATATGTCTATACAAAATAGATCTAACACCATTCTATGGGGTTTGAGGAAGGGAGAATCTGCAAAGGCTTTTTTTATAAGTCACTATGATTAGCAATAGTCAATGAAAAGCTGAAAGACAATCAGTCAACTAGCATTTATTAAATGCCTATTGTATGCTAAGCACTGAGGATACAAAGAAAGGAAAAACACAGTCCAGCTCTCAAGAAGCTCATGGTATCATGAGAGAGAAAACATGCTAATGTCTAAGTTCAAACAAGACATAGGAAATAATGGGGGTAGTCTCAGAAAATAAGGAGGACTGGGAAAGGCTTCCTGCATAATGTAGGACTTTAATTGAGACTTGAAGGAAATTAGAGAGACCAGGAGGTAGAAATGAGGAGGAAGAGTATTCCATGAGGGACAGCCAGTGAAAAGCTCAGATTTTGGAGAAATAAAATGTTTTATTTGAGGAACTGAAAGAAGACCAGTGTTACAGGATCACAGAACATATTAAGGGGATTAGGTTGTAAGACTGGAAAGGTAGGAAGGGACCAGGTTATGAAGGGTTTTAAAAAAACAAATAGGATTTTGTATTTTAACCTAGAGGTAATAGGAAGCCACTGGAGTTTATTAAATGGTGATGGGCAGGGAGGTGGCAGGCAGGGGGAAGAGTCAGATCTTTATTTTAGGAAAATCATAATAGACTGAGATTAAACCCTCTGTTTTGGTTACATAGGCATACATTCAAAATGTTTGCTGTTTTATGTGGATGGAAATTTTCTTCTCCCTGTGTGGATTTTCCCTCTCAATACCCAAAACACTAACTGTCTGGCTTCCATTTGTCTTGTCTGGCCAAAAGAGAAATGCATACTCAGTGGTTTTAGCCACATTTAAATATCGATAGTTGTAGAGATAAGAACAGCTCCTAGGTCTTGCAAAGCAGATGCCCAAAGCTAAAGGAACAAGGCCAAGTGACAGAAAAGACTTCCTGCAAATTTTACTAAATTTTTCTGTTGAGTTTGCACCATAACTATCAGCTGCTTTTCAAAACTGCCAATTGGCTTCATCAGATTTTATATCAGATCAATAACAATAATAACTATGCCATGGTCTTCCAGCTACAAGATTGGTGAGATTGATGACTGACTGCTAATGAGTACTGTGGTCACATGGTTTATTTTTTTGTATTTACCTCTTTGACCTTAACTTTATTTCATTCCAGGGGATGGAAACTAGTTCATCTTGGACTGAGAGATGCATTATGAAAAGCTTTCAACAAGGACCAATCCAGGCCGTCTCAATGTTTATATCAAGGACCTTTTCAGCAAAATGACCACAATACAACACCAGATTCAAAAATGGCTGAGAAATGTCATTTGGAAAATGTGATAGAACAAACAGACAGAGCATCTGGGAATATGAATATGATTATAGAACATTTAAAAAGAAAACTACTGTTCTCCATTTAGATACTACAATACAATTATTAACAGGGGCTAGGGTGGGGGCGGGGCAGGGAATAATTACTCTCCTGTTTTAACAATGTTGTGTTCCATATGGGTTTTAAAAGGCTTCAAATATAAGTGTGTGTCTATGTTTAAGGAGTCATAGCTCTTTTAAAGAATGTAAGGAATTACAGCTGTGAGTTCAAATATCTAGGAAGGAATCTGTTATCTAGACTTCTTTAGTGATGCATTAAAATGAAAGAATGTTTTTTGGCTTACCAGTTGTGCTCTGGAAATAGAGTAGAAATAAAATCTTAACTTGAATATGTATACACACACACACATATATGTATGTATATTATAAAATCATCCACATATATTGTATATACATATAGAAATGTTCCCTAGTAAGCCTATGTTTGACATCTAGATGACAGCACATGAATATAACACATTACCTTTTCTCACTGTTAATCATGAGTCCATCGTGATATGAGTCCCACTGTAAAATATGAGTCTTATGCTACTCAAGCCCAACAGTGCTATGAATTATTTTTTAAGGGGCAGATTTTTTTTAAACATAATAGTCTTGTTTATTACCACCAACTGTAAAATCTATATGAATGGAAGGAAACTACAGTCAACATTCCCCTAGCTATCACCAGGATTGGCAGCAAATTTCCCAAGACTCTAAGAACAATGCAATATAAGCCACAGATGACCATGCTTATCAGATATAATATGTCCAAAGATTAAGTCACAGCTGCATATGCTTGAATCATATCCCAAGTTCGCTTAAATAGAAATTCAAGGAAGCATTTTAGCTTTTAAAAAAAAAAGTCTATGTCAGACAAATAGGTCTATGTCAGACAAAAATGCTCCTTCAGAAATCTCAGGGATTTGTGCTATCCTCAAGCGGTGAATACAAATTTCTAATGTTCTCAATACAGTACTAATGTAGACTAGTGATTGCTCATCTTTTATCTCTATGGAGAGCCTGAGGAGCCCAGGAAATGATTCAAAGAAGGAGAAGGAACAGAAATCATGAGCCTTTCAACTGGGAATGAAACTGTCCTCTATCTCCAAGGTATAGAGGACATCAGGAAGCTGACTTGCCCTGATCTTCCCTTTGTTCTAATCTTGTAAGCTTCCAGAGGGGAGTAGCATGGGATGTAGGGAAGTCAGCAGATGGTGGGTACTTGAGAGAAGAAAGAATTCCTCCTTTTCCTCTCACCAGAAACACTTGATGAGAGCAAGTGGTAGAAATGTACAGGAGAGTTAGACACAAGTCCTGAGAAGACAGATGCTAAAAGTACTTTCCTAGTCCAAGAAACAATTAGGACACTGATAGATTTCCTGCAGAAGCACATGACACAAGCTGACATAGTCCAAAATGGGAAGTTCACAGACAATGCTCCTGAACCTCAATATCCTGTGTAGAGGAGGGAGAATTCTTTGTTCCTGAGATTCATGGTCCCCGATCTTAACCTTCTTAAAGAAGATGATTTTCTCCAGACTTGGGGATCGGCTTTATGGATGTCCTCAAGCTTGAGAGTTCCCACATTTGAAAACATTCACATCCATATCCAAATGTTCAGAAATCTAAAATCTGGAGAAAGAAGACAAATACCTAAATGCCAAGCTGCATCCTTCTTGAGAAAGGAGAGGTTCATCCACATAAGTACTGAATAGTATCCAGCCTTGGAGAAAGAAAAGCTTAGCTCATGAATGATCACTACACCTGAAGGGCTAAAGCCAAGTCAGGGATGCTGGAGAGGCCAGAGAAAGGCCTTTGCCACTAACTCTCATGGTGAGTTATTTAGAAAGTGTGAGTCCCAAAAGAAGGGGTACTACAATTTAGGAGCTTCAAAAAATTTCTTTTCCTACATAATCCAGGACCTCAATGGGTTCCCTGTGGTGTTAAAGGGTCAATTATTAAAATATTAGGATTACCTATGTGTGACAATTAAAAAGGTTCAAGAGACATAGTTTCTGGGTAATTCAATCATTTTATTAATAAGGTCAGCAAGTTATTAATAAAAGGATGGTCATTTGACTCTCTCTTTTAGACCAAAGACCATCATGGCTATCCACTCAGGGCTCATATGTCCTTTTGGAAGAAGAGTAGCAATTAATTCTGATTGGTTAAAACAGTGGGAGGTGGGCTATATTAAATGAGGGACTGAGAGTGACATCATGTAACCCATGGACAGATGAACTATCTCTGTACCCAGACCACCCCTAGCCTTGGGCCATCTATTCAAAGAATGTATGCCCCACCCAAGCCTGAGCAGAATAGCTGTCCTATCAGGGTGGGGTCCAAGTCTAATCTCATTAGTCCTTCAAGAGACTGAACTTTTAAAATCAGGACTTTAGGAAAAGGGGAAAACTCTAGATCTCAACAAATTATTGATTATTTATAATCATTTCCCTCTTATGCATGTCTGTGTGTATGTGTTTTACTCTATCTTTGGGGATTTGAGTATTGTATGTTTTCTCTGTTTATGTGGTCCACTGAGTTCTTTGTATCTTCCGCAATTTCTGTGAGATACAATAAGGGCTACCTTACCCAATATGCATTAATTACATTGAGTGTTACCTTGAGAGATGGGGTTACAATTTAGCAACGTTTGGACACAAGATATATGAAAGTTTTATATTTCAGAGACTATCCCAGAACAAACACTAAGGTTGTGGAATAAGAGCTAAAGACAGATCATAACCTTCTGGATTTGGCCCCTGAGGCTGAAAAAAATCCATGGGAACCCTGAATCTTTGAGGGAGTCTATACCTCTGGTGAAATTAATTGAAGGTTACTCTCAGTTAAGAACAGAAGAGGTCCATTTAGCCAAGTGATTAAGTGTATTTGGCATCCAAATTTAAAATGGAAAGAATTTTAAAATAAGTTATATTTTGTATTTTACCTTAATAGCTATAAATGAATTTTGTACATATGAACAAAAGAAACTATTTTTTTGTTTGTTTTTGGTTTTGTTTGTTTGTTTTTGCAGGGCAATGAGGGTTAAGTGACTTGCCAAGGGTCACACAGCTAGTAAGTGTCAAGTGTCTGAGGCTGGATTTGAACTCAGGCCCTCCTGAATCCAGGGCTGGTGCTTTATCCACTGTGCCACCTAGCTGCCCCCAGAAACTAATAATTTAACATGTATTGTCATAATGACATAATGACAGCTGACATTTATAGTGTACATACAAAACACTTCCATTGAGGTCATGCTGCAAATACAAAATGCTCTATTTGGCATGCAAAGCCTTTCATAACCGAGCCCCCATCCACCTTTCCAGTCTTCTTACATCTTACTCCCCAACATAGACTCTTCAATCCAGTGTCACTGGCCTCTGGGCTGTTCCACAAACTAGACACTCTATCTCTTGGCTCTGAGCATTTTGTATGGCTGTTCCCCATGCCTGGAACACTTTCCCTCTTGTACTCTGACTACTGACTTCCATGGCTTCCTTTAAGTCCTAACTAAAACCATACCTCCTACAGGAACTCTTCCCCAAACCCTCTTAATTCCATTGTTCTCCCTCTTTTAATCATTTCCTATTTATCCTGTATGTAGCCCATTTTGTATATGTTTGTTTGCATGCTGTCTCTCCCCCCCCCCCTTAGATTGTCAGCTCCTTGAGGGCCAGGATTGTCTTCTGCGTCTTAGTGCTTAGCAGAGTTTTTAATACATGTGGATTGAATTGAATGGAACTGAATTATTCTTGCCTTATAGAAAAATGGAATTAGTCTGAGATAGGTTATGTAACTACCTCAAGGCCACATCTAGTAAATAGTAGAATCAAATCCAGGTGCAAATTCCCTGCTCCTTCCATGATGTCATGCTAATTGCTAGATACATGAAGCCAGAAATAATAGAGAAAGATTAATAGCATCATCAGCATCATCTTTAGACACATTAGATTTATTGTGCTTCTCTGGAATATATAGAACTATTCTGGATACCACAGAATTACCAATTATAGCTAAGATGTAACTTTTCTCCTTCAGTTAGCTGTCTTCTAATCAAGAAATAAGATGTACTACTAGATATCCTAGAGCAGCTAGGTGACACAGTACATAAAGCATCAGCCCTTGAGTCAGGAAGACCTGAGTTCAAATCCAACATCAGACATTTACTTTGTGACCCTAGGCAAGTCATGTAGTCCTGTTTTGTGATAAAATAATGGGACCCACATTTAGATTTTAAAGAACACACTTTGCCTCAGTTTCTTCATCTGTAAAATGAACTAGAGAAGGAAATGGCAAACTATGCCAGTATCTTTACCAAGAAAACCCCAGTGGGATCACAGACTATTAAAATGACTGACCAACAAAAACTAGAAAACCCAAACAACATAAATGTACAAATAGTCAAGAAGCACTCAGATAAGCATGTAGTCACCAGAATAAGAATCTGAGTCAGCCATAAAATAACATTTTTAAAGACTCTGTTTCTGTTTCTATCTCTGTCTTCACACACACACACACACACACACAGACACACACACACACACACACACACACAGACACACACAGACACACACACACACCCCTCTACAATCAAACCAAGAGCTTTGAGTCTTGATGTTACCAAGATTTCAACCCCAACATTTGCGGTTTTCAGTACAGTGGTTTGAGAACTCATTCACATTTCTTTACATAAACAAAATATCCCAGATAATGGTCTCCTGACACTGAGGAGTCACAGCAGGGGCACTGAACTAGGCCAAGTGCTCTGCTGGTGTATTAATCTGCTAATTGTTGTTGTTGTTGTTGTTTTTTTCTCCTTACAAAGTACTTTAAGGGTTTAACAGGTGAAGATTTCCTTCTATCATATGGTTATCTGGCTGCATGCACCTTTATACATATTGTTGATTTACCAGTGAAAAGTGCTATTCCTCAAACGACCACTGGAAGAAGAGAACCAGAGGTATTTAAAATAAATTCAAAACCTATATCTTCTAATATAACATCACATATCTCAAGCATTGAATCTTACATGAGAATACCAAGAGAAACAGGGAAAGAGCCAGACAGAGAAAGAGATGGGTAAGAGGCAATTATAAAGGAATCACCAAGAATGAATATACACAAGGAAAGTATTCTCTTCATTGACTTCAGCTCTGAATGTAAACCAAAGGCAAACCTAGAAGTTTTTAACCCCAGATGTTAAAGATCACCATGAAATGCTCTTTACCAGTTAAAGAGAACTCCCTCTGGAAATTATCATAGTCTGCCCCACAGGCACTTTGTGTGAACTGCCAAAAACAGTTCAAAGTCCAGCTGCCGCCACTGTAGTTGTGAGAGATTAACCAAAAATATAGAGGGAAACTTTTAAAAAGTCTGTGGCTGGTTGGGAAACCAAAAACTCAAGGAGCAGTCGAGTTCAAATAGACTATTTCTCTATGCTAGAGCAAAAGTGTTGTCTATGTTACAACTCTAATCTCTCAACATAGGGCAATGAACAAATGAGAAAATTGAACCCGTATTGACCAGGCTTTCCACCCATCAAAGGGTGTTTATAAGTATAGTTTGCTTGCAGGAACAGAAGTCAATCAAAGCACAATTTATAGATGTTCCAGGTCCAACACCATCAAGATGACTATCCAAGAGTACATATGGGACTACACACGTAGGTAGAGTTTCATACATACATGGTTGGCATATCATTTTGCTTAAAAAAAAAAACCCATAGTATCAAAAATAAAACCAGTTATCATGTAAGAGGAAAAAATGAGAAGATAGCAAATTTAATTTAATCCTTTCCTTTGTCTTGTTTTCTTTCTACTCAACTCAATTGAAAAAGCCTTTATCAACATCCTACTATATTAAGGGTACTGCTCTCAGGCTCTCCTTCCCTTGGTTTCC
Organism: Dromiciops gliroides; assembly: GCF_019393635.1. Lineage (NCBI taxonomy): Eukaryota > Metazoa > Chordata > Mammalia > Microbiotheria > Microbiotheriidae > Dromiciops > Dromiciops gliroides. Next base: position 185,711,936 of record NC_057861.1, on the reverse strand, counting down.
CTTCCTTATATTTGGGGGCCTATGAAAGAAATTATACACATTAGTAGAATAAAAATAGAACATTTTGCTTAGATTTTGGGGTGTGTGTGTGGTAGTGCTGGGTTTTTTTTTCTAGTTTAGAGTTTGCTTTTAATCTTCTAGCTCATTTAGCCATGCACATCTAAGCTTTGTTTTAAAGATTTCTTTAGAGTTGTAACGATTGGAATAACGCCACCTGCTGGATACTTACTGTAGAGGAGTTCTGCCCATGAAGGGAACGTCTTTGAGGGCAAGACCAGGAGTCAGGAAGTGACGCGGACTAGTGGGAGGAGGAAGGAAGAGACTGGCGCTCGGTCTCACTCTCTTTCCTGAGGACGCTGGCGGAGAAGGGAGCTAGAAATGTGCTCTCCCTTTAATAGATAGGAATCTAGGCCTTTCTCTCTCTCTTTACCAAATTCTTATTCTCCTTAATAAATGCTTAAAAACCTAACTCTTGCTAAAGCTTATAATTTATTGGCGACCACTCATTAGATATTTTAGACAGTTTAGCTAGAATTTTAGCCCTTAACAGATGGCTGACCACGAAGAGGAAAGCTAACCCTCAGTCTTCTGATCTGCTGGTTGGGTAAGAAATTTCCCCTCCCTCTCCCTTTAACTGCTAAGTACTGGCGCACTGGCTGTGTTTTCCTTTAAATTTTTTCGAATGGACCTTTTAAACTCCCTAATTACCCTATTTTTGATTTTAGTCTGTTTAACCAGACAAATGGGGGATAAGATCATGTTAATGCTTTGTTTTTGTGGATTTTCTATTTTTCTTTTTATTTTTGTTAAAAGAGCCAGCAACTTACTCACACAAGGAAATATCACTCCCTCTCCCAACCATGCTTTTTCAGAGAAACCTGAAGAGATTCCTGCAGCTTTTCCCAATTCTAACACTAATTGTTGCTCTAATTTTGCATGCCTGGAGGCAATGACCCACCCTCTAGAAGTTTTTAATCCCCTAGCACCTGGAGGCAAAGTGGGGGAAGAGGAATCCAGGCCTGAGTTCAAAATCAAGTCTGATTCAAATTGCTCTGGTCCCTCCCCTCCTCTCCAAACCCCAACCTCTACTCCTCCCATGGCCAAGCCCATTGCTTCCCTGGCCCGGGAAGTCCAAAGATCTAATGCACATGCTCAACTTTCTCTAACTGCATTTGCAGCTTCAGGCTCAGCCCTTCCCCGCCCTGGCTGTGCTTTTGAGACAATCTTAGAAAACTCTTTAAATTCCAGATATGCTCGTTTTGTTCATAATTTTGCTAACCTGCTTTTGTCTTTAATTAGTAATCTTATAAAGCATTTGTATGGTGAAAAGACTGACAGACAATATAAAGGGGTTAAAGAAGAAAAACTTAAGCTGAATAAGAATGACAACCATCAACATAGTTCAAGACTCTGCTTCTTTTGCCATGGAAGGGTATATATTTTAGAGAAATGTAGAAGTAAGCAGCAAGGTATTGATATGAGTGTTGGGGATTTTAGATATCGGAATCAAAAGTGTTCTGAATTCACTCAGAGTATTAATGTCAGTTCAGAGGTTACATAGGATTTCTATGCTATTATATATACATTTTGAAATTAATGGTATGGGTTTATTTTCATAGAGATTTTCATGCTTTTGAGATTGTGTCTTATACTTAGTTTTTAAAACAAGGAGAATATTTGTAAAAGCTTTTTATAGTCATGTGATCAAGTTTATATTTTATAGTACTCTTATTAATATTAAATTCATATTCATTTAGATTTCCCTAGTTTGAATTTCATTGTCTTTTATTATTCCACGTGTATTTTCTTCTATTCATTCATCTATCTAATTTTGAAACATGGTTTTGATTTCATAATACAATGTTAATTCTAGGAGTATTGTGCTCCCATATTCTGAGTTGTTTGTTTTTGTTATTTTTTCTCAACTGATTATTTGATCAAACTCTTTAAAGCATTTCCTTGGCAAATTGGTTGCCATGGCAAGTGTAAATTGATTCTAGAAGTATTATTTTTGATAAGCATATTCCAAAAAAAAAAAAGAGGGGAACATTTGTAAAAGTTTTCTTTTTTTCAAAAAAAAAGTTTTCTTTGAGATTCTGTTGTGCTTTAACTTATATTTAAATATGTTCAGATTTTTCACAAAAGTAATTGTATACTAAGTAAAAAAAAGGTATTATTTGAAATTGTTGCATAATTATATATTATATTCTGAGTCAAGATGTATTCACATTTTTTGCAATCATTTATTATCCTCAATTTTTAAATCCATATGAGACTTGGATTATGGGAACTTATCATTTAAGACACTAATTGCCTTTATCGACCACTCATTAGATATTTTAGACAGTTTAGCTAGAATTTTAGCCCTTAACAGAGTTTTACACTGGGGTGGTGGCAAAGCCAGGGAAAGAATTTAATTCCTATGTAGTCAGGAATCCAAATACTGAAACCAAGCACATTCAAGCCCTATGCTTTCTGGAAATCCACCTAGTCCACAAGTATTATCTATATTTTTTTTTGTATATTTATAGGTGTACAACATGTGTTTTCTGAAAAAACATAGGCTCCTTAAGAGCAGGCACTATTTATTTTTTTGGTTTTTTTTTATGCCTAGCACAGTGCCAGGCACATAGTAGACACCCTCGCCTCCATTAAAACCCTACTTTGATACCTCAAGACAACATAGATTCTCAAAGTCTATGGCTATGAAGCATAAGCTGTAGCACCTCCCGAAGACTGGGAAAGACTTTAACCATGGGCCCCACCAATCAGTCAGTCAATAAACATTTATTAAGTCCCTACTGTGTGCAAGTCACTGGGAATGCAAAGGCAAAAGATAGCCCCTCCTCACAAGTTTAACTGAGGAAATTACATGCAAAAAATACGTACAAACAAGCTATATACAGGATTAATTGGAAAGAAACAACAGTGCGAAGCCCCTAATACTGAGGAGAATTGGGAAAGGCTTCCTATAGAAGGTAAGGTTCTAGCTGGGACTTGAAGTAAGACAGGGGATACAAGTGATAGAGATGAGGAGGAAGATTATTTAAGGCCTGGGAAATAGTGAAAATGTTCAGAGTTGGGAGATGAAACATCTTGTACAAGGAACAGGAAGGGGCCAGTGTCACTGGATCACAGATGTTCATCAACCAAGAACCCTTGTCAGAGGGATAAATTTTTGTCCACAACAACAAAGTCCACCTAAGTTAGAAAGAAAATGTGATCGATAGCCATATATGCAATACCCATAAACACCCTAAAAATCATAGATTCTTCAAGTATTGAAGTATATAATCCTGCATTCCTTTTATTTTCTTTCATGATGTCAACCTGATAGCTAACTTACACTATTATTGAACACAGTCTTGAATTGCTCTCAGGATTACCAGTAATTATTTTAAAGTCATTTTTCCCTCAAATTCCCAAAGTCCCTTGATTTCAGGAACCACATCATGTTCTTTTCCTTTTAGGATGCTATCATGATGCTAGGTATTCAATAAGCATTCCATAAAAATTTGATGGATTCCAATGAAAATTATCTACTTATATTCATTATAGTAGTTCAAAGTTCAACTGATATTGATATGTTATCTGAAATTTATATTGAGTCATGAGGCTTATATGGAACATTATATATATATATATATATATTTATATATGTATGTATGTATATATATGTATACACACATACACACATATTCATTTGACTCTCACAATAACCCTAGGAAGGAGGTGCTAATATTATCCCCATTTTGCAAATATGGAAAACAGGGCTTGGAGAGTTCAAAGGACTTTCTCAATGTTGAATTGCTAAAAAAGTGACTGAGTTAGGATTTTAACCCAGGTTTCCTTGACTCCTGAGTTGAGCATTTTATCTACTTCAAACCTCAAGAGGCAAAGCAATAGATACAGGGCTAGGAGGGGTATCAGAAAGACATGGCTTCAAATCCTGCCTTTAACACATACTAATTATGGGACTATTGTCAAGTCACTTAATTTCTTAATGCTCCAAGCAACTATCTAAGACTATATCTTATAGACCAGTTGCCAATCTGCATCAGTGGTGACAGTTTCCATGTACTAGTGAAACATCAGGTCCATACACATCTTGTCCCACCCTGCCCCCAAAGTCACAGAGCTATATAATTCTATTTTCAGTTACCAATAAAGGTAAGTAAACACTTAATAAGCATGTAATTCTAAACCTAACTTTTATTATATGTAAAATGAGAAAAAAAGATACTTGCATTACCTACCTCACAGAACTATTGTGAGGAAGTGTTTTGCTATGTCTTACTGCATATTGTACATACATAACTACTTTAAGAATATCCTCATCCCATATTCCAAATACAAAGAGAGAATAAACTTAAGGAGGGCAGCAGCACTGAGCCTAGAGTCAGGAAAAGTCACTTTCCTGAGGTTTCAAATCTGAGGTTTTAGATATTTACTAGCTGTGTGACCTTGGAAAAGTAACTGTATTTGCCTGCTTCCTCATCATAAAATAAGCTGTGGAAGGAAATGAAAAACCATTCCAGTACCTTTGCCAAGAAAATTCCAGATGGGGTCATGAAGAGTCAGGTACAACTGAAATGATTGAACTGTTGTTCAAATTTAAGGAATCCCTATAAATAAATATAAATATATAAGATATATTTATATAATAATTATTATATTATTACAATAATTATAAATATATAAATGGAAAGCCTATAAACTCAGGTAATTCATAAGTGACATGACGAATTTACCCTAAAAACAGTATATCTTAAATTAATAGGATTTTGAGATCCTGAGACAGGATCTTTTATTTGTCTCATTTCTACTACAACTACCAGCTAGAGTGTCAGGCCCAACTCTATACAAGCTGATTAAATCTAAGGTAATGTCCAAACTAATCATCACATTTTCAGGTTTAACAAATTCAGTAATAGTCCCCCAAAAAAAGGACAGCAGATTTTTCAAAAAGAAAAAAAAATGTAAGCCCAACCAACTAAATACTGATGGTTATCAGACAGTCACCCTTCAGACATTTAACTACATATCTATGCAGGCATTCAGGCCAGACTCCATGGTTTTATATGGGACTATTTCCTCTCTTTCAAGGACACTAGTCTATGTAACAAATTATACAGTTGTGACCTTGCAAAGATTACAGGAAGGAGATCAGTGAGTTCAGATGATAGAAAAGCTACACAGAAATGAAATCACATTTAATGTAAAGTTAAAAGTAGAACCAATTGTACACCAAAAGCACCATAGCATATGAACATATAAGGTTGTAATTTGAGGGGCAGGAAAGACCTAAATGCCTATTACTGATCATTCTTTTGGGTTAAAAGGCAGATGACTATTAAAACTCAAATATCTTATATGTGAAAGGTAGCATATTAAGTCATTATCACCCATTAACACCTTAGCACAAATTAATTTATCAGTTAGCTTGCCAGTCACCAAAGCCCTGAGAGAATGAAGCAAGGAACAGATAAGTTTTAATGAGGGTGGAGGCAAAGAAAGGTATGAAGGATAGGGGAGTGCTGAAGAGTGTATGCCTCAGCTCAGTATCATCAGCACGGGTACCCCATGAAACCAGATACAGTATAGGGACATTAGGTGCCTCAGGGAGGAAAGCTGCAATTCTTATGAGTACCTTATACATAGATGTGGAATTAGTAGTAAGGGCAAATTCTTACTAGGAAGAAAGGGTATGATGTGATTAGGATTTAAAGACTTAAATGGAACATGATGATGAGCAGTGCCCAAAATTTAATAGGAGGAAAGCAGGATGGATAACATTTGGGAAATTCAATCCAGTGACACTAGCCTCCTTTCTGTTCCATGAACAAAACACTCATTATCTGGGTTCCAGGCATTTTCTCTGGCTGTCCCCCAATAGCTGGAATATTCTCCCTTCTTATTTCCATCTATTGGGTTCCCTTACTTCTTTTAAGTCCCAAATAAAACCATGTCCTCTACAAAAACCTTTACCCAATCCCTCTTAATTCTACTGCCTTTTCTCTTTTAATTTTTTTCCTATTTATCCTTAATATGCCTCATCTATTCTTTTTTTTTTTAAGTGAGGCAATTGGGGTTAAGTGACTTGCCCAGGGTCACACAGCTAGTAAGTGTTAAGTGTCTGAGGCTGGATTTGAACTCAGGTACTCCCGACTCCAAGGCCAGTGATCTATCCACTGCGCCACCTAGCTGCCCCCTGCCTCATCTATTCTACAATTTATTTGTTCATTGTTTCCTCTCTTAGCTCCTTGAGGACAGGTACTATCTTTTGCCCCCTTTTATATCTTCAGTGCTTGGCATAGCACCTGACACATAGTAGGACCTTAATAAATGTTTATTGACCGACTGAAATTGCCCAAACAATTAAATATTTTCCCACCAGGTACCACTTCGCACCTCCTCCCAAGTAGCCTCTCCACAGATGATGCTCCATGATTGACTCAAGAATACAGGCTGACATCAGCTTAGTGCTGGCCAGAGGGACAAGGGGTGGACAAAAGGAAGAGAGAATAGAATTTCAGAAAACCCAAGAGGCAGTGTGGTACTGTTGGAAATATTGTATAGCTGCAAATCATTAAGCTTCCATCTCAAGAGAATCAAAGTGACCAGTGACCCAAACAGTGAGTCAAAATTCAGTCTCTACCCATGGTTCCATTTCTTGATTTTTTCTGGCATCTCTCCCTAAAACCATCAGGTCCTACCAATCCTATTCCTACCCAACTATTCTATTTCCTTATTCTGTACCCCTTCTACCTTCCACTTCTCAAAAGAGTTTTAAAAATACAAATGACAATTCTGAAAATATATCAAAATAGTTATTTTTGTGTAAATTGGATTTTTCCAAGATCTTATACTTGGGGGAAAGACTGATATGTCCATCTTGCCTGCTAATCCTATCCCAGGAACTATTTAGTGAGGAAAGAACCCAAGGCTATTGATCCTGGGTCAAGCATTTTATCCATTAGGTCTTGGTTGTTTATCTACACCTCTTATATTACAAAAGTCATTTCTTGCTAAGACTTTCATCCCAACATTTTAAACTTACCTACCATTGAAATATTGACCTTTTGAGTAAGATGACATTCAATCAGAGGCAAGAGATTAGGTTGAGAATAAATTCTAACCAGATCTTGATGTCATTTTGCAACCACAAAGAGAACTTAACATTTTGGGGCATCAGAACTACAGGATTGCTAAGCTATTGATTGGTAGGATCATGTTAATTTTATGAATGATAGATCAAAGGAGATCAGGTGGCCAAATTTAACATTTCCATCCTCTGTGGTCAGTTATTTAGACATTGTCAGGTATTCTAGTTCACACACTCACACAATCTCAAGAGTTAGAAGAGACTGCATCTGTGCAACCTGTACCTGAATAACGATCCAATCCACAGCACAGCCTACAAGTGGTCAGTCAGCCTTTTACTGAAGACTCCCAGAAGCAGCCTTTTCTGATTTTGGATAGCTTGGATTTGTAGCATTTACCTGTCAGTCCTAGTTCTACCCACTGGGGCCAAGCATCACGGACAATGTAGTGTAATGAGAAGGGCAATAGATTTCAAGCAGAAGACCTGGATTGCATATCTGATTGATTACCATCTCAGGGAGGAGGGAGGGGGAGGAAGACAAGGAGGGATAAAAATTGGAACTCAAAACTATAAATAAAAAATTTTATTTAAAAAAATTTTAATTAAAAAATAAAGAAGATCTGGGTTGGAGTCTTAGCTTAACACTCACTTGCTGTTGTGATCTTTGATAGGTCATTTTACTTTTTGAAACCAGTTTCATCATCTATAAAATGGGGATAATAATATTCACATAATCTAATGTACAAGGCTAGAGTGAGGAAATTGCTTTGTGAGCTTTAAAACCCTGTATAACTGTGATCTATTATAATGATTACCCTTCTTCTAAAGTCCTATTCTAATACTTCATCATGGCATAGAGATTACCTCGGTGGCTTGAAGGTGACACCAGCTGAGCACAAACTCCAATGGGTCTAACATGTTGTAAAGGATTCGACTTTGGGAATAACAATGGAACTTATGTCTTTGGTTGAAAGACCAATCTAGCTAAAGTCAGAAAGGTTTATAAGCAGGGTTGCTGCTAGGGAATGAAGTTCTTAGACAGAGTAATTCATGAAAGCCATCATAGAGCTGACATGGCCTGTGCTAGTAAAGGGAGAAATGACATGGATATTACCTCACAGGAGAACTGTGAGTAAAGTGCTCTGCAATAATGCTTTAAATATTCTATAAATATGAGCTATTATTGCATGCACTGTTCAACTAGAAAGCAGAATGCATCATCTTTTCCCCCTCAAAGTGGCAGGAGAAAAATAATGAGAAAATACAGTGCTATTAGGATTATTACAATGGACTCCTAAATGGGTTCCCTGCTTCAAGTGTCTCCCCATCTCAGTCTATCGTCTGCATAGCTAGCTGCCAAAGTGATTCTCCTTAAGCACAGATCTCATAGCATTCTCCTACTCAACAAACTCTCTATTGCATCTGGGATAAAATATTTTTAAAAACCTCCTCTGTTTAGTTTTTTAAAGCTCTTTTCAATCTGGCCCCAATCCATCTTTCCAATATCACTGAATATCACCTACCTCCCCCCAAACCTGTATTCAGTGATCAAGCCAAACTGACCAATACTCAATCTCCCATCTCTACACCTTTGCACTTGCTTTCCCTCATACCTAGATGCACTCTCTTCTCACCTCTGACTCATAGAATTGCCTATTTCCTTCATGATTCAGCTCAAGGAGTACCTTCAACATGTAACACTTCCCTGATCCCCCTCAGTGCTGGTACCCTCTGTCCCAAACTACTTTGTAACTAACTACTCAGAATTTAACCTTTTTCATTTATTCTGTATGTTCCTATGTTTGTATATATATATATATATATATATATATATATATATATATATATATCTGTGCATGCGTATATGTGCTTATATTTGTGTTCATGTGTATGCATATATATAGATATTTGTATATATGCATATACATATGTAGTGTTATACAAGTACTTGTATACATATGTATACATACATGTGGCTATATACAGACATTTACATATATATGTATATATACCTATATGAATGTCATCCCCTTTAGAACATAAACCCCTTGACAATACAAACTCTTTCATTCTTTTGTTTATATATCCAACATTTAGCACAGTATCTGGGACACAGCAGATGCTTAAGACCTACTTGTTAATTGATTAATGATTAAGAGAACACTGAGGTCAAATAATCTTTACTTCAATTTGGAAGTCATTTATTAATGTCTATCACTGAGAAGGAGAGAGCCAGTCAAGATCATCCAAGGAGACAAAACTTGCAAAAGACAAAACAGAGCCCATCAGGTGACCAAGGCAGTAGAACCAAAGCAGCAGACCCCAGGAACCTAGGCAGCAAGAAGAGGGCAGGTATATTGGGGAAAATGGTTTTCTGAGGTCAGAGTAATGGTGGTATAAGTGTTGGGAAGGTTTGAAGGCAGGCTTCAGGTCTGGAGTCATTTAATATGAGTCAATACTAAGTACTGGAAATTTTTTAAAGAAGGCAAAGTCAGTCTGTTCTCAAGGAGTTCACAGTTGAATAGGAGAGAAAACATTGAAAAACAAAACAAAACATAGAAGCTAACATGGTAACACAGCCTCAAAACGTTTTTCCCTTTTATATTCATTTTCTCTTTCTGCTTAGTCCCTTCCTCTCCCCCTTTTCACACCATAGAGCTCACCTGCCTTACCACATATGGAATTCTACATCAGCGGAAGACAAACCCAGTCACTTTAGAGACCTGAAGTCTTTATGCCTCAATTGTAGAGGATAACACAGCTTTGCTAAGCTTCTTTTGTACCTAATCCCTTTCTCAGCTGCCTGACACCAATCTTCCTTCCTATAGAAATCATGATCCTTACTTGGCTAACTCGAGCTCCAGTTTTAATTGGTCATAGCACATCTTCTGTATCAGCTAAGTGGTATAATGTAAAGAGGGCTGGGCCTGGAGTCAGAAAGTCTCATCTTCATGAGTTTAAATCACTGTGTGATGCTGGGCAAGTTACTTACCCCTATTTGCCTCAGTTTCCTCATCTATAAAATGATCTGGAGAAGAAAATGGCAGACCAGTCTAGTATCTCTGCTAAGAAAGCCCCAAATGGGGTCACAGAGAGTCAAACATAACTGAAACTACTGAACAACAATAGTTGCACACCCTCTTGCTGGTAGTTTGACAGTGGACAGGAAAGAATGTTAAGCCACAGAATTTCGGTTAGAAGGTATCCTAATAGCCATATAGTACAATCCAATTCCCCACTTCTCCCTGAAAAAAAAAAAAATCCCCACTACAAAATGCTGACAGATAGATGGTCATCCTTCCTTTGCTTGAAGACCTGTAGTGAGGGGGAAAACCACCACTTCCTAAGACAGTCCATTCCACTTTTGGCTAACTCTAATTGTTAGAAAGCTTTTCCTGACATACAGCCTAGATTCTTTTTTCCAATTTCCACTCATAGTCCCTGGTTCTTCTCTCGAGGGCAAAATAAAAGAATTCAATATATCTTCCATGCAATAGCCTTTCAAATACACGAGCACAGCCATCACACACTCCTGAGTCATTTCTTCTCTAGGATAAACAATCCCAGGTACTTCAATACAGTTTTATGTGACATAGACTTGAAGCCATTCACCTCCCTCGTCATCTTCCCCTGACCCCTCTCTGTCTTATGAAGGTACTACCTAAACTGCAGTGCCCATAACTGTGTTGCCTTTTGGTACTCAAGTGGTATTTTAAATTTACCTGTTTAAGAAAGTATATGTCTTTTAAAAGGTTAGCTAAAGTAACTACCTACCCAAAATACAAGATCATTTCTTCTGTTTCCTACCATCACATACTGTTATAGAAGTTAGGGAGGAGTTGTCTAAACTGAAAGATTTCCAGCCTCTGTGAGAGGAAGGGAGATAAAAAGAAAAAGGAAGTGTGGAGGCTCAGCAGGGGCCAGCCCCCTGGGGCTGATAGTTTGAACACAATTTAGTTTGCAGTTAACTCACAGCAGGACTTTTGTAATGTCCTCATCACCTATCAAGAAGGCTTCCTATTCCTCATTATCATTGCCCTTAACAAGACAAGAAAAGATGCAGTTGTACACAATAAAGAAAAATGTTTTTACAGTGTAGCATAATGGGAGTACAAACATGACATTTCCTACCAGTCTAAGTTTTAAAAAGGAGCTAGAGAGAGACTGTTCCCATCTAAACTGGAAAAATAATAATATTAATACAATCAACTGTGGTGCTATGAATTTTGTTAGCAATTTCTAACAGAAAAAAATCATCCTTTTTCTCATTTCTTCTCCCTATTCATGGTCTTCCTTGTCTGTCATAATGCCTCCATTTCATGATCCATTTTGCTCTCTTTCAGGCATCAAGTAAATCACTAGCTCATATGCCTTGGAGCTAGAAGACATTTCTCAGGCTTTAGGAAAATCAGACTTCAGAGCTACTAATAAAACAGCTACTTGCAATTTGCTTCCTAATTCCCAATAACTATCCCAAGGCTTTTCACATACATGTTCTGAGCTAGATAACTTCTCAGGTTCCTCCTAACTCTGGAATTCTTTGACAATGTCACTTTGGTAAATAGATATCTAACAGAACGTGACTGTTACCCAAACAGTTGATGCACTCAAGCTATCTTTCTCATTTATACTCCCATTTCTCTAGCCTTCTTCTCTTCACATCCCTTCTCTTTTTCCCCTCTCCCTCAACTTCCATACAATATGATGAATCCATCCCATCCTACATGGAGTTCTCCAACCAGTTTTTTTAAATTAGAACATTCTAGAGATACCAGTTGGCAGCTAAGTAGTGCAGTGGATAGAGTACCAGGCCTGGAGTCAAGACTCATCATCCTGAGTTCGAATCTGGCTTCAGACACATACTGACCCTGGGCAAGTCATTTAACCCTATTTGCCTCAGTTTCCTTATCTGTAAAGTGAGCTGGAGAAGGAAATGGCAAAACACTCTAGTATCTTTAAGAGCATCCTTAATGGGGTCACAGAGTCAGACATGACTGAACAACAACAACAAAGATACCAGAAGTCACTTAGCAACAATAGCCACAAGTGAAATGAAGCTTTGTCAAACAACAGTCTTGACATATAATGAATAATGAAACAGCACCATTCCCATTTGTAGCAGTACAAATTTAAATACTGGATCCAAAGGCAAAGATTTACAGAAGGGTACCCCCTTTGTAGTCCAATATCTCAGAAAAACCTTCACATTGTATGTGATGGGTTGGAGCGTAGACATCATTCCTAGATTAAGGAGAATCCCAGAATCCCCTTGAATCACAATTGATAGCAAAGTTTGGATGATAGCAACTACTCTCTGAAGTTCTGGAGTTCAAATCACAGCCATAACATCTTTTATATTGGTAATGGTAGTCTTTAGTAGCTTAATGATCTTCCCCTAGCATTCATGATCACTCTAGCTCTCATATTATACTTAGAAGTTTGCCCTTTTGGGTGGTCTTTTTTTATACATGGTTTCTATCAAAAATGCATTATCTGAAGAGAGGAGAATATATGTACACATGCATACATACAAACATACATACACATACACACATAGAAATGTATATATGTATATATATTTGCACACATATGTTATTATTATTAGCTTTTATTTATTTGCCTTTCCAGGTTTATGATTTCATTGTTTTAGGAAATCCCTATGGAAGAAACTCCCTCAACTTATTCAGTAACTTAGGGTCTTAAAGAATTGCTCAGAGTACTGAGTGACTAATGGTTTTGTCTAGAGTCAGAGAGTCACTATGTTTCAGATGTCTCACTTAATTCTGAGGTTGGCACTCCAGACACTACAAGTCAGTCAGGCAGTCAATCAACATTTACTAAGCACCTACTATGTGCCAGGCACTGTACTGAGGACTGGGAGATATAAAGAAAGGCAAAAGACTACTCTGTTCTCAAGGAACTCAGTCTGTTGGGGGAGACAATATGCAAAGAGCTATGTACAAAGATAAATTGGAGATAATCAACAGAAAAAAGGCACTAGAATTAAGGAAGATGGAGAAAGCCTTCTTGTAGAAAATGAGATTCCAACAGCAAATTGAATAAAGCCAGGAGGCAGAGATGAGAAAAGACATAATGGGGGTCAGTTGGTGAAAATACCTGCAGTTGGGAGATAGAAGTGTCTAATTTGAGAAATAGAAAGAAGGCCAGTGTGACTGGATGTCAGAGCATTTAGGGGGAGGTGGGGAGGAGTAAGGTATAAGAAGACAGAAAAGGTTGAGGGGAAGAACTGCAGAACATGAAGGTCTTTTACCACCAAATAGAGAATTTTACATTTGTCCTTGGAGGTGATAGGGAGCCAATGGAGATTAATGAGTGAGGGGTGTGGTCTAGCATGATCAGATCTGCTACTTTAGAAAGACTAATGTGACAACTAAATAGAGGATGGACTAGAGTGGGAAGACTTAAAGTAGGGAGGCCTACCAGAAAGCTATTATAACAGTCATTAGGTGATGAGGGCTTGCTCCAGAGTGGTGGCAGTATGAGAGGAGAGAAGGGACCATAGGCCTAAGGTATTAGAATGGTCAAAACAATTGGATCTGGCAACAAAATGAGGAGGAGGGTGGTAACAGAGAGTGAGGAGTTGAGGATGACACCTAGGTGGAGAGCCAAGAAGACTGGGAGTAACATCTGCTGTGCCACATACCTCACGGTTTATATATCTCATGTTAATGTCACCAAAAACTTTCCTGAGTTTTCTAAGTCTACCTATCTTTCCTATTTAAAAAAAGCTCAGGAGGGATGGTAAGAGAACGTAAGTAGAGACTAGAAAGAGACAAGCATCATTAAAAGGACCAGAGTTTGACTAAAAGAAACATTTCAGAACATCGCATATCATAATATCCCATGCCTACCGAGATGGCAAAACAGTCCGTCTGAGATCTTTATTAGCTTCTTTTGACTTCATTACCTTTCTTAAATGTCTTGTCTCTATTTTTAAAATTTTTTTTCATCTAATCACTTTCTGAAACTCAGTCTAAGCTTCACTTCTGATCCTTCAGCTCACAAATGCACTTTGTTTCATTCTATATTCATCCTAAAGGAATGTTTACAGGATGTTAGGGTTTGCACAGCAAAAGTCAATGAGGTTAGATCCTGCTGGACAAATATTCTACAAGAGGGGAAAGGAGTTATTTGGATGTAATTAGGGCACCATTTAGTTAACAAGCACTCTAGAGAGCTTAAATGCATTCTCAGGAGCTGAGTGAATTCAGACCCCTTTTAAACTGGCTTACTGAAATCCAGGAAATGACTTGTCTAGTTTCATGCATCATAAAAACTAGACAGAATAGCACAACCAACTCAGTCACCGGCCATACAAGCCCCAAGAATTAAACAGAGGCTTTTGATTATTAGAAATGGTTAATTTTATTTTATTTTTTCCTCTTCTTTTTGGTCTGAATAAAAACTCAAAAAATCACCAACACACATACAAAACCGTCAAGTAGATCAGGATTAGAAAATCAAAAGAAAAACTGGAGGATGAAACGACAACCTTCAAAATCAAATGCTAGAAAAAATTATATCTCACCAGATGAAAGGGTAATTCTTTGATAAAAACAAAGAGTTCCATCTAGCTGTGTGATGTTACAAAAGGTGACCTGGAAAGGTATTGATTTTCAAGATTTTTTAAAAGACCAACCGGCTTTTGAAGAATACTAAATAAATAAATAAATGAAACTGAGTGTCAAAGAGAACTTATTTGCTTTTTACTAGGGTTGTTTTGGTTTTGTGTATTTTAGGAGTTTGCTACTTTTTTGTTATTTTATAATAATCCATATGTTTCCATTTCCCAAAGCTACCAACCTCAATATTCAGTGATATAAATATCTGCCTTGACTGTTGTCCTCAATGGTAGGAATAGAATAAATCACACAGAGAAGGGTAAAGTCTCAAGAGCTTCAGTCCCCACTGAAAAAGAGAATGTTAATATAAGATTAAACCCATAGAAAGTCCACTAAACCACATGACCAATTGAAATTCCCATACCATAAGTAAAAAAGATATGGGAATCTCAATTCATGGGCTAAAATGGCAAAACACAAATCCAAAGTAGATCTGCTCCCTGGACCCTTCACCAGGATTCTCATAGATACCTCAAACTCAATATATACAAAGGTATACTCATCTTGTTATTTCCAACAAAGAGAACAACAAAACAAAAAAAATGCCCATTTCTTTCTCTTTTTTTTCCCTATTTCTAATCCACCCTTCTCACAGCTACCGAAATTATCTTCCTAGTGTTTAGGTCTGATCACATACCCCTCCCCGTCTTCATTAAAAAGCTTCCCTAATGGGGGCAGCTAGGTGGCATAGCACTGGCCCTGGAGTCAGGGTGACCTAAGTTCAAATCCGGCCTCAGACACTTTACACTTACTAGCTGTGTGACGCTGGGCAAGTCACTTAACCCCAAATGCATCAAAAAACAAAACAAAACAAAACAAAAAAACCCTTCTCTGGCTCCCTACTATTTAGAATAAACTTCAGACTCCTTAATCTAGCATTTAAATCCCTCCACAATCTGGCTTCTTTTGTAGTCAGAGGATGTTGGCGTGAATCCTGGAACTTCTATTGTATACCTATATAATCACGGACAAGTCACTTAATGTCTCTGGGATTTCTTTTCTACATCTATAAAATGATAGTGTTGGAATAGATCAGAGATATCAAACTCTTCAGCCATAAGCAGCCCATAAAACTCCCAAGTATAGTTTGAATTGGATTAAAATGTAACTGGAAAACATTTAACACAGTAAATTGAAACAAAATACAACAAAAATAATGTTAATATGTAGTTTTCTAAGTGAATATGCACTGATGAAGATCCATTTCTATTATATTTTGACGCCATTAGGCTAAATGATATATAAAGTCTCTTCCAGTTATAAATCTATGATACCATTCCTCTTCACACTCTCTAACTTGCCCCCCAAACTAAACTGCTAGCAATTATCTGATCTCTTCATGCTGAAATTCTCTGAAAAACCTCCTGCAAAACCCTTCCCTTTTTTCTTTCTCTATTCAAATTTTTCTTTAGCATTTTATTTGTATCTTTCCCATATTTTATTATATTCTCTTTTGTGTCATGATTATGTACCTAAATTGTAATCCTCCTTCATTATACTGTAAGACCCATGAAGGGAGAGAGGCTATGTTGTTTTTCAGTTTTGCATTCTCAATACCTGGGGGGGGGGGAGAGAGGCAGCTATGGGGTGCAGTGGCTAAAGTCCTGGCCCTGGATTCAGGAGGACCTGAGTTCAAATCCAGCCTCAGAAACTTGACACTTACTAGCTGTGTGATCCTGGAAAAGTCACTTAACCCTCTTTGCCCCATAAAAAAAAAAGAAAGAAAGAAAAGAATGCCTAGCACAGCTTCTAGAATCTAAAAGGTGCTTGGTATTGAATGGAGGTGAATTGTCCAGGGTTAGCCACTGACACATTAATTTACATTAAAGTGGTCTTTAATTAATAAGTGGGCAGAACACAGAAGGAATGACCTCTTTTTCTCTCCTATTTCTATCAATACAGAATTTAGATCCAGGCTTTCCTGACTTACTTTCCAACTCTAATGCTATTGAAGATGCCAATTTCAAACAACATATAATTCTCCAATTCCAATAATAATCCTATTTATCTAACCCTACAAAAGATATCTCAAGGGGCAGCTAGGTGGTACAGTGGATAAAGCACTGGCCCTGGATTCGGGAGGACCTGAGTTCAAATATGGCCTTAGACACTTGACACTTACTAGCTGTGTGACCCTGGGCAAGTCGCTTAACCCCAATTGCCTCACCAAAACAAAACAAAAAAAGATACCTCAAGATAAATTTAAAGGTTTACTTTGTACTTTGATACTTCAGATAGATGCCATCAATTTGAGTACTCCCTCCAATAATCCCAACCCATCCTGACTCTCTCATGTCTGATATTTGTCTACATTCTCACATAAGTCCTCCAAAGGCAATCCATACAATGTGTTAGGGGACATTCATTAGGTAGCTTATCATTGCATAAGTTTAAATGCATATCCCTCACTTTTACCACAAGGATATTCATTGTCCTTTTAATATATGTCATATATATCTCTCTAATGTTGCCCTTTATGCCACTTTTCCTATATAATTCTTTGTTGGCAATGAGATGAAATCTAAATGCATCTACCTACCATGCATCTGTCCTTGGCCATTCAGTGATCTACAATTTTAATTCTTCAGAGACTGGCATATTTCATAATTCATAATCATCTAGCAATGAAATAAACAAAAATCTATATACTACTAGAATAGGAGAAAATGATTTTTTGTCAACTAGCCACACATTGATATCTCAATTCCAAATGTCTAAAGTTTCTTGGCTTATCGACTAGCTAGTCAGCCAGCCAATGTACGTTCAATGTGTTAGCAACCATGAAAATCCATTTGAGAATTTTTTAGATGTATTAAATGAGAGCATATTTTTCATTGGGATAAACCCCTTAAATTCTTTCTGTATTCAGTTTTCATCTATGTTGTTTTCTACTAATTACATTTTAAGCTTCATAAAGTCAGGGAACTTACCCTATATCCTTGTTCCTGCCTTAATCTAGTACAGAGCTCCAGCTGGTACCATGCTTGTTATATGTATATTGAATAAATATCTGTTATTTGACTTGTTGTTCAAATCCATCACTGGATTGTTTTTATCTGGAAGATCTTAGGAGTTTATTAGTATTCTTGGGGACAAGGAGAAACGTCCTATTCATAAAAACCCTGTCTAATCTTATTAAATCAATCAAAGTATTGAAGTAAAAATGAACTCAGGATATTAGGAATAGGGCTAGTTTACTTCCCAGTGACCTGGACTACACTAGTGGCATTTCCTTATGACAGACACACAACAGTAATATGTACAGGAAATGCTAGCAACAATACCACCACCTTTAGACACAATGAAAACAATACAAGGAGTAAGACAAGAGCCTTTAATATACTTAACACTTCTGACTGTCTCAGGTACCAATGGATATTGAAATATAGTGGAAAGCCATGGCCTTCACTACTTAAAAACTCTGAAGGATATGTGATCTCATCAATGTTGATATTCTTTCCAATAATGTAAAACATAGTACATTAATAGCTTTCCATCCTATACAATTCCCCAATGTCTTCCCACAAATTTGCCACATCTGACATGCTGTGGGCTTTCTTTACTTTCTCTTGATAGTATAAGGATACTAACAAGGCAGCTAGGTGGTCTAATGGATAGAGTTGTAGGTCAAGAATAAGAAAGACTTCAAATACAAGTTCAAATCTAATCTGACCTCAGACACTTACTAGGCAAGTCATTTACCTCTTTTTAACTCACTTTCCTCATCTGAGAAATGGAGATAATGATAGCACCTACCTCCCAGGGGTGTTGTAAAGTATTAATCACATTGACTGGTACATAGTAAGTGCTATTTAAATTGCTGTTGTTGTCATCCAGAGGTTCTCCCTGTGCCCTTCCCCTCTCTCACTGTATCACCAGCCCATCTTCTCTTTTTGGCCATCCACATTTTTATGACAACTTTTCATCTGTTTCTTCTTTGTATTTTCTTATAAGTATTGCCACTTACACTCATCCTATGTGACTACTAATACAGGGACTTAAAAAGAATAAGTCATTATGCTATTTAGTTTATTGCAAGAAGAATGGTGATGTTCTCTCATGTACAATCATCACATTGTTTCAACCTGTTAATATCACATCTCTCCATTTTAAGCTAGGAACTTAATGTTTAGCCTGGAGAAAAGAAGATTTAAGAAGGATGTGATAGCTGTCATCAAGCATTTGAAGGGCTGCCACTTGGAAGAGCAATTGGACTTATTCCACTTGGACCCAGGGGGCAGAACTGGAAACAATGGGCAGAAGTTACAAAGAAGTAGATTTAGGCTTGATGTCAGGAAAAACTTCCTAACAATGAGAGTTGTCCAAAAATGGAATCAACTGCCTTAGGAAGTAGTGGACCTTAAAAGAGGTCTTTGAGTAAAGGCTCAACCAATACTTGTTGGTTATATTGTAGAGGAGAACCTTGTCCAGACATGAGTCTATATGGTCTCCAAAGTCCTTTACAACATTGAAATTCCAGGATTCTTTTAATGAAAAGTAATGGTAATAATAATCAATATGTGTACAGTGCTAAATGGTTGCAAATTACATACACTATTTTACATGATCTTAATGGCTATAATCCATCCCATAAGGTAGGTACTCTAGGTACAAGAATAAAAATAAACTCCTCTGTGTTGCATCTAAAGACGTTTATAGTCTGATTCCAGCCTACCCTCCCAGGCTTTCTGCACATCAAATACCTTTATACATTCTATAATTACACACTCCATGGTTTGGATGTCCATAGTCACCAAGACAATATAAAGGGTAAGGTACGGACACAAGTTTCACTGACTCCAGGTCCAATACTCTATCCAAGATACCAAATTCATCCTTTGTGGGAACAAGGGTTATTGGCCTTGCAATTAGTTTAGATATTTGACTGTAAAGCTAACTAAAGGGAAAATGGGGTACACATTCCTGTAGGGCTCCCCTCCATCCTTCTACACAACTTGGATTATCATAATGAAAGAGATGCTCCAGGCCTCCCATTCATGGCCTATCTCACCAGAATGGCTTCTACTTAACAAATCACTTAAACTGAACTAGTTGTTTAAGTTATATGGGCCCTATGCCAGAACACACAATCATGATATTAATTTCAGAATTCTCGAATTTGCTTTTTACAAAGTAACCCATAGGACACTTAGAAGTTTTATACAGCTCACACCAAAGCCTCTAAGGTAGAGATGGGGGAGGGATGATAGAATAAGAATAATTTAGAATCAAAAGAGATTTTTGAGGAATAGTACAAGGAAGAACAAAATGAAAAGTAGTGCTTGATATTTATGTAAAAAAGGAAAGGGGTGACAGGGGAAAAGCACATTATTATATTATAAATGTTTATTATTTTGTCTTACATTATAAATAAATGTTATATTGTATATAATATTTACAATATTATTTCTAATATTGTACTACTAGATCACAAACATTTTATGTTATAAATTAAATTATATTATTCTATAACCATATTATCTTTCTTTTGCCCTGGGGTAAGTAGACCACTCTTAGATAAATTAATACATTTGAGCCAACTAGTTATAAAACTGGCCCAGATTACATATACTGATGATTTGGATGATGTGATTATAAATATTATAGGTCATTATTGTATATTAAAATATTTAAAACTAAATTGACAGCAACATAGAAAGAGAAGAGGGATTTCAGGTATGAACATTACAAAAGGATTTCCAAAACCACAACTAATGCCCAAGAGCCCTTCAACAGAAAAGTTGGTGAACCCTTGCCTTGTCCCTTTCCAATGTACAGTAAAATGGCAAAAAGAAGTCATACCATTAATGTTTATGGATATCTTCTCTGAGAAAAAAAAACAAAGATGGGGGGCAGCTAGGTGGCGCAGCGTATAAAGCACAGGCCCTGGATTAAGAAGGACCTAAGTTCAAATCCAGCCTCAGACACTTGACACTTACTAGCTGTATGACCCTGGGCAAGTCACTTAACGCTCATTGTCCCACCAAAAAAAAAAAAGAAAGAAAGAAAGAAATAAACAAAGATAGAAACCAATCAAATAGCTGATAAGAAAGATCCTTGCTTCAATTCCTCACTATAGTAAAAGGGTGACCATAGGTTCTCAGAGGGCAAACTTTTGAAGGACTTAGCAAACTGGGACAGACCTGAAAACAAGCCGCACTAACAAGCTATCCATTTTCCAAGGATTAACTGACATCTGATGAGTTTTGTCATCAGTTCTGCCAGAGGGCAATGGGATTGTTTGGGCCACAGCAGCTCTCAGAGATCACAGGCTAAGCTGTAGGAGGACTGCCATTTGTAGCAGTGACAAAAATCAGGGCTCTCTAATATCTTGAAGGATTAAGAAAGTAGAAAAGGGGCAAAGCCTCAGGTTCACCAAGAATTGCTTTTCTAAAACTTTCTTTGGTCATATACTATGCATGATCATAGCTTTTAAATGTCAAGGGGAAAAAAAAAGTGAGGGCTGAAGGGCCAGAAAGAGTTTGGAAGCAAAGTTTTATTTACAGTTATGGTATAAATCCAAAAGTCAAATCAGTTCTCACCCACAGTTCACTACCCTCTCCATACAACTTTTGCCAGTTTGAGGCAGTTAGTTATTGTTTAAGCTAAAAATGGGGCGGAGGGAAGAAAGGAGACAGAAAAAGGCAAACAAAAAAGAAAAAAAAAGACCATCCGTTGAGCACACATGTATCCGTCTAGCCATGCAGTCATGTGGTTTCTCTTGGCACCATTCCCAAGAAGGCATGTCCTCACAAGCCTTCTGGGATCTTAGTCAGGGGACCAGGAGGAAGAGACCGGGCAGGGCAAGGACTGAGTGAAGCAGCAAGGCCAAGAGCATTATACTGGAGTCAGCAAACACAATGTGGAGCCCAGACACAGCAGAGACTCCACAAGGAAAAACCACCAAGTGCAAAAGTGGTCCGACTTTTGGAGGCCCTAGTAGTTAAAGGAAAGCCTTTTTTTAAACTCAGTGGAAAATGCACACATACACCAGGCACCAGGGTAATTACCCAAGCCACTGCACCAGTCTGCCAGGCAGAGCTGATGTGGCCTCTTTACCAGGTTTTATTCTTGGCTTCTGCTGCCTTTCTCTTCTTCTCTTCCTCCCACCACTAAAATCAACCAGCAGATATTTGCTTCATGTTGTTATAGCTGTTGCGTATGGCATTATAACCATAGGGCATTGGGTGAAAAGGGGAGAGGAGGAAACTTCTTTCCTACCTATTTAATTTCTCTGGTTATTTTGGCATCTACTTCCAGAAAACTAAGCACCTGCAAGATGAGCTGAATCACTACAAAATCCAAATGTATTATTGTTTCTCTCCCAAAACAGTGCAAATGGCATACTTTCACCTGAAATACCTCCCAATCATTTGAATTTTCCTACTGAATGCAAAACTGTAGCAATCTTATGATAAGCAATCTCCAAACATTTTCCTAGCACCCAAAAGGACCACAGATCTAATTTAGAGATAGAAGGGAGCTCAGAGACCATCTAATTCAATACCCTCATTTTGTAGGTGAGGAAAATGAGAACCAAAAAATTTCAGTGACTTGCTAGAATAAGGTTTTGAACTATTGGCTCAAATTAACGTTCTTGCTATTCAACCATATTGTCCTTCTAGAAAATGTCACAGGAAAGTTCCCATCTCCAAATATCTATCAAGCTGATTTAAAGTGTTTTTATTATATTTTTGCATAATTTTCTAATATAGAATCAATAAGAACTCGATTGTCTTTATTAAATCACACTGTCCAAATCATCGGTATTTGTAATCTGGGAAAGTTATATAACTAGTTGGGTCAAATGTATTGACTCATCTAAGAGAGTTCTACTTACCCCAGGGCAGAAAAAGGATTTTTATACTTTTCCCTCTGAGGCTCCACTAAGCAGTGTTTTATTTCACTTTGGGATGGAGACTGACAAGACCCCAATATGCAAGTTAAGAAAAATTTTATTAATTACAGAATCAAAGAATTTCAGAAGGGACTTTACAGATGACCTAGTTCAACCCATGTATATTAAAGATAAGCCAAATATTGGTGTTGTTGTTTGTCCTTCATTCTCAAAGAGGACCATGACAGATTCTATGACTTGCAATGGAGTGAATTTAAATGAGGAAGGGGTGTGCAAGGTCACCAACCTTACTTTCTCCTCCAAAGACATTTGGGTCCAGTGGCAAGATACATTATCAGATTGACTGGAGATGATCCTGGATGTTTTTTAAGGCAATTGGGGTTAAGTTACTTGCCGAGGGTGACACAGCTAGTAAGTGTCTGAGGTAAGATTTGAACTCAGGTTCTCCTAACTTCAGGGCCAGTGCTCCATCCACAGTGCCACCTAGCAAATGAGGACCTAAGAAGGCAAGCCCCCAATGCCCTTTAACAAATTACTCCCAGGGGACAGCTAGGTGGCACAGTGGATAAAGCACTGGCTCTGGATTCAGGAGGACCCAAGTTCAAATCCTTCCTCAGACACTTGACACTTACTAGCTGTGTCACCCTTGGCAAGTCACTTAACCCTCACTGCCCCACAAAAAAAAAAAAAGTAACAAATTACTCCCTTTCAAAAGTTCCTCTAAAAGTGCCCTAACTAAAATAAACAAAATGAGGGCCCTTGAGTATCTAAGAAATCAATAATGCACTTCATGAGACCACTACAGGTTTTTAAGTAGAACCCTCTAAGAAATTATATTTGGTGATACAAATCATCCTCAAAGGTAAACTTCGGAAAATGGGCCCTATCTTCTGCAGCTTTCCAGGCAGTATATCACCAAACAACTCAACAGGCATCAATGAGCACGTGAAATAGCAGCAAGTTGCTAAGCCCAAGCTTGCATGAACAGAGGCAATGGAAGAAAAAGTTACAGCAGGAAAAAAAAAATTTCAAAGTTAGTAAAGATGAAAGTCACTGACCCATTCAATAACCAATCCCTACCTTTGAGTGGCTACCCTTCAAAGACCACAGAAGAGCCTTTCAGTTAATCTTTGCACATTTTTTACAGACAGAGTAAAGCTTAGATTGGAGATAATTATAAGGGTTGGTCGCTCAGAATTAAACATCCAATAAAACTCCAAGTATCATTTTCAAATAATGAAAATTCAATCAGAAAGATGAATGGGACAAATCTTAGGCTCATCTGTAGTAAGAGAGAGCTGCTCATTCAATTGTTAAATCTTGATGAGGGGTAGCTAGGTGGCGCAGTGGATAAAGCACTGGCCCTGGATTCAGGAGTACCTGAGTTCAAATCTGGCCTCAGACACTTGACACTTACTAGCTGTGAGACCCTGGGCAAGTCACTTAACCCCCATTGCCCTGCAAAAAAAAAAAAAAAAATCTTGATGAGCTTCTTCTCCTCCCTGTTCTGTAGCCAAAGGAATAGGCAGCCACCATATCTTTGAGTCCTCACTCTTGCAAGTTTTGACTCTGTGTGTGTGTGCATTATTCTACAACAACTTGCAGGAACTTGTGGAAGCTAAATGGATGGAGCATTTGGGTGTCCATTTCTACCCTCTTCCACTGGGAACTGTAATTATAATGGTTGCCTCTCTTCCAATTCTATCCTGCTCTCATTTACCTTACACTGATTAACTCAGGGAATAAAAACTATCACATCATGCCCGGCTCTTTGGCTCTTTGGCTCTTTGGCTCAAGATCAATTTTAGTTTCAGATTCCCTTTAGGAACAACCCTAAAGCCACAGACTCCTTAATCAGCCCAGATGTCCTACTTCAGGAGCTCCATGCTAAGGTAGGAAAGCAATACTTAAATTTGAATAACCTGCAAAAGGACCCTAAATCCAGGCTGGCATCTATACAAGGCTCTCTTGCTCATTAGGGCAGGGGCACTTAGACAAACCTCTCAGCAAGGTTTCATCCTCCCAAAATGGTGGCACTAAGGCACAGTGCCTTTACTGTTGTGTTCAGCAGTGCTTTCCTCCAACAGGCACTGGCTGGGAGCTATGCATTGCACTGCCAGACTTGCTGACCGAGCAGCCTGCATAGACCATTACTAATCTCCATGGATCAGGGAGGTCATGTCTGCAACATGATGCCTATAGATTTCAAAGGCCAACTTTCCCTTGATGCCAGCTAATCAATCTATGTCAAATAGCAAGCACATTTTTATTTTTTTTAAAGGATCATCCAAAAAGTCTCATCTTTAAAGCACTTGATGTGGGAAATCGCTGCACATAATCAGCATGGCTTGATGCTCCTTCAGCTGTATCAAATCTATGCATATGGTTTGACATTATCACATTGGGATTTTGCCAAAACACCACATATAAGAAGGCCAGGAGAGGGCAAGGTACACCACCACGGAAAATGGGAGCCTTTAAAGCAGTGGCAATGCAAAAGATCTTGCACCAAAATTAAAATAAAAATCATTTTTCGAATGTTGTTCCACTGACTCCAAATAGTCTGCAAGCTAAGAAGTTGTAAATACCCATCTCTGCCTATCATTATAGCATAGAGGTATGATCCTAAAATCCAAGGTTGTTATATCATTGAGAAATCATAAGATCATAGATGTAGAGCTCAAAGGGACCTTGGAGGTCATATAGCCCACTCCCTGCATTTTTTAGACAAAGAAATTTATGCCCAGAGTAGTTAAATGACTTACATGCCCAAGATCATTTAGGTAGAAAGTAAAGGGCCAGAATTTAAACTCTGAATGTAGTAAAGATTTTAGAAATCACTTGCTCTTATACTCCAACTCATAAATCCTGCCATCCATAATAATCAATGACACAAGAATTTACTGATCACAAACCAACCCTTGGTACCCTAAATCCCTTCTTGTGTTCCCCTTCCATAACTCAAACACTCTACAAAAGACTTTTGTTCCCACAGAGTTGGTAACTGCTACAAGTCTAGCATAATAATTACCAGGTGAATGCAATTCAGTCAAAAAGTTATTAAGTTCCCACTGAAGGTGGAAGTGGACCTGTACCTAGGATTTCTTTGATATAGGTAATACCTGATAAGAAACTCTTTTCACCTATGTAGATCTTTCACTTATAATTTATACTTTTATTTTCCTGGGGCAATGAGAGGTTAATTGACATTCCCATGATAATTAGCTAATATGTGTCAGAGACAGAATTTGAACCCAGGGTTTCCTGACTCATTCATCATCTACCCACTAACCACTTTGTGTTGTCTCTCTGAGTGATAAGCATTTTAAAAAATGAAACAATACCTACCCTCAAGGAGTTGGATGGATGAATGGTAATGAAGGAAGAGTGAATGAAATTAATGGTTAATTTTAGGGATAATGTTCAAATCCTCCATTGATTATAATGGGGAGTTCTCTACAGACATGGAAAATCACCAAATTGCTATTTCACTTTCCCTTCAGTACCCATTTGATCCTTCATGGGATGACAAAGAAGTTTTAAAACATTTCTTCCCTACCAGGCCAGAGGACAAAGCAGAAACCTAGCATCACTATTATAAAGAATTGTTATTTGAGGTTTTTGTGCCAAAAAACTGTGGGGACCAATTTTTAATTGGGGAGTGTTAGCTAAGCGGCTCACTGCAATATTGGGGCAAGGAGACTGACAGCCTCCCTCAAAACAGAACAGGATTTATTTTAACAAGAACGAACTTAAAAAAAAACACACAAACAGGATCAGTAGGATCAAGGGAAAGGAAATAAAATGGGGAAAGGGAAATTATACAACCTCAAAAGATACCACCGCCCAGGAATCAGAACTTCTGTCGTTCCAGCATCCAGCTAGAATGTCCAATTCTCCTCCCCCAATCCCAGAAAAACCCCACACAACCCCAGCCAATGGGATGGTCACTCTGACAGTCACATGACTGCTCTCACTAGGCTTCCAATCATTATAATTTTGTCAGGCCCATGTAGGCATCGGGGAGTGGTGATGACATGAGGTGCCAATGCCATGGTAATGGCTACAACCAGTGGGTGGAGCACCATGGTTTTGCAGAGCCCTAGGCCAGTGCAAACTGAGGCATAAAACCCTCAAATAACAATTAATTCTTTACACTATGAGTATCTCATCAAGAGGTTAGTTCCTGAGTGCTATTGTATAACCAATCTGAATCTATTCCTAAATCTGGGACAGCTAAGTGGTGCAGTAGGAGGACCTGAGTTCAGATCTCACCTCAGATACTTACTAGCTGTGTGACCCTAGGCAATTCACTTAACCTCAATTGCCTTAAACACCCAAGGCCATCTCCAGTCTTCTTGATCTGAACCCAGATAGCTCCTCTGGAGGAGAGAGTGAGGTTGGTGACTTTGCATAGCCCTCCCTCCCTTTAATACAATTCTGTGCAAGTCATGACACCCCCGCCCCATGTCATGGTCCTCTTTGAGAATGAAGGACAAACAAGAATTCCTAAATCTGTAAATTAATATAGATGTATCTCACAAATTCTTTGAAAGGATGAATAAAAACTTCCCAATAAATTTACAAACCTAAACTTTTTAACTGCAAAACATAAAAGAACTTTTGTATTGGTTAACCTCTGTTTTAAGTCATCAAGTTAGTCTAGGCTTCAATACAGTAGAATTCTACTGATTTCAGCCAAGCCTATTCTATGTAGTTAAGACATTATAAACATTCTCAATGTGTAAAATGTTTTTATACTGCTTACTTCACTCCAAAAAGTTTGTCTAAAATCCCCAAGTCTCTTATATTCATAATTTCTTAATGAAAAACAGCCTTTCATTATATTCACATACCATAATTGGTTCAAACACTCCTCAGTCAATAAGCACCAACTTTGTTCTTTGCAAATGGAAAGTGTTACCATAAATACTAATGGAGCTCTTTGTGCTCTTTTGGGTATATACCTAGCAATGGTATCATTAGGACAAAGAGTGTGTACAATTTAGGGCCTGTTGGTGGTAAAATTACAAATTGTTTTCCATAATGGTTAGACCAATTCCTAACTCCAAAGGTGTATTAAATGTATTGTCCCTTTCACTATTTCATATTTTTTGTCTTTTGCCTCCTTTGCCAGTCTGATGAATCTGAAGGGAGGCCTCAAGAATTGTTTCAACTTACATTTACCTTATTAAAAGTTATTTGAAATATTCTTTATTAATATTTATAATGTGTATTAATTTTTTGAAAACTATCATAAACATACCTTTGCATTTTGTTTCCTCCATTAGACTGTGAGCTTCTTGATAGCAAAGACTGGTTGTCATTTTTTCCCCTCTTTCTTTGTATCCCCAGGAATTAGCACAGTTGTTGGAACTCAAAAAGTGATTAAAAAATTATTCTTGACTTGACTTCAACATTCTCTAAAAAATTAATCTTTTTTTCACAATCCCCATACCTAGCCACAAATGCCATTATTCCAATCCAATTGAAAAGGAGGTATCAAAAGCAGAAAACCCTCTAATTAGTATTCAACACCCCCCCCCCTTACCCAGTTCACCTACTTTTTAATGGCTTAGGCTTATAACAAAGCTGGCTGGGGAGGGGAAGGTTCATAAATCTCACATGGCCTCTCTTGCATTATTTTAGGGCTAACTTTGAGCCCATCATCAGAGAGCCCTTTTGCCATATTTTACATGCTTAAGCAACTGCAAATTGACCCAGACTAGCCCAGACCCTATTCTTCCTGTGGTTTTTGTTCAATCATTTCAGTCATGTCCAACTCTTTATGATCACATTTGGGATTTTCTTAGCAAACATATTTGAAGTGGTTTGTCATTTCCTTCTCCAGCTCATTTTACAGATGATGAAACTAAGGCAAATGGGATTAAATGACTTGCTGAGGGTCAAACAATTAGTGTCTGAGGCTGGATTTGAACTCAGGTCTTCTGAGCTTCTGAGTCAATGAGCTGCCCCAATTCTTCCTCCTTCATCCTATAATAAGATCTGCTCCATAACAACTAAAAAGAAGTCATGCAATCATTTCAATCACAATTGCATTAGGGTGGCTTTCTTCAAACTACTCCATATCAAATAAACACTCCAATCTCTACCTCTACCTTTGTCTTAGCCTTCACAATTCATATCTAGAAGCATACAGACAACAGGAACACATAAAATGTATGAGAATATTTAAAGAGAAAGTAGGATGTATATCTATCAGACCTTTACTGATCCATTCTGAGGAGCTGAATGGGTTGCAGAAGTTTGTGTAGACTATTACTATTATCTTGCTTTTACTTTTAAGATGAAACTTTACAAAAAAAAAGGGGGGGCAGCTAGATGGTGCAGTGGTTAAAGCGCTGGCCCTGGATTCAGGAGGACCTGAGTTCAAATCCAGCCTCAGACACTTGACACTTACTAGCTGTGTGACCCTGGGCAAGTCACTTAACCCCCATTGCTCCACCAAAAAAACAAAACAAAACAAAAAAAGATGAAACTTTACAAGTCCTAGCAAAACCTATCTATAAAATGATGGTGGGTTTCTCATAGTAAGGACCTCCTTTCTTTAAGCACTTTAAGCAAGCTAACTCTAGGTGCTGTGTCCATAGCATGGAAGCAACTGTACTGTTTTGTGTTTCAATATCACTCCCAATACATAGAGGCAGTTAGATGAAGGACAAGCATCTAAGTACAAATTTACATAGACCAACCAAGTGTACAAAAATTAATTATTAATAACTATAGCTAACCTGGAAAAATTATATAATTGGACTTATGAAAAATTATAAGTTTATATGAAAAATTATATGTTTAGGAAAATTATAATTGGGCCATAAGTCCCTTCATGGTCATCATTAAAATGTAAAATATTTTTAATGACTAGGGCTAATTTGGGGGCTAATCTGATTGGGGTACTTAATCTGGGGACCTTTGACTGTTTGGCTATCTGACTGCATTTAATTTAATATGGGCCGTTTATAAAGTTCCACCACACTGCTCTACTCCCAAAATGATAAGCAAAATATTAAGAAGCCTCTTAACTAAATAATCAAAGAAGAGTTTATTTATGAAATACTATTTAAAATTAAGAATACAGGGAAATAAAATGTACACCCTGACTGCATTGCGGTGTGTCTCTTTCCACTGTGTCTCTTTCCCACCTGCTGCGTGGAACTTCTTTAATACAATAAGGGCCTGAACCTTCTCTTGCCTCAGGGCACTCACTTACTCAGCTACTTTCACTAACTCTGCCTGTACCCTTTCACTTTGTAAATCCCCCTGCTTCTAACTTTCCTCTTCTTACTGCCACCGCTGAACCCCTGTGTTCCTCTCTCACCGACCTTCTGTCTGTCTGCTCCGTCAGTCTGCCCTCTGTCACCTTTGCCGCCCCTCTAATCTTGTCCGCCTCTCTTAATCTTGTCTGCCGGCCTTTCCTCCTTGCTCCTAGTCCTGCGTTACTGTTCATCTCGTCCCCCCGACAGATCCCTTCTAATCTAACTCCCAGGTCTATATATACCTTTTCTTCTCTCCACTCAAATCTCCGGGCTTCCTGCGCCACCACAGACCAAGCTAATCCACTAGCCAGGGCTGCAGCTGGTGGGGGGAGGCGGGGTGTACTCCAATTTCACATGCCTCAGCACAGGCTACGCCAGAGCCCAGCATCTCTCAGATACCTCCGCTTAGGTAGGAGGGAGCTGGGGGCTTTTTCCCTCCAGCTGTCTGACCTGGCATCTTGTACAGCCCATGGGGCTTTTTGGCTCAGCTGAAGCTGAGGAGGAGGGGCACCAGCCCCTCCCACACAGAAGAGACTCTGAGGGCCTAAGGCTTTCCAATCTCAGCCCAAAGGTAAGGTCCCCAAATCAAAATAAATTTCCACAAAAGTCAAGAACAGGAAATCACCCTAGCTGGTTAATGTGAATATGTTCATTTGTATTCAATTAAGGATTAAGGCTTCTTGTTTTCTAACTCCATTACCATGAAGTGAAGTTCTTTCATTTATACTAAGAAAGCTCTTTGAGGGCAGCTAACATTCCTTTTTGTCTTTCTCCATAGGGAGAATGGCAGAAGGAATAAGAGCCAGCTTTGGAGGAAGGCTTCAAAACCTATCTCAGCACTCCAGATAAATGCTCCAAGACTCTAAATATAGAACAGTTGCTGATCTGCATTGATAGAGGGAGTTTTTTTCACCCATCAGCCCCCTACATGAGTGAATTCACATATTTTGACCATTTGTTCAAAAAAAAATCCTAGCACCTAGAGAGGGGATATAGAAAGGGCACAAAGGGATGGCTGGCTATTGTTAAGTAGCAAATATACAGGGTATTTCCAAAGACTTCTGAGACACCTTATGTGTGTGTATATATATGTATATATACATGTATGTATATATGCCACGGTTTCCAATTAAGTATATTATTACATAATGCATGTAGCTAATATAGTTATTATCATACATTATAAAACATACACTATATTTGTATAATGTATTTATATTTGCAGATATGTGTATATTTCTTTCTGTCTGCCTGACTTGCTTCTTCTCCCAGTTGTCACAGGAAGAATCACAATATAGAAAGCCTCACCTACTAAGTCTTTCCTGCTAGCATCTCAAGAATCTGCCCCTCCCCTGAGAGTCAGACAAACCAGATATAGACAGACACAAGTCGCCACTTAACTAAGGCAATTCATTTAATCTTGACATAGCACCTAAAACATCTTGAATTTTACTTATTGCATTCTTTGATTCCTGATGATCTAATCATACTTCACTGGCCTATTACCAGAAGATATAGTGCTTTTCCCCTCTCTTAAATGTCTCTCATCAAGTCGCAATCACTAAGTATTCGTATTAAACAACCATTTACCTCTTATTCAGCTACTTTTAGCATTCATGCTTTGGTTTGCAGTAAGGCAAAGAAAAATCATGTGTAGGACTGAACTGTACAGAATCACAGTAGGGTTGGGGGTTCATCTCATCTCCAAAACCACAAACTGTTCCCTTGACATATGAGATTCCTGAGACCTGCATAGAAAGATTCCCCAGTCTTATTTCCACATTTTAATATTTTAAAACTGTTGCCATCAAAAAACTATTTCGTCTATTATTCTTTTACCTTTCTTGATTCAGTTACAAGATAAGATTGTCACAAACATTTGCCCCTCAATTTTAAAAATATATATTGATATCATTTGTTTTTACATCATTTTCATTTTCAGACATGTAATTCCCCCTCCCCCCTTACCCAGAGAGTAATCCCCTTCACCAAAGTATTAAAAAGAAATAAAGAGGGGGAAAGTATTTCAATATAATGAAATAACACATTAACTGAGTCTGATAGTAGATGTCACATTCCACCCTATAGTCTATACCAACACTTTTTCAAAGAGAGGGGCACATTTTCTCATATCTTCTTTGTAACCAAGCTTGGTCATGGTACAAATATAACTTTCAGTTTTATTTATTTAGGACGCATTTGTGGGGGGAGGGGTTGTTTTTGGTTTTTTAGTGGTGGTGGTGGTTGTTACTGTTCTTTCTTTTTATACTGCTTTAACAATGCATATATTGTTTCCTTGGTTCTGCTTACTTCTTTTTACATACATTCATATAATTCTTTCCTTACTTCTCTTTATTCTTTGTAATTATCACTTCTTATGGTGCAGTAACAGGCTATTATATTAATGTACAATAATAGGCTTAGCCATTGCTTCATTAATCTTGTCTATTTCTAAAATTTGTAAAAGCATATATAAATGAATTTAAAAACTTAAAAGTGAGAACAGTTAAAAGCATTTTGGTTTGTGATACAGTTCTGGCAAATCATTCAAAGCCTATCAAAGTTGATCAAAAGACCTTTAATGAAACACTGTATTCCCTCTTCCCCAATGTGCTATTAACTAACATTCATGTTCACTGCTAACACTCTACTTTTGTGACCAACTGGAATGCCTTTCCTTAGGGTCTAGTTACACAGTCTACATTTAAATGTCTGCTGGAATATGTTTTTAAAAATTAATGTAAAGTAAAGCACTTTGTATTTTTAAAATATTTCCCACATATACAGCTACTTTCTCTCAATTATGTTAAGAAATTATAGTCTAATCCCTACTCTCTTACTCAAAATGAAAGTTAAGAAGCAACATGACTCCCAATTACCAAAGAGTGTAGACGTACTGAAAAATTATTTTGGCCAAGCTTCTAAATAAATTAAGGGTGAGAGAAA
The DNA here is from genome assembly GCF_019393635.1 of Dromiciops gliroides. Lineage (NCBI taxonomy): Eukaryota > Metazoa > Chordata > Mammalia > Microbiotheria > Microbiotheriidae > Dromiciops > Dromiciops gliroides. The sequence continues at coordinate 185,679,107 of NC_057861.1, read as the reverse complement.
AGAAAAATCAAGAGAGGTCAGAAAGAGAAGGGGGGAAAAAGACACAGAAGAAAGCTGAATAAGAAAAGGGAAGTGTTTCTTTCTATTCAAGTACAAGTCTTTGTTCTACTGAACACCCAAACCCATGACTCCAAGGCAGCTAAGTAAAACAGTGGATAGAGAACTGGGCTTAGAACCAGGAAGATTCATCTTCATGAGTTCAAATCTGACCTCAGATACTTACTAGCTGAGTGACCCTGGACAAGTCACTTAAAGCTATTTGCCTCAGTTTCTCATCTGTAAAATGAGATGGAAGAAGAAATAGCAAACCACTCCAGTAGTTTTGCCAAGAAAACCCCAAAATGGGGGCAGCTAGGTGGCTCAGTGGATAAAATACCAGCCCTGGATTCAGGAGGACCTGAGTTCAAATCTAGCCTCAGATACTTGATGCTTACTAGCTGTGTGACCCTGGGCAAGTCACTTAACCCTCACTGCCCTGGGGGGAAAAAAGAAAACTTCAAAATGGGGCCATGAAGAGTCAGACATGAGTGAAAGGAATCAACAAAAATAACATGACTCCTAGGAAATATGCAGTCTAGAGCTCTGATTTCCCACATTGCTGCATGAACCACCAAAGTTCTACTGGTTCACATCCAACATTAGTCTAATAGAACTCTGATTTATCTAACTGGAATGATTTTAATAGTAGTATTAGCACAATATCATATGACAACAACTTTTATAAGATATTGCAGGACTTCCTCACTCCCTATAAATATGCTTAAGGAAAATCGGGTCTTAAAGGTGTCCTGTCTTTTTTTCCTACCACTAGCCCTGCCCCACTGACCAATGAAGTTAGTTGTAAATACAAAGTTCATCTTTAGAAGGCAGAGAAATACATACTACATGTAAGCCTTTGTCAACCAATTAGTCATTTATATTTTGTATTTCCACCATTTATTATTTGAAAGTTTTTTCAACATCTTGTATTTTTCCCCAGCACTATGTTTTGTTTCATTTTTTCATAGAAGCATAGTAGAGTGGATAAAAAGTTAGCCTAAGAGCACTGGCCCTGGATTCAGGAGGACCTGAGTTCAAATCCAGCCTCAGACCCTTGACACTTACTAGCTGTGTGACCCTGGGCAAGTCACTTAACCCCAAATGCCTCACCAAAAAAAAGTTAGCCTAAGAATCAGGAAGATGTAGTTTCATTCAATAGCTCTACTATTAACACATATTAGTTGTATGACCATTGGTAAGTCACTTAACATTTCAGCATTCCAAGCAACACTCAATTTAAGAATTATTTCCAATATGCATTGATAGACAATTTCCTCCCCAGGACTTCTGCTTACCAATGGAATTACAGATGTAGTATAACACCCCCAACTAAAATTTTGTTTTGTTTTGCTTCCATATCCATAATTTAATCCATAGAACTACAGAACTTAAGAAATGAAAGGGTTATTAGTCAAGACAAACTTTTATTAGGTAAACTTTTCATTTATTTTATTTATTAGTCCTTGGTACTGTGCTAAGTAGTAGGGATTCCAAGAAAGGCAAAACAAAACAAAACAAAAAACAGTCACTACTTTCAGGAGAACTCAAAGTCTAATGGGAGGAAGAAACATTCAAACAACTGTATCCAATATGTGTGTGTGTGTGTGTGTGTAGGTATATATATTATATATATATATGTGTATATATAATATAATATATGCATATATATTATATTATAAGATAAATTAGAGCCAATTTAAGAGAGAAGTGACTATTATTAGAGAGGACCAGAAAAGGTCTTGAAGAAGGTAGGATTTTACCTGGGACTTGAAAAAAGTCAAGGAATTGAGCAGGTGCAGGTGAAAAGAAGAGCATTCCAAGCATGGGGGACAGCCAGTGAAAATACCTGGAGTTGGGAGATGAAGTATCTTGAATAATGAATAGCCAGGAGGCCAGTACCACTGGATCTGAATCCATGGAGGGGAATAAGTTGTAAAAAACCCTGAAAAATAACAAAAAGGGCCACTTTACAAAGTGCTTTTAAAGTCAAACTGAATATTTCATATTTGATCCAAAGGCAATGGAGTTTAATGACTAGGATGTTGACTTGGTAACACCAGCCCTATGGGAAGGTTACTCTGAGAACTGGGTGGAGGATATAAGTGAGAAGAAATTTGAGGTAAGGAAGACAACTATGGGAGAACTTTTGTAAGGCCAATTCCCCTCACTCACTATTTTACGTATGATAATATTGAAGACTAGAGATGATAAATGGCTTGTTCACACTATATATCTATGTGGTGGCAGATTCTAGATTAGAATCCAAATCCCCTCTCAGCCCAGTTTTCTTTAGTGAATGCCCACCCCACCAAAAAAAAAAAAGATAAATTATATCAGTTAAACAAACATGTTTATTTCCAAAGTATGAGGGAAACATATTTCAACAAGAAGCAGAGTTGTTTTTTTTTTAAGTCTATCATACAATCAAAAAATTTCACATACATTTAGAAGGGATTTCAAAAGTTCAACCCATAAGTGGGTTGGAATAAACATTAGGGCATCCTCTATAAGCCACTGGAAGACCTCTAATGATGGGAAATTCATTACCTGTTAAGAAAGGAGAGTCCCTTTCTGGACAACTGTAAGTGCAGGGGTGTTCTATGCCCTGGATTCTTGCAACTTTCATTCATTCATCTAATAATGATTATGTCCTATTGGGCCAAGGAAACCAAGTCTAATGACCTTTGTGCTAGATAGCCTTTCAATTACTTTGAAGGTAACTATCATGCACCTCTAATGAAGAACTGGAATTATGGATATTTAGATTGAAGAAGTAAAATACTAATTTTGGGGGTTGCCACTGTTACATGGTTTGCTCATATTGATCATGCAATCCTAAAGAACTACAAGTTTCTCCAGAGGGACAGTTCTCTAGCCAAGAATCCTCTTTGATACTGATAGAATTGATAGAGACACAGATTCAGTTCCCTGGAAAATCATCTATGCATCTCAATAGCACCTTTAGGGAAACATGTGGCTCTCTCAGAAACTATATGCATAGAAACACAGATGCTAAATGGAAGACAGCACAAACTAATGGGAAACTGGAAACATGTATGACTAGGAGGAGCCATTGCCAAATGGAAACATTAAAGGGGTTGTGGAGGATGGAGAGGATAGCTATCATAGGAAGCTATAATGTGAGGAAGCAACCTGGATATAACCTTTCTCTGGTACAATGAATTCTATAGCAAGTATGGCTGCTGAATTCCTTAACAACCATAATTGTTTCCCATTGCAGTAGTTGTTGTTGTTGTCCATCCTTTGTTCTCAAAGAGGTCCAGTGACATCACAGGGGTGATGTCTTAATGTGCACGTGAATTAGAATTTGAAGTTCTGGAGAACTGGATAAGTTGCTTGAGGAAACCTCGGGTGGGAGGTTTTAGGTATTTAAAAGGCAGCAAGATTGCACCCAGTCCATGCAACTTTCACATTTCAATAATGTGTTAAATTATATTGGGTGAATTCATCCAAAGTCATTATGTTATATTTATTTGCTTGGAGCCTATTCTACCAGAAAAACCCATGCACTAGACAGAGACATCACCCTTGCAAGCATCAAAATAGGCTTGAGCTTTGAATTTCACTGAACAATTATTCATTTGGGTGAATATAAGTGCTGAAGTAAGTCTAGGCCCAGTGTGCACCATCTAATAAGTGTTGAGAATGAGTGGCCACCATGACTTCTATGGTACTGGAAAACTGATGAATTAGATTGAGTATATATCCTCGCCAAGGACTGTTGATTTGTTTACTAATTATGTTCTCTGATTAGGGAATCATTGAAAGGACTCTGAAAAACTACTGTGAATTCTATGGGCAGTGTCAAGTACTGGAGAAGCTATTTAAGAAGGAAAGAAATGCAGCTACTATGTTGGTTGAGCCACCTGATACAATGGAATTTTCTAGGTGTCGGAAAGATACCTAAATTGAAACTATAAGCCAGTGGCTTTCTCTGGTATTGTTTCTAGGGGATATACTTTTTTTTAATTGGGGGAGAACCCCAGGGATGGCAGGAGTTGGAGATAGTAGCTATGTAAAATAAGCAAATACTTCAAGAGAATACATAAAAATAATAAATGTCATAAAATCAAAATGTATGAAGATCCTACAATGGGTTAGTCATGCGTAAGGTTTTTATGCCTGCCTTCCAAAGCTAAGTTCATTGCCTGAAATGAACCGGACCACCCAAGTTGAAATCTAGTTTTGCCTTTTAATGTTCACTTGGTTTGTTTTAAATGTGTATTCATGTGGCAAAGTCATAAAAGAAAGAATTAATTATAATTGACACCAGCTCTGAGATGATCAAACCCTTCTTGTTCTGGAAGGATAGGGGGAGGCGGAGTAATGGATGAGAAAGAGGGTAAAAGAATGTTCAGGAAAGAGCAAACCCTATTGAGTACTTTCAAAAATATAATTCAATTACACCATGTTCTAAAAGTGCTATTATTCCCCAACCCAAACATGATGCTAAGCAACCATGAAGAAGGAATTCAAATGCCAAGAAAAGCTAGAAGTGACAAGTTTTTTAGATTTTTTTGGAGAGAATAAATGCTTTCTGTAAACAGTAGGCAGTTAATAAGTATTTGTTGAAGTTAGCTGATTTTTGCCCTAATTTGCCTAGACAACTAGAAGGACCAGAAAGAACATTTAGTCAACAGCAATAGACAAATGTAGCAAAGTGCTTCTGAGTTTCCCACAGGTTATAGCAAAAAAGACATTTGTCTGAAACCCTAAATGCATTTTACTCACTGCATCAATGTTTATTCACAGCAGTTGGGTTCAAGAACTACACACTAAATCCTATAAAACCCATTTGGTAGCCAAAATGGAACACCATACTGTGTTAATAGTATCAAAGAAACTCAGGTTTATATGATATGCCAAAATCTGCACCTTCTCCAAATGCTGCTCTGACAACGGTATTAGGGCTTTGATCCACTCCATCCCCCTTTCCTCATCCCATGCAATGTGAACTGGATGTTTTCAACTCTAATACACTGGTGGTAACCTCTAAAATCTGGGGAAGGGACTCTGCCAGGTTAAAAAACTGAAGCCCTTAGAATGGGAACAGGAATTGTGAGGAGCAATGGCAGATGTGTTTTTCTTCCTCCTTTTACTCCTTTAGAAGACAGTATCCATTCCTCACCTTCTTTCTCTTCTCTAAACACTGGGTTGAAGAGTGGAGAAGATGAAGTTCTTAAAGCACGTGGACCAGTGATTCTCTGTATCTGTCAGTATACTATATTATGAGTATGATCCTAATAATACTACTGGTTAAGCATCAATCATAATACAGGCCAATTAGCTTCACTTGGGGGAAGAATTTGCTTCTGTGGGTAAATTCTGCACCCCTAAATCAAACCACTAGTCTTATAAACACGTACAAGATTGCAAGGTGGACAAAGTGAGAGTGTGTGAATCTAAATCTATCTCCAGTACTGGAGTATATATAGTGATATTTCATTGGTGCACAGAATTCCTGATAAAGAAATTCCCTTTACCAATACATATCTTATGTCTTAAAAGATGTACTTGGTCCCCAAAAAGAGAAAAGGATCTAGTCATAACAAAATATTTATAGCAGCTCTTTTTGTGGTGGCTAAGAATTGGAAATCAAGGGAATGCTCATCAATTGGGAAATAGCTAAATGGTTGTGGCATATGATGGTGATGGAATATTATTGTGCTATAAGAAATGAAAAGCAGGACAATTTCAGAAAGGCCTGGAAAGACTTTTATGAACTGCTGTATAATGAAGTGAGCAGAACCAGGAGAATGTTTGCATAATGACAGCAATAGTGTTTGATGAAGAACTGTGAATGACTCAACTATTCTCAGCAATACAATAGCAAGACAATCCCAAAGGACTAGTGATGAAGCATCCTATCCACCTCCAAAGAAAGAACTGATATTGATTGAACACAGACTGAAGCATGCTATTTTTCTCTTTCTTTCATTTTCGTTTTTTATTCAAGTTTTCTTAAACAAAATTACTACTAGGGTAGTGTTTTACATAATTCCACATGTATAACCTATATCTAGTTGCTTACCTCCTCAGAGAGAGGGGAAGAGAGGAAGGGAAGGAGGGATAAAATTTTAAATTCAAAGCTTTAAATAAAAATGTCTATTGTTAAATAAATAAAAAGATGTGCTTGAGAAGTTAGTGTTCTGCACATTCTCATATTCAGTACTTGTCAAAAGTGAGTCTTGAACACAGTTTCTTTTAACTCTGAGGTAAGCCTCTACCCACTTGCTGCTATAAAAACAAGTCAAAGGAAATACATACAACTGATGGGCAACTAAGTGTCACCATGTTGGGCCTAAAGTCAGTAAAACTCATCTTTCTGAGTTCAAATCTGGCCTGAGACATTTACTAGCTGTGTGACCCTAGGCAAGTCACTTAATATTGTTTGCCTCAATTTCCTCATCTTTAAAATGAGCTAGAGAAGGAAATGGCAGACCACTCCAGTGTCATTGCCAAGAAACCCCAAATAGATTCAAAAAGAGTAAAGCATAACTAAAAATTACTCAAAAACAATACAAATATATAACTGATAGTATAACATTTGTGTCTTCATATTCAAATATCATCATTCTAATCAAATATTTTTATTCTCATAAAGGACAAGAGATAAGAAAGATTGAATTGTAATCAGGGGCAGCTACATGGCACAATGGATAGAGTGCTGGGCCTGGAGTCAGTAAGATTCATCTTCCTGAGTTCAAATCTGGTCTCAGACACTTACTAGTTGAGTGACCCTGGGCAAGTCACTTAATCCTGTTTGCCTCAATTTCTTGATCTTTAAAATGAGCCAGAGAAGGAAATGGCAAACCACTCCTGTATCTTTGCCAAGAAAAATCCCAAATGTGTTCGGGAAGGGTCAGAAATGAAAGAATTACAATAAATTGTAATATGGCATTAAAGACCTGAAATGATTTGGTCGTCTCAGTACAGTTCCTTTTGATCATTTGTCAACTGATAGACATATAGCATTCATCTGTTCTGAAAAGACCAATAAATATATGAGGAGGTTCTATTAGGTATGAGTTATAAGGCATGCTAAGAAGGGTGCCAGGGATCAGTCATTGTTACTAACACTGTCTAGGTGATTTCAATTATACTTGGACCCTGATTATACAAATCAAGTGTTTTCAGCATGCATCAATTCCACCTTAAAAATATACCTTTAGTTTTCAAAAGCATATTTAATGAAAATTAACACTACACAAGGGACTCAGATAAAACAGATAGGTTTAGCTTGGGATTACATGCCTTTACACATGCATTGTTGGGCTCCGCCCCCTCAGTTTCTGCCTGAGAGAGGAAAACACTTAAGACAAGTAGAGACAGAGGGAGAATGAGTACAGAGGCAGTAACAAGATGGAGAATTCTTATTAGGAAGAAATCTCTCCTTCATTATACATGCTCCAGGTCTCCACTCACAAAGAGCACCCAGAGTATAGATTCATCTAACATAAGGGAAAGAGAAGAGCTAATTCATTGAGAATTTATGCAATCAATATGTAGCCTGGTGGACCACATGGCCTCTTAGGTCCCTTATAACTGAGATTCTGGGATTCTGTGAAATGATAAAGTTGGCAATAATGGAGGGGAAATGGAAATTCCACAAAAGCTGGCTTCTAATCCTAGTTTTGCCATTCATTGTACATGTGACCCTCAAGAAGTCACTTAACCTCACTCTGTCTTGGTTTTTACCTCATTAAAATGAAGGAAATAGACTAAATCATTTAGAATATTACTTCTAGTTCTAAAACTCAAACATCAGAACCAAAAAACAAAACTAACTTTCTAAGTTATCAGGGGTATGGAAAAATTAGTCACATTTTAAAAAAGGGATTTAATGGCTAAAACTATCCAAAGACAGGAACAGTTCACCAATATAAGCAACATTCTGTTTTCTCTATTACCAAACATCATCCTTCTTTATGAGAAGGGTAATAGTAATAGGCAACAGTATAATTTGAAAGGATATGAGTCATTGACGCTGTCCTTTTCTCCCAATCAGCAAGGACCATGCTTCAGAGAGCACACATCACAGTGGGTGCTATATAAAATTATTACTAATGCATAATAGCAACAATAAATTAGTTAATTACCAGATTTAGTCCTCCAAAGAAAGAGAAGGCACTGAAGCTGAATTGAAGTCAATAAACCTTGCGGGGGGGGGGGGGGAGTGGAGAAGGGGTTACACAGAAAAGCTATTGGATTTAGAGCCATAGAACATGGTTTCTAAATCTGGCCAGTCATTCCCTTTGCAATTTAAGGTAAATCATTTCATCTCTAAGACTCAGTTTCCTCATTTGGAATATAAAGGGTTTGGATTACCCCTACAGCCCCTTCCAATTCTAAATGGTTAGTCCTATTTAAGATTCTCCTGTGCATAGAGGATTGTGGTAGCCCTAGGGAAGATACAAAATTGAGATTAAAGAGGGCCCCGACTTCCAAGAATTTAGCCTAGGAGGTAAGATACTACTGTGACATACAGTTAGCTAGAACACAAATAGTTGCATAAGAGCACTAGAGGTTTACAAATGAAAACTAAGTTATGTCCAAGGGCATACCTACTCCAGGGAAGACTTCACAGAGCAAGTGGCATCTTAGGTGAGTTGTGATAGATGGGTGCAGAAGGAGGGCATTCTAGGTATAGGAAGCAGGGTGAGTAAATTCAGTAATTTACTCCATCAGCCAATTCTGAGCACAAAAAGTAGTGTACCACTTTACTTGTGGTGTAGAGTCTGCTGAAGGACATGGGAATGAATAAGACTGCCAGGGGAGAGAAAGGAAAACATGCTTTTATTCCAGCCTGAAAATTACTTAATAGAATGACAGCAACAATGCCCTGTCCTCTGGCACTGGTATATCTGTGCATTACATGGCCTACTAGTTAGACTGTCAGTACTGCCTTCAGGGCAGGAATCAAACCCACATGTACATTAAGGATAGCACTTAACCAAGGTGACTCAGGACCTGTTAAGCAATAACCCCAATAATAATCTGTGGAGAGTGTGAGGCAGGTTGGATCGAGGTGTTCCAGTTCTCCTGATTTTTTAAATTTCTCCTGAGTGGGTGAAAATTGCTCTGGATTGCCTTCCACAATCACTCTCACCCTCCCTCCCACCTTAATTTCTTCTCTCCCTCTCTCATTTACCCATCTCCTCTTTCATGATCTATCCCCAGACACAAGAGTCCAGCCTTAGATTCACCCCATAATGCTAGCAATTCTCCATTAAAGGAGATTACAGCCGGGACTGGAAAATCCAAGACTCCTTGCTAGCCATCTTTCCCAAGCTTCCCACTCTTGTAGCAGTAGAAAGGTTCCCATATGAAAACAGATACAAAATTAATTACAGTTGTACAGAGACATACGTGAGCATAGAAGGTCAGGAGTTCTCTTCTAGAGTGTAGCAGGAAGCCAAGAAATATATTTTGCTCTACGAATTTCCAAAGTATAGCATGTTAGCATGCAAAATAAAAACCCAAAATTATACTATGAACTTATTGAGTTAGAGACACAGTAGCTGGGTACTCTTTGGCTTCTGATTGAGCCCCACGACATAATGCTTTTTGGGATGAAAGAGAAGGGAAAAGGCAAAAAGAACATTCCAATGATTCACCCACCACCACCACCACCACCTCAGGCCATGGACCTGCATAAACACAAACTACTTTTCATGACTACTTAGAGGACAAACAGAGGAAAGCTGTTGGTCAAGAGCAAAACCCTACTCATAAAAGATGCCATTAGTCAGTCTTGGAAAAAAGTTATTGATGGCAGATTTTGGTAATACTTAGAAAGTACATTCAGATGAAAATTGAACTTGATCTGGAAAATCATTCTATCCTCTCAATGAAATATGGACAACAGCTGCCATTTCTTTTAGTTTCTAAACCCAAAGTGGCCTCGCCCAAATCATTCACCAATTTTATCTGCTTCAAAAAATCCCAGACATTATGGTGCTTCCATGAAGCAAGCCCTTCTTGGATTGGAACATCTCAAATTCTCTTACAGCTCAAAATCATATGATCCATCTCTGTGTAATAATAGCACTCTCCTTCTAAAACTTAACCAAAGAGTGATTTGTGTCTTGTAGTCATTTCTAACCATAATGGCTTGGCCAACCCCATTCCAATTCAATAAACATTTATGAAACCTCTATCATGTATGAGGAACTGAGCATATAAAGATGAAAAAAGCAATCCTTACCTAAAAGAATACAGTATATATGGACAAATAAATAGAATACTTTCTGCTGCTGTAGCATGGCATCACCAAAATCTTGACATCCAAGCACTTTATCTTGCCAAGCTGACAAAAAATTGTTGGGAAGAGATCACTGGGGAAAATTCTATTTTAGAGCTAAAAGAATCTTTAAATCACTAAAAAAAAATTTTTTTAGAATGAAGTTCCCATACGTTAGAAATGTCAAAATTTTGGACTAGCAAATTCTATTATTTTTATTTTTACAAGAAAGAGACAGACAGATAGTTTCAAGCAAACCTAATAGCCTCATCAAATCTGATGTTCAAGAAGACCTCAGGGACTCACACAAACTCATCTATATAATAACAAGATAGCAATAAGTTTGCATTCTATTTCAATTTTTAAATCCTTCTCAAAACAAAATATTTTGGCTCCACAAAAGCTCTACATTCATCCCAAAATAGAGTATAAAAATATAAAAGTGGTAGAGGGAAGAGATTTGAATTTGAAATTAGAAGAGCTGGATTCAAATCCCAGGTCTTCTACTGTCAATCTGCGAGATCCTCTTGGTCTCTGTTTCCACATTTATTTAAATAGGTGGACTTATACCAGATGACCTCTGACCTCTCTTCCAGTCTAAAATCCACACACATATACAATGAATTCAATTAATATGAAATTATTTTGAAAATAAATCTCATTATCTATACAACAATGTGGCTTCATTTTGCAGAAAAGTAAACTAAGACCAAAAAAAGATAGAGTTGAGTCAGGAGAAATTCTTCTAATCTAGGACTTCCCTGAACTTTTTCCACTCACAACCCTTTTTCACCAAAGAATTTTTTTTTTACCTCAGGTATATAGGTATATGCATAACCTTTTACTGCTGTCAAATTTTTTGCAACCCCTACGTTCAGTTGCATGCCACCAAATGGGGTCACAACCCACAGTTTAAGAAGCTAGGTTCTAATATATGACTTTAATTCAATCATTAATTCTGAGAGTCAACAATAAGTCTTTTTGACTCCTCCAAATATAATGGCTTATAATGTCTTGTGTTGGAAGAAAATGTGCTTTCTCTCCTAAAAACATAAGTAGGGCTACAAGTGTGGAGGCAGCTATGTGGCTCAGTGGATAGAATTCTGGACCTGGAGTCAGCAAGAACTGAGTTCAAATCTGGCCTCACTTACTAGCTATGTGACTCCAGGCAAGTTATTTAACCTCTGTTTGCCTTAATCCATTAGAGAGGGAAATGGCAAACCATTCCAATAGCTTTGCCAAGAAAATTCCATGGATAGCATTGGCATGCTATGGTCCATGGAGTCACAAAAAGTAAGACATGACAGAACAACAACACAAGCTGGGCTTTCATATCAAAGTTTTGAACTAGACCATTATGCCAAAAACAAAATAAAATAAACCAATACTCAAGTAATGAGGGGCTTCTTCTTTTCCAGGGACAACATTTCTATCTTGGAAGATACAGATCAAATGCAAAAGTAAGTCAAGATAGAAAAGAAAAAAAATTCTTTGGGTACATAAATAAATGCCAAGATTCAAAGAAAATAGCATTCTCCAGCTTATTAAAGGTGTGTATGTACATATGTATGTATATATATGTTTGTGTGTGAATCTATATCTACATCTAGCTTGCTAGCTAGCTATCATCTATCTATCCATCTATCTATCTTGGAATATGATCTCTTTTATGTGAGCAAAGCTAAACTCATTCCCCCTAGATAAGTGACTTCAAAGTTATCATGGATAGTCCATCTAACCTCTTTTCTGTGGAGAAGCTGTCTAATTATCAGCCACTTAGTGAGTGAAAGAGAATGTCTTTTAATAGCTAAGAGCCTCGGTTTCCCCCTACATGAAGAGAAGGTGATCAATCATAGTCGACCTTACAGTGAGGAAAATGAAACCTAGAGAAATTAAATGACTTGCTCAAGGTGACGTAAGTAGAAAGTAGCCCTTTGGGATTTCAACCTAGGTCTTTTGACAAAAGATCTAATGCCATGTCTGCAAAAGGCAGTAAGTTACTATCAGAAGAGTGGACAGGTTCAGATGACCTTTCTAGGTACCTGGATATTTTCCCAATGTGTTAACATTAGCTTTTAGAAGGTGGAAAGGGGGCAAACATAATCTGTCATTCATGAAAACAGTGTAACAACCTGATATTCTAGCAACCGTTGTTCAGTTGTTTGAGTCCCATCCAAGTCGTCATGATTCCATTTGGGGTTTTCTTAGCAAAGATACCAGAGTGGTTTGCCATTTCCTTATCCAGTTCATTTTACAGATGAAGAAACTAAGATAAATGGGGTTGTGACTTGAACAGGGTCACACAGCTGGCTGAGGGCAAATTTGAACTGAGATCTTCCTGACTCCAGGCCCAGCTCTCTATCCACTGGGCCACCTCACATTTATATAGCACTTTTAAGTGAACAGAACACTTAGTTTTACACAACCCCAATGAGGGGGATGAGGACCCATGTCTCCTGACACTGAATTCCAGCATTTTTTTCTACCAAAATAGCATTTGATGCTACTAATTTTCACCCCATCCACTTTAAAGAGGCCAGTCCTGAACAAGAGGTAAGCTGGAAATGAAGATTATGCATCTGTTCACTTTCCCCACGGTTATGTGCAGATATTTTCATTCCAGTTGTACATTGAGAATCCATCACATTTTTCTTGGCAGTTTTAATCAAAGTCAAAAACTCTACTTCTTAAACTCACTTTATTACACATTCCTGGAGTCAATTCAAGTCTTAAAGGATTCCAAGCTTTTCTGCCATTTTCCAAAGTCCAGGTTTCCTCCTTTGAAGCATGGAAATGAGAAGAGATAAAGCAAGAGCAAGAAGGAATGCCTCTAACTGGTTTCAGCTTCTGTCCAAATCAAGTTCCTAGATCTAATGCTTTAACAAGAAAGGAGTGGGTAGGGGAGAGACGACAGGATATTGCCAGTGCAACAGCCCTCCCTCCAATTCACCACAGGAAAAGAGAGATATGTCCACAGTCCCAGGAAGAGTCTAGGCCTTTGGCAGGGAAAAGAATCAGCTTGCCATCCAACAGAATCAAATTTTAAGGTGAGAAGGTGTAATCAGATCCAGCAGCTGATGCCAGCAGCTCTCCTCTGACTCCTGTGTGGATGTCAATTTGGAACCCACTTACCTTTTCTGCGTGATGCTTAGACCTCTGGCACAGAAGAAAGGCCAAGTACCAGATCCAAGACATAGGATGAGGCCAAGGCAATGGGTGGGCCTGAGGCCACACATAATGCTGGGCTGGAAGCCAGGGCCTGAGCCTGAGTTTCAAGAGGACTTGAAACCCAAATCGACACATTGATACTTCATTGCTGCAGGCGGCCTTGACCTCAAAGACTACACCAAAGAAACTGCTGGCAGCCAGAGGGTGTAGTCTTATTAATTTTCTATCCTTTTCAAAGGCCAAAAAGGAACACAGTGATCTATTAAATTACTCCTTGCATCCTGGCATCTCAATTGGCGGGCAAAAAGACTAAATTCTATCCTGTGTACGGCTAATGATGTATTTGTCCTATTCTACTGAGTTACAGAAGTCATCCAAATAATACCCTCTAGAGCAGCAATCTCCACACTATAGCCTGACAAAGACTGTTGGTCGCTCTTGCTGTTCTCACCCTCTGCGTTGCCCTCACTCCGTCTCTCCATACTTCTTCCTCCTAATTAAGTCCTGTGTGTTCATATAAAATATTCTATTTGTCAAATAACCTGCACATGCTCTGTATCATATGATCCTCACTTATAACCCCTTGATATGAGAAGCTCAAGTAATATTATCCTAACTTTCCAGATAAGGAAACTGAGGTTCAGCAATGTGAAGTGGCATGCCCAGTTTATATAGTTAGTTTAGTCAACTGGGACTAGAAATAAATCTCCTCACTCCTACTTTAGTGACCAGAATTGTAGAATCTCAGAGTTGAAAAGGACCTTGTAAGCAATCTGGTCCAATTTTCACCTGTACAAAAATCCCCGCTGTAGCATACCCAGCTGGGGTCATCCCTACTCTTCTGACTTTTCAATCTTCCAATTGTGCACAACATTGGGCCAACCCTTAAGGGTGTAAAGTTGCTATCTAGCTATACTGTCTAAAAATCTAATGAGTGGTCGCCAATCAATTAGAAGCTTTAGCAAGAATTTAGACTTTTAAGTATTTATTAAAGAGCATTAGGATCTAATGATCAGAGAGAAAGGTAAAAATCTAACTATTTTTAAGAGACCTCATCCCCATCATCCAACCTGCCATAGCAAGGTCAGGAACAAAAAGGAGCCAACACTTCCTTCCTCCTCCCAGAAGCCTCCTGTCTAAACCAGAAACATCAAACGTCACTTCCTGACGCCAAGGAACTGACCTTCCAAGCCACGTGGCTTGCCCTCAGATGCTTTCTCCTCATGGCAGAGCTTTCCTAAAGTAACTCTCCAACAGGGGGCATGACTCCAATTGTCACAGGAGAGTACTATGTACCATTGAAGGCTCCACAGTTTAGAGGAGGAGCATGGGCACAGGCATAAGAACAATTCAGAGTGACAGAACATAATGAAGGGACTAGGATTGAATTATAAAATGTGGAATTGTGAAAGGCATTTGGATTATTCTACATGGTAATAATGAGAAGATGGTCTTCAAGTTTAGGAATAGTCATTATGGTGACCAACTGCTCCCAATCTCTGCCTTGGGTAGAATAAGGAGACAGATTGAAAGTGAAGCATGAGAGTTGTAGGGTAGCTTATAAGATAGAATGGGGTGACAGACAGGATTTATAAACACTAGGGTAGGTTAATAAGGAAAAGTCTGAAGATGTTTTAAATAGGCTAGATTGATATGTCCAGTCACTAACTAGGCATCAAATGTAGGCAAATACCTTAACCTCTCTGGGTCTGTTTTCTCATCTGTAAAATGGGGTAGTTGAAAAAAAGATTTCAAAGGTCTCTTTCAGCTTTGAAATTCTGTGACTTTCTGATACTACTCAAAAACCTTGGTAAAAATTGGCTCAAATCTCAAGGTGTCCTCCAGTTCTGAGACACTATAAATGACTACACTAAACCAATCAAATCAAGTAATCAATCACCCTGCATTTATTGTCTACTATACAATCAATGAGCAAAGACCAAAATAAAACAGTCCATGCTTCAGGGAGGGAAAGGGATTAAATATTTATTAAGACCCTACTGTGTGCCAGGCATGTTTTATGTGGCTTTCATTTCTCTCCCCATTTTTTCTTCTACCTCTCTCAATTGATTTTTTTTTCATATAAATATTTTATTATTTTCCAGTTAAATTTAGAGATAGTTTTCAACATTTGTTTTTATAAGATTTCTAGTTTCAAATTTTTCTCTCCCTCCCCTCCCTGCCCTCTCCCCAAGACAGCAAGTAATCTGATATAGGTTATATATGTACAATCACATTAAACATATTTCTGCTCTCTGTTATGAGAGAAGAATCAGAGCAAAAAGGAGAAACCTCAAAAAATAAAAACAACAACAACAAAAACAATAGAAATAGTATGGTTTGATCTGCATCTAAATTCAACAGGCTTTTTTTTTCTGCATTTGGAGAACATTTTCCATTATGAGTCTTTTAGAACTTTCTTGTACCATTGGATTGGTGAGAAGAATCTAGTCTATCACAGTTGATCAACACATAATGTTGATAATACTGTGTATAATGTTCTGACTCTGCTCATCTCGTTCATCATCAGTTCATGCAAGTCCTTCCAGGTTTTTCTGAACTCCTCCTGCTCATCGTTTCTTACAGCACAATAGAATTACATTACATTCATATACTACAACTTGTTCAGCCATTCCCCAATTGATGGACATCCCCTCAATTTCCAATTCCTTGCCACCACAAAAAGAGCAGCTATAAATATTTTTGTACAGGTGGGTCCTTTTCCCTTTTTTATGATCTCTTTGGGAACAAGACCCAAAAGTGGTATTGCTGGGTCAAAGTGTATGCAAAGCTTTATAGCCCTTTGGGCATAATTCCAAATTGCTCTCCAGAATGGTTGGATCAGTTCACAGCTCCACCAACAATGCATTAGTGTTCCAATTTTTCCACAGCTTTCCCAACACTTATTATTTTCCTTTTTTGTCATTTTAGCCAATCTGATAGGTGTCAGGTGGTACCTCAGAGTTGTTTTAATTTGCATCTCTCTAATCAATAGTGATTTAGAGCATGTTTTCATATGGCAATAGATAGCTTTGATTTCTTCATTGGAAAACTGCCTGTTCATATCTTTTGACCATTTCTCAATTGGGGAAAGACTTGGATTCATATAAATTTGATTTAGTTCCCTATATATTTTAGAAATGAGACCTTTATCAGAAGTACTGGCCATAAAAATTGTTTCCCAGCTTTCTGCCTCCCTTCTAATTTTGGATGCATTGCTTCTGTTTGTACAAAAACTTCTTAATTTAATGTAAGCAAAATCATCCATTTTGCATATCATAATATTCTGTATCTCTTGTTTGGTCATAAACTGCTCTCCTTTCCAGAGATCTGAAAGGTAGACTATTCCTTCTTTTCCTTATTTACATATGGTATCACTTCTTATGTCTAAATCATGTACCCATTTTGACCTTATTTTAGTATAAGTATATTTTAGTATAAGATGTTGGTCTATGCCTAATTTCTGCCATACTATCTTCCAGTTTTCCCAGCAGTTTTTGTCAAATACTGAATTCCTGTCCCAGAAGCTGGGGTCTTTGGGTTTATCAAACAGTACATTACTAATGTCATTTACTACTCTGTCTCCTGTGCCTAGCCTATTCCATTGGTCCTCCGCTCTATTTCTTAGCCAGCACCAGATAGTTTTGATGACTGCTGCTTTGCAGTAGAGCACCAGATTTGGTACAGCTTACCCACCTTCCTTTTCATTATTTCCCTTGATATTCTTGACTTTTTGTTTTTCCAGATGAATGTTGTTATTATTTTTTCTAGTTCTATAAAATAATTTTTAGGTAGTCTGATTTGTATGGCTCTGAGTAAGTAAATTAATTTAGGTAGAATTGTCATTTTTATTATATTAGCTCAGCCTATCCATGAGCAAGTGATATTTTTCCAATTATTTAGATCTGATTTGATTTGTGTGAAAAGAGTTTTGTAATTGTGTTTATAGAGTTCCTAGGTTTGTCTTGGCTCAATTGATCTTTAAAATCCTTTTTGAGCTCTTCCAAGGAGGCTTTTTGGTCTTGAGACCAATTCATCTTCCCTCTTGAGGCTTCACACGTAGGCAATTTAAGAGTATTGTCCTCATCTGAGTTTGTGTTTAGCTCTTCCCTGTCGACACAGAAGCTCTCAATGGTAAGAGTTCTTTTTTGTTTCTTACTCATATTGCAGCTTATTATTATTATTATTATTTTTAAGTTGAGGTCTGCTTCTGGAGCACTTGGGTCCCTGTTTCAAGCTTCTTGCTTGTTCTGGAGGATAGGGACTGTGTCACTGGCTTTCTACTCTGAGGCCTCTATGGCTTGTGGATTGCTCACCGCCCTGGGCTTACTCCCTGTGCTTGCTCTGGCATGCTGGGACGGCCAGGTTTGGTCATGCCTGTCCTGTGGGTGGCCCTCTATTTGGCAGTCTGCCCTCTCAGCTGGTGATGGTGGATCTCACCACTGACCTGCTGCACCACCAGCTTGCTGAGTCAGGATCAAGGGGCCTCAGTTGCTTGACTGTGGCCTAGAGCTTCCTGCTGACTTGCCCCAACCCCCTCAATGCAGTGAGCTGCTCCTCCCTTTTGCCTGAGAGAGACCAACCTTTCCTGAAGTCTTCTAAATTATCTCAGGTTGGAAGATTGTGTCTCTCTGTCTTTTTGTAGGTTCTGTAGTTTCAGAATCTGTTTAGAAACTTGATTTAATATTCTTTTTGAGGGAACCAAAGGAAAGCTCAGGCAATTGCCATCTTGGCTCCACCCCTCCAGGTATATTTTAATGGGGGAGACAATAAGAACATATATAAGGATATTAATAGTGATGGATACTAAACCCATTAGTAGAGGGAACTCTCAGGTTCTTCTCAGAAAACATCTTTTACCAGTGCATGTCATCCACTAGAGTCTTACAGAGTTACCTGGAGCACTGGGAGACTAAATAATTTGCTTAGTCACATAGCCAAAGTAAGTCAGAGGCTGGATATAAGTCCAAGTCTTCCTGGGCTTTAGGTCAATATTATCCATTATGCCACACTCATACACACACACGGCAGTTTCTGTGTATATATACACATATACATATATACACGTGTGTATATATGTTATATACATATATAACATATATACAGAGGTACATGCATATATATGCTGACCTATATGATACATAGTTATAATACTTTGCCAAATATGTACACAATAAATAGAAAGCAGTTTGGGGATGATAAGTGTTAGGATGTATGAAGATTAAGAAGGGATGCACGCAGAGGGTAGTACTTGAGCGATCTTGAAGGAAACTGTTGATTTTGAGAGGCAAATGTGAAAAAAAAACATCCCAGAAATTGTTGACAATCAACAAAAAGACCTGAAAAAAGGAGATGGAAAATCACATGTGAGGAAGATTCAGTATGTCTGAATCAGAGAGGGTGAGGAGGACAGTGATGTATGGTATTAAAGAAAAGAAAAAAAAAAACACTGGAAAGATAGGAAGGGGGCATGTTATGAAGAGCTTTACATTCTAAACAGAAGAGCTTATATTTGAACCTAGAGGTAAAAGTGAGTGAATGGAGTTTTTTAAGCAAGGAGGTGATCTGGTCAGACTTAGGATTTTTAAAAATATCATTCCTCTACCTGTGTGAAGTCTGTATTAAAGTGAAGAAAGTCACTTTAGCTCTAAACCTGTGATCCTGTGATTAACAGATTATAGATTTAGAAATAGACAACCCCTAAGAAGTCATCTTGTTCCACATGCCTATTTTACAGATGAGGAAACTGAGACCCAAAAAGGTTGAATGACTTGCCCAGGGTCACCCAAGCAGTAAGGCACAGGCACAGGATTAAAACTCAGATCCTCCAAACTGAGGGTTCTTTCCACTATGCTCCACCATCTGGACAGAAGGTAGATTACAAGAAAATACAAGAGACCATTCTATAAAATATAAATATCAATAAAAATGTTTTCATTGAAGAGTGTCTGAAAATAGATGGTATCATGTCAATACACAAATACTAAGCAAGTCACATACCAATCTTATTTAAAGTTAGCACTCTCTTCTCTATCAGACAGCTCAGAAAAATGCTAAAGAACCACAGTATTGAAGAGTTTAAGGGAGGGAAAGATTTCTTCTTTCTGATTTTTGGCCTCATATGCTCTAAAAGATTCACAAACTCATCAATTGTAGGTGCTTTCTCTAACATTATAGATTGCTACCCATTCATAGCTTCTCATACTGTACAATTCTTGTCCACTGGAGACTCCCATCAAGACTCTATAGGAAAGTTATCCAACATGCTAGAAGCCATGGCATGTCTATAGGTGTTTTTAACATTCATAGGTATGAGTATAATCTTCTCCTACATCCCGCCCAACCCCCCCACCTCTCTCTCTCATAACTCTCATAATGTAAGAATTAACACAATAGGGGCAGCTAGGTGGCGCAGTGGATAAAGCACTGGCCCTGGATTCAGGAGGACCTGAGTTCAAATCCGACCTCAGACACTTAACACTTACTAGCTGTATGACCCTGGGCAAGTCACTTAACTCCAATTGCCTCACTAAAAAAAAAAAAAAAAAAGAATTAACACAATAAATATTACCATTAGAGAAAGGCAGCTCGACTTAGTGACACAAGAGAGCCACCCTAATAGGAAAACCAAGGATCAACTCCCAACAATGAAACATTCTTGCAGAATGAACCTGGCCAAGTCACTTTAAATCTCAAAGACTCTGGTATCTCTCCATTAAGTTTCAGAATAGGCACCAAAATGCATTGGTAGAAAGAATTTCCTTACTAAGACTTCCTATACTAAGAAAATCTCAGAGCTGTTTTTTTTTTTTTAAATCGGTAGGCCTTGAGTTAGGGGGGATAACGTAGAATGGTCTCTCAAAGCCCTAAATACATTCTAATACTTTTTTTTTTTTAGTGAGGCAATTGGGGTTAAGTGACTTGCCCAGGGTCACACAGCTAGTAAGTGTTAAGTGTCTGAGGCCAGATTTGAACTCAGGTACTCCTGACTCCAGGGCCAGTGCTCTATCTATCCATTGCGCCATCAAGCTGCCGTCTAATATTTTTTTAAGGAACAAAAGAACATCCCCAGAGTGTATCTATTTTCCTTCTCTCCTTTTCAGGTTAGTTTTAAGAGAACAGAGAGTAGCTTAAGGGGATAGAAAAAAAGAGAAGGCAGAATGTGGGGTAAGAATGAATAAACAGAAACCAGAGTGTTGCTACTTCCCCCCCCCCTGCTACCGAATCGGAATTCCATAAAATCCCTTCAAATTCCATGCAAAGTCATCTAACGCAGGGACGGGAACACAAATTTTCAATGGTCTGAGCTCCCTAAGATAGCATAGGATCAAGTCTGCCTGGCAATGTGGCACCACTTAGGAACTGTAAGATTTTTTTTTTCTAATACTGAAAAGGATTTCACAGATCAACCAGTCTAACCCCTCACCATGGAGGTAAAGGAAAAAAGAGAGGAAGAAATGACTTGCCCAAGGTGACACAACTTCTAGTGGGGGGAAAGCATATTCACCATAGAGTATTCTGATTTCTAAACCAGAGCACTTTCTACTATACTACCAACATTTTTGATGCTCTACTGAATGAACTCAACTTCTGTGATGAATGAGATGCCTAATGAATGATCAGGGAAATAACCTGCTTTTGCTAACTCTCTATTCCCTCATCTTTAGTAAATATAAGATCATAGTATCATAGCATCCAGAGCTGGAAAAGATCTTAGAGGCCGTACTGTCCAACCTTCTATTTTATTCTTTTAACCAATGGTGAAACTAAGGTTCATAGAGATGGGGACATGCCCAGAATCGCACAAGTAGTAAATGACAGAATGAAGATTCAAATCCAGAACCCTCAGACTCCAAACCCAGCAATCTTTCCACTATAAAGCAGTAAAGAGAAGAAAAAGGTATGATAGCCATGTTGGGAAGGAAAAAGAGGTGATTTGCCCTTAAACTCTAGCTCATCAAGATCTCATCACCACCAGCCAGCAGATTTGAATCAGAATACCTACTCTGCTTCTAGGAAAGCAAACACAGAATAATGTTTGTAAAGCAAGGAGTTTCATGGCTGAAGGGCTGTAGGACTTGTATACAAACAGAACAGCCATCTCTGAATTGTGTCAGCTCAAGAGGAGTCTGGACTCCTTGGTCCCTGAACAGCTGTCAGAAAGTGTGTGTTTACTGATGGGGGAGTGGACGAGGATGGGGTGGGGGGGAGGCAGGGCTGAGAAGGCAGCTACAAGAATATCATTGCCTTTGCACACTTTCAAACAGGCATCTGTTTGTGTGGGAGCTGTGATTTGGTTTTTTTCCCTCCCCACCATCCTCTGTTATTGTTTTAAAATGACAGAAGAAACAATAGCTCCACAGAAGTTATTTTTTCACAAGCCAAATGTCAAGTGAGAGCTGGCACGGCTAGAGCAAAATTAAAAGGGTGGGGTTAGGGATGAGGGGGAGAATTTGTACCACAGATTTGTTCCAATAACTGTATTTGCACAGACCAATGATGGTATGTCCCTTGGGTGGATGAAAGGACTTCATTAGTGTCTGTGATGGGGCCATAAACCACATGACTCGAGGCATTTCCACTCCTGGCTCTTTTATGATATGTTTCAAAACATCCAGGAGAGAGTCTCAGAAGTTATTATTTTTAAATACAGCCATGTAGGCAATCCTCATTTTCCAAGCTACAGGCCAAGGATAACGGACATTCCTAGAGATTCTTTCTGTGCATGTTGGGTGGTAGTTAAGGTGTTCCTTTCTTTCCCTATCAATGTACAACCCCTACTTCCACAGTCCCCCTGTTACTAAAGGCTAGTGACCTGTGATTCCCACCCCCATCCATCTAGTTTATGAAAATCAGCAGCTCGTAGGGAACAGAGCTCCAAGCTCCAGGCATTAGGGAAAAGCACTCCATCATTAACCTTTTCCCCTTTGATATTATATCACATCTCTGAAAAATTACATTTCAAGAGCTTTTCATTTTATGTAGATTTTACTTTATTTCACAAAGCAAACACTCTCCTTTGAAGCATCTCATGGGGAAAAATGATCATCTCCATAAACTTTTTACCATCACCTCCTCCACCACCCCTGCACTACCACCAACATAGATAAAACATGAACACATGAACTTACAGTGGGTGGATCCTCATGGTCTCAGGCAATGGACAGCACCAGGGCTGCCCCCTCTTCCACAGAGGCTACAGAAGATGATGATGAATTCTGATGAATAGCTGTTCTCTGCCCATTGCCTGGCCTTTGTTAAATTACTGTGGATTACTCATAATTTCAAAAGCTTATGTTTTACACACTCTTTTTCAAATTTTATTATATAAACAGATATGCAAAGAATCTCTTCATTTAAGGATAGTATGGAAATTGTCCACTGATATAATTTATTAGCCTCCATACTTCTACTGCAGTGACATATAGAAGTTTGTAGTCCAACTGACTCAGCATCCTGTGGATACAGAATATTTTTTCCCTTCTAACACATACACCTACTTCATGCAAGGCCATTTTAAGACAAATGGATCATACTGTATAAGCATGTTTATTTTCCTTAAATTCTCTCTGAAGTAATCTTGATGGCATGAGCTATCTTAGGAGGAAGCCAGTTGGCTCAGTGGAGAGAGCAATGGGCCCAGAATCAGGAAGACCTGAGTACATATATGGCCATAGATACTTACTAGCTATGTGACCCTGGGCAAGTCGCTGTTTTCCTCAGTTTCCTCATTTGTAAAATGAGCTGGAGAAAAAAATGGCTAACCACTCCAGTGTCTTTACCAAGAAAACCCCCAGTGGGGTCACAGTCAGACATGACTGAAACAACTGAACAATAATGACCTGTTGTCAAGTTAGAAATGTGTTAAATATACAATCTTTCCCAGAATTCACTACTTTAAACAGCAATTTCCATCACCTGAAATAATGAAGATTCCAGTCTTCTTTCTAATATAACTATTTCAGGAACAGTATGACCTATATGACAACTGAAAAAGAAGAGAAAACCCAAGGGGTGGCACTAAAAGGGAGACCAAGTAGGGAACTCTTTACTGGATGTAATTTGAGGAATATCATGAGTTCATAATTGGCCTATAATACCTCTCTCACAGTCCTGTAACTATACCTGAAATTTTTATTAGAATAACTTTTTTTTTTTTGGTTAAGGGATGGTCTGAAGAAGTCCTTTGCCAAAATGTACATACATTGCTCAAGATGATACATTAAACCTAATACTCAGATATATCAAAAGTTATATGATTTCTCAATGTTCACCACTACAATACTTAAGTGACTCTCATGAGTTGCTGTGACCTATAAATGTCATCACCCAGTACCCAAACTACTAGTCATGAATCTCTCTGAAACTAAATAGTCTTTGGACAATAGAGACACATCCCATCCATCAGGCTGTACTTGAGTTCTTGGTAAGAGCAGTCAGATCATGCCTTGGGCTGGAAGAGCCTTTGAGAATTCATAGTCATCTCTGGGCTGTGACAAAGCACTAGAATAGTATGCATGAACACATCAACATGAGAAACTACTATATGCTAATAGGATCATCACTATAGCTAGCTGTTGTTCAGCAGTAAAGGCTAAGATCATAAGTGAATGGGACAGGCAGGACAAGCTAGTCTTGATGGGGAAGACAGATGGACTGGTAAGGGGGAAAAGATCAGAAATACACATTCAGGTGGACAGTGCCGCAGATAGGGTGTAGTATGAGGGTACCTTGCAACCAAAATTAAGAAACCTCTAAAAAAGGAACAGATCTAACTACTTCCTTCACAATTTTACCTAGGGTTGGTGCCAGGTCCAAGTAAAAGCTTAAGTTTCCAATATCATGAGATGACAGATATTAGGAGACATTGAGTGATGGTCAACTCAAAGCTCAAAGGGACACTGGTCAGAAGACAGATATAATAGCATTTTGATGAATAATGGCTGGTAGT
This sequence comes from Dromiciops gliroides, assembly GCF_019393635.1. NCBI lineage: Eukaryota > Metazoa > Chordata > Mammalia > Microbiotheria > Microbiotheriidae > Dromiciops > Dromiciops gliroides. The sequence continues at coordinate 185,654,685 of NC_057861.1, read as the reverse complement.
AGCTACCAGCTAGTATAGTAGCTAGTATTTGTGCAGCACTTTAAGGTTTGCAAATCACTTCACAAATATTAATTCATTTTATCCTGACAACAATCCTGGGAGGTAAGTGCTGTTATCATCCTCATTTTACATATGAGGAAACTGAAGTACAGAGACATTAAGTGGTCCCAGGGTCACACAGGTACTATCTGAAGCAGGATTTGAATCCAGGTCTTCCTGACTCCAAGTCCTCTGCTCTATCCACTGTGCCACTAGCTTCTAAGTGACAGATGATACAATGAGCTTCAGAAGGACAGAGCCAACATAGGGTAAACACAAAAGGGAAAATAGAAAACAATGACTCTCTGACTTGCTTTCAACCTCTTTTCTTCTTTCAAATGGCTTCTTTTTGGTAATGACACCTAAGAAAAATAATTTTGATTTAAAGAAATGTTTCCTTTTTTGAGAAGGAAGAAAAGGGAATTCTTACCTTTAGTTTCTAAGAACCACTGATCTTTTAATACTAAGTTAGATAATAACTCACTATACAATTTTTATCAAGTCAGTTAACCTTGCTGATCCTTGATCATCTGTAAGACAAAGCTAATGTACTTGATATGATATCAATAAGGGCCTGTCCAGCTTTAACACCCTAAGATTTTATGAAGAACATTAAAGTGACACTGACCATCTCTACATAAAAGAGCTAGATCACCTTCATCTCCATAGCGATAAAGGAAAAACACACTCATTTGGACTAACTGGGACTGAAGGCCAATCCACATTAGTGAAAAGTCTTAATTATAATGTTTTAATAAGAAAAGCTGTTTCATTGCTTTCAACATATGATAACTTCAAGCTCAGCTAATAAATTATTGCCTAGTAGGGGTCCTTGGGGAATATGCTTTAATGAATAGAAGAGAATGGCTTATAATTAGCTATCAATTGTTGATATGTAAATTAGGGCTTATTAAATACTTGAGAACAGTTTATTCTCAAGTATTTTGAATATTGCCTCTGTAATATATTTTTACCTATTTTTTTAGTACTTACCAGTAAAGTCTAACCCTCATACCTCATCATGATTTAGAGATACCTGTACTCATAAAATCTACACTACTGAATTGTGTCCAAAAGCATACTGTGTCTCTGATATCCAATGACAAGCTTAGCTGCCTGCAAAAAGCTTATCACCAGAAGGCTGGACCACCAGGTAAGGAATTCTTATGGTCATCAAAATACATGAATACCTTCTATGATACCAAAACCTGTTGGCTACAATCTGTGTTACCATCACTGATAAAAATCTCTCACTTTGGGGGCAGCTAAGTGGTGCAGTGGATAGAACACCGGCCCTGAAGTCAGGAGGACCTGAGTTCAAATACGGCCTCAGACGTGTGGGGACCAATTTTTAATTGGGGAGTGTTAGCTAAGCGGCTCGCCACAATATTGGGGCAAGGCAGCCTCCTTCAAAACAGAACAGGATTTATTTTAACAAGAACGAACTTAAAACAAAAACACAAACAGGATCAGTAGGATCAAGAGAAAGGAAATAAAATGGGGAAAGGGAAATTATACAACCTGAAAAAATACCACCGCCCAGGAATCAGGTGAGAATACACCACAGCCTCTTCCAGCACCTTCCAGCTTCCAGCTAGAATGCCAGGAAAAAAAAAAAACAAACTCCCTTCTCCCAGCACCCTCACACAGTCCCCAGCCAATTGGCTGGCCGCTCTGACAGTGACATGACTGCCCTCACTAGGCTTCCAATCATTATAATTTTGCCAGGCCCATGTAGGCATTGGGGAGTGGTGATGACTTGAGGTGCCAGCGCCATGGCAACAGCTACAACCAGTGGGTGGAGCACCATCCAGTTTGGGGAGCCCCAGGACAGTGCACGCCAAGGTTTTTCTTTCAAATTCTAGCCAAAAGATGGGGTCATAAAAACCTTAAATAACAATTAATTCTTTACAGATGCTTGATACTTACTAGCTGTGTGACCCTGGGCAAGTCACTTAACCCTGATTGCCTCACCAAAAACAAAAAAGCAAAACAAAAACAAAAAACTCTCACTTTCTCACTTGACTAAGTTTCAGAAGAAAACAGGAGAGTGAAAGAAAAAAAGAAGGGTCACAATTCCCATCATTCAATATCAATAAGCTTATGAAAAATGTAAAGAAGTAATGTAAGTGGGTTTTTGTCATGAGTAAAAAGTAAAAAGAATATGAAATGATAAAAAAAAATTTAAAGACCAACAATATCCCTAAGGCTCGATCATGCTTCATTTTGGGGGCAGGGGCAAGACTGTCTTTATTTAATTCCAAGACCATTTCAAAAACTTAGTAGGAAATCAGCTGATGTTTTGAGACACAAAACAATCTTACATGAACAAAGTCATCCTTTTCATTACTTTCTTTTTCACCTAACATTTTCAAATTGACAGTTACCAACATCCACTAATTTCATTGCCTCCCACCTAGATTTGGCAGTCTTAAAACAGAAGAAAGTCCATTCCCTGAACAATCTAAAGAGACAGATACAACCCAAACATAAAGTGTATATGTGTGTACATCTGTATAGATGTGTGTGTATACACACACACATATATACATGTATATATGTATCTACTATATATGTGTACAAAAGAGGTTCTTGGATAAGGGTACAATGCACATGGGCATTTTGGGCAATTTTAAGTAGAATATAAGTCACTCAAATTTAAGAGGTGACTTACAAATGAGTGATTTTAGCACTTCCTACACAAAGTCCCTGTCCCTTTTTTCAATGTTAGACATTTTCTATTAAACATTGGATACTACAAATTATATAGATATGTACATATAATTGTGTGTAAATACATGCATGTACACATATGTATATATGTACATGTATGTGTAGATAGATAGATAGATAGATGTGGAATGGTTCTAAATTTGATGATTACTGAGGGCCTTTGGAAGTTGGAAAAAAATATACTGAAACCTAAAATATGAAAGATAGTTGGGGGGAAGAATCAGGGAGAGAAAGAGAACAACAGAATACCCCAAATCATGATGGTTTCTTTACACTTAGCTGAAGTCTTTATATGTTTTGCTGAGGTAGTGGTGGTTACTTTTGTTTCTGAGGTTGCCCTGGTTAAAAAAAAAAAATTATTCCCTAGTAGCCGGTATTCTGTGAAGATGCTCAGTATTTGGCTTAGATGGTCCTCAGATTCAGCAAGAAATCTAAGGTAGCTTAGGAGAGATAAAATAAGCTTGGGTATTAATCAATAAGCATTTGTTAAATACATACTATGTGCCAGGCATTGTGCTAGATACAAAGACAAAGTTGAGAAGAACCTGCTATGCGGGGCAGCTAGGTGACGCAGTGGATAGAGCACTGGCCCTGGAGTCAGGAGGACCTGAGTTCAAATCTGACCTCAGACACTTAACACTTACTAGCTATGTGACCTTGGGCAAGTCACTTAACCCTCATTGCCCAACCAAAAAAACAAAAACAAAACCAAAACAAACAAACAAAAAAGAATCTGCTATGCAATCTATCTAGGGTATATTCCTGTAGACTCATTTTTGATGACGTTATCTTAGTATGTTATATCTTGTGTCCTATTTTCACTTGTAGAGCAACTTTAGAAAATACACAACTGTATGTTGGAAGGAGGTATGGGAAAGAGGCTATAGTCCCCACTGTCAAAGCACACAGAGAAGAAGGAAGGAAGGAAGGAAGGAAGGAAGGAAGGAAGGAAGGAAGGAAGGAAGGAAGGAAGGAAGGAAGGAAGGAAGGAAGGAAGGAAGGAAGGAAGGGTAATCAAGATTGGATGTCATTGTTTTCCAAAAACCAAACAGGAACAGGCACTGAGGATGTCAGAGACTAGACTGAGTATGGGGGATAAAGAGATTTTGATTATACTAAGTACAGAGGGAAGACCAGGGCAAAAGTCAGGATTTCCAAGAAGGAATTCAGATAGGCTGAGGCTAGTAATGTGCACTCAGGATGAGAAAAAAGTGTGCTCTTGCTCGCTCTCGCTCTCTCTCTCTCTCTCTCTCTCTCTCTCTCTCACACACACACACACACACACACACACACACACACACACACACAGTCTTCAAGTGCAGTTGGATGTTGTTACCGGGATGCCTATGAGATCCATCTCAACCTTAGGAAAGAACCAAGTCCCTAGGAAGCTAAACTCATTAACGTATCTACAACCTAGGGCTGCAAGACAACTGGCATAAAGGCTTTCCATGGTCCCATATTCAGTGGGAAAGAGAGAAGACAGAACATCTTTCATTGTGATTAATCTTTACCTTCAGCTGAAGTTGTAATCTAGGTTCACTTGTTTTAATATGCAGAAAAACAAGAGGAAAATAATATTTCAATGGTCATTTCTATCTAGGAGCCTCCTGCATGGCTCACAATGAGGATTTCTAAATATCATGTCTGGGAGAAGATGAAAACTAAGTAGCATAGGAGGGCATACATTAAGCATATTTCAATCAACTATGCAAACAGCATTGAATGATGATGAGTACAAACTGATAAGCATCACAATGTAGGGGATGGAGTGACATTCTTGGAGTCAGGAATGCTAGGATTCAAATTCCACTTCTGACACTTCCTAGCTTTCTTAGGAAAGAGAAGTACCTGAACCTTTCTGAAGCTCAATAGATTCTCTAAAACTTCTCTACTAAGTTATAGACAGGCTGAACACTATTTTGGTACGTAGGGTTCCCAAATCAACAAAAATACAGACCCTTTTCCATATTGATTCAATGAAATGAAAAATAATATATGTACATGTTTTTGTGTATATATGTATGTGTAGATGCATATATGTGTGTGTGTGTGCATATTGTTTTTGCTGTTTGTCCTTCATTCTCTTTTCTTTCTTTGTTTCTCTTTCTTTCTTTCTTTTTTTTTGGCAGGGCAATGAGGGTTAAATGACTTGCCCAGGGTCACACAGCTAGTGAGTGTCAAGTGTCTGAGACCGAATTTGAACTGAGGTCCTCCTGAATCCAAGGCCAGTGCTTTATCCACTGCACCACCTACCTGCTCCTATTCTCAAAGAGGACCATGACATCGGGGTGATGTCATGACTGGCAGTGAATTGATTTTAAGTGAGGGAGGGCTGTGCAAAGTCACCAACCTCACTCTCTCCTCCTGAGCCATCTGGGTCCAGTGGCAAGATATATATCAGGATGACTGGAGATAGCCCTGGATGTCTAAGGCAATTGGTGTTAAGTGATTTGCCCAGGGTCACATAGCTAGTAAATGTTTGAGATCATATTTGAACTCGGGCCCTCCCAACTTTAGGGCCAGTGTTCTATCCACTGTGCCACCTAGCTGCCCTAGGTATACATATATAAACACACACATAAATAAATACATACATACGTACATACACACATATATATGTAAAGCATTGCATGTGTGTGTGAGTGTGTGTAAAACATTGCATGATTTAAAAGACTTATAATATTCTTGGGGAGGCCAGAGAGTTCCTCATGAAACAATGGATCAAGGTCCTGCACTGCTACCATCTTATCATCTCCATAAATCTGTACCTCCATACTTGTACCCCCCCCACTTGACATCATTCTTAAAACAATTCTAGCACAACTCCTTCCTATGATATGCAATACTTTCTGTGTTTATCTGCAAAGGAATCTCTCTAAACTATCCAATTCAATTTCTAAATCCACTTATCTACTGGTAAGTGATCTATCCCAAATTTTGTTCTTACAGCTAAAATAAGTATAATACTTAACAGGGAACTTTTCTCCATATACTTTTTCATTTAATTACTGACATCTCTCGGGTGAATTCTTCCCAGTTTGTGATGTACAGCCAACATCTGGCCCAATGAAGAGTGCAAGCTAAAAAAAAAACCTGACCTTGAACTTCCTCTCCATAGAAAGAGCACTGCTTTTAAATACGAAGTCAAAATAAGTTTAATCTTTTTTTAAAAAGGATGCTTTTAAAAAAATGTGCTTTTAAAGTATGACTTCAGCTAAGTACAAATTGGTCTGCGATGTATATTTTTAGTTCCTAACTAGGCACTCACATGTCATATGTAGCTCCTGACCACAGAGACTGTATACTAAATATGGGCCTGTGCTCATGTATACAGTATAATTGTGAAATTCTGTGCTTCAGTCTCCAAGCCACAAGGAATATTAGGGCTCCAGAAAAAGGAATGAGCTTAGCAGTTGTCTCCCTCCAGAATCCAATGTAGTTTACTCTTTGAATTAAGCTAAGAATCACTGAGAAGATTCCAGGCTCCAATCTTCAACCCCCAAATTGATATACTCAGTTTCTTCTGTAGCCAAGAGCTTTCATTGTTGATTCTGAAAGGGTGCCAGCTTAACACTCGTTACTGAGCAATTCTGTGGTTTTCCACATTATCCAAACCCATGAGTGTGGCAGAGGTGTGTGCGTGGAATCCCAATTAGTTGTGAGCAGTGATTAGTAAAGGACATAAAATAAATCGACAGAGGGGCAATTGGAAGGCAGTGAAAGTACTGCCTTCACAATGAAAAGGAGACAGAATGTTTCACCAGCTCTGGATTGGTGTCTGCAACGGGGAGGGGGGGGGTGAGATAAAGGGGTGGTTTGGTAAACTCTGGACTTTTCGAAGATGGAGTCCTTGTTTGAGTAACACAGAGTGGTCACATCCTGCTTTTGTTCATTTCTGTAAGCAGACTTCAGAAAAGAAAGCACGGGGCACACAGGGAGGAAGCTACCAAAGCATGGACTTCAAATTAGGCCACTAACATCACCAGAGGAAAAGGAAAATGTATCTGTCTACTGTTTCCTACAAATCTGCTCCTGTTTTATCTGAAACCTATCAACAGCAAACATCCTAAAAACTGTACTGGGGTTCAAAAGTTCATACAGGGCTAGAAAAGTGGCAGCACCATATTCAAGGGGAAAAAAAGGTCTGGGGTGGGGGGGTGGGCTCTTCATATGTGAAAAGTTATTGAATCTGGCTCCTCCCACTCAGGCCATCTGCAAAAGCTAGGGGCTTTACGATTATCATGACCTTCAGGCCTGGTGCAGTTACTCAAACGGCACCTGCCAAGGATTAAGAATCCTGCTGGTGAATGATAGTTTCCCTCCTTTGGTCTGCGACTGCTTTCACATGATCGAGTGGAGAAAGAGCAGACAGAGGGGGCAACCACAGAGCAGAGCCTTCCCCCGGTCCTCAGCAGACAGGCTGAGTGAGCAGTAAACACGGATTTTTCATTCCTAGACCTGTCCAAGTCACCACCTGCAAAAATCTTTGTCTGAAATTTGTATGCATGTTTACCTCAGTTCGGGTTTCAGCTCACAAATAATTAAGGCCTATCAAAGGAATGGCTCTAATGTGGAAAACAGACCATCTCCGGTGAGCTCATTACAGTGTGTAAAAATGAATGTGAATCTTTGTTGTTGGGTGTTTTTTTTTTCTTTTTCCCTTTTCCTTTCTGAGACCTAGAGAGAACTGCTGACTCTTTGAACTCTAACCTAGCTAAAACAGAGAAAGACCTTAAGAGAGGTGAGCTGGGAGGCATCTCACAATAATTTCTGGTAACATCAATAAAACAGGAATCACACCACACTTGTTTGCAGGGCATCCAAATAAACACCCCAAAAATGACAAGATGGGGTGTCACTATACCACATGTGAGTTAAACACAATACTCTCAGTACAAAAACAGCTCTAGAGTAGAGGGGAAGGAATTGATTACTTTATGTAACATCTTTTTTATTTAATATAATAAGGTAATGGGGCAGGAGGACACACAACTATATGATTTCATTAGTATAGGGAACTCATGATGTAGAAATTGCCTTTACTGATTTGGATCAGGAACTCATCATCTAAGAGAGCTTCCCATAGAAGTGAGAAATTAAATGATTTGCCCAGAGTCACACAGCAAATATGTGTTAAAGACTAGACTTGAATCCAAGTTTTCCTGGTATATAGACCAGCTGTCTATCCCTTACACAAAGCAGTTCTTGCGCACGCTCACACACACACACACACATACATTTAGATATAAAGTTCCCTCCTAGCCTTGTGGATAAGGCAGTATCTAGACATCTATGTTGTTTGTCTCTCCTAGCTATGTACCAGTTTTCTGTAATAGAGAATGGCTCATTTCTTAATAAACAGTATGAAGTAGAGAGATTCTCGTCCTTGGAATCAAAAGACCTGGGTAGAAAGTCCCTCGCTTTAATTATAGGTGACCATGGGCAAATGATAACTTCTCCAAGCTGCCATTCCTTCCCATCTATAGAACATAAGCATAAGAAATATGACTATCTCACAGTGGTTTTTTTGAGAATGATACTTTGTAAACCTTTACAGAATTTCTGAATCAAAAGGGACTTCAAGGACCATCCACCCCAGCCAATAGCAATTCTACACCCCTCCCAATCCCCACTAAACACATCCCCTGATGTGGTCATATACCTTCTGCTTGTAGATCTCAAAGTCAAGTATTTAATTGTGAGCTATTGTTCGCATTCATTGCTTAATAGTTATCTACAAGTTTTCTTTTAAACATGGATAATGTTTCAGACAAGGGTAGGAATATTCCAGCAGCTTGCTCTCCAACTCTCAGAGAATGTGTAGCATTACCTTAAAAGGACAATTTAGTACCTAATATAAAGAAAACACAGAAAGCCATGTCCACACTAAATATTTCCCATTGGCCCGTAATAACTCAGCTATTTTTTGAAAAGCATAGGAACCAATAGAACTGGAGGATGGTCAAACCTTTCAACCCTAGAAAGGCCAAAAATCAATCCAGAGTGACTGTGCAGTGACTTTCCTCTTAAGGATGCTACTCTGGCAGTATTTTGTTTTGTTGGGGTGTTTTTTTTAAGGCTATATGATATCTCGGTCTCGGTCTCACTCTTTCTCTGTCTATCCATGTCTTTCTCTTTCTCTGTGTCTCTCTCTGTCTCCGATTTTCTCTTTATGTATGTCCCTCTTTGTGTGTCCCTCTGTATCTCTCTCCTTTTCTCTCATCTGTTTCCATCTCTTTTTTTCTGTCTCTCTTCATGTGTCTCTCAAGCTCTTTCTCTGTGTCTCAGTCCCTCTTTCTCTCTCTCACATACATACAAACATATACAATACACATCCACCTAACATGTGCATAGTGCTGACACACCATCCCTGTGTAATGCTGGTCCTGTAACACAATCAGGAAGTTAACATTTCAGATGCACTTGCATTAGGTGGGTGGGAAAAACACCATTTAGACTCAGTTATGAGGTTACAGGGGGTGGAGGATCTTAAAACTAGACTCTAAAAGAAAAGAAAAGAAGCACTTCTTGTTACCAGTCAACATTCTTCATTCATTCTAATGTGCCAACCTATGCTCCAAACCTTTTAGGACACTGGAGGACTGACAGGCTGGAAATTCATATCTGCTGCATTAGCACTTAATTGAGGTAAATGTCAACTGTTGGTGTCCAGGTGTTGAAAATTGTCTGCCTTACATTTAAACAATAAGACCTGACAGGCAGCATACTTGTGGGTGATTACTTTGAAGATCAAGTGAAGGCCAAAATGACTTTACCCATCTAAGTGGAATAGTTGTTTCAAAATGCAATGCCTGAAGTGCCGTGCTTGAGATCACAAAATGGATTTTATACATTTAAAAGAAAAAAGAAAAGCAGGCAGATCAGTGCATTTTCAGAGTACAGTATTAATGACAAGTATGACATCACCAGTAGCCAATCAGAAAGCTCTTTGGTGTCTGGTGTTCTAACACCATTTCATATTTATGGATAAGCACCAGGAGGGTGTCAACCCTAAGCTACATTTCCCTCCCTACTCACTTCTAAATAAAGCGACTGCTTTCATTCAGCAGCCAAACTGCCAAAAGAAAAAAAAAAAGAAAAAACAGCCCTCACAGTCTCTTTTCCTCCTCATCTCAGCATGTTTTCTGACAATCCTGAAACAATAAGTGGAAGGCAGGGGAGAGTGGATGAAACCTTGTGTCACTGTTCCCTGCTCACCCTTAGATAGTAGAATGTTTTAGAACATCTCTACACAGAAGAAGGGTTCACCAGGACTTTCTGAACAACCAAAGAGCCCTGAGAACTTCAAGAAAAGGAAAGAGTGTATATATGTGCGTGTCTAGGTCAAGGTTTTCATACCTAAACAAATAGATAAGATTTTGGGGGGGGAGGGGGGAGGTCAATTATTTTTAATCTCTGACTAGTTTCCCATCTTTTAAAATTTCTATTTGCTGAAAGCATAGGGGAAAAAAAAGAGATGATAAAAACTAAAACACTAATGTGATAAGGAATCCATCCATCAAACCATCCATTCATTCATTCAAGGAATATTTATTTCAAATTACAATATTCATGTTAATCCTAGACAAGTACAGCCTTAGTTAGCGGTTATGAGAGGTAAACTCCCACCACCTGAGCTCTTCCAACCGGCTTCTGGAGCAGACAGGGCTAAGTTAAACAGCCTTCACATCTATGGATCTTCTTCTTCCACATCTGTCTTCCTTGGTCTTCCCAGAGATGTGGTTCTTGGGGATGCAGGAAGAATGGGGGAGTCAGGTGTGGAACAGTTTAGCAGCAGCATGGCAGTGATTTGCTTTAAATCCAGGACAAAGGGATATTCTGTATACATTTCCTATTCTCAGGCAAAGCAATGATTTCTGCCACCTAAGAAGCATTCTCACCCAGACAACTTATTCCAGGTTTTGTTGTTGTTGTTGTTTAACTCTGTAACCACCCCACAATCCCTCGGAAACATACACCTACAAACACATGTTGTTTTTATCCAATGCCCTAACAACTCTACACTGCAACAAGGTTGATAACCAAGGAAGTGAAAACAATATTATCTTTCCCTTTTAGTAAGGTTTCTGGAAGGATCAAATGAGATCGGATTTGTAAAGCACTTAGCACAGTACCTGGCACATAGTAGGGTGTTCAAGACTGCTCATTCCTTTTCCCTATTCCCTTTTAGCAAAGATGATAGAGTTTGGCATGAGGATTGGGAACCAGTGACAAATATCAACCAACAGTCCATTTCCACAATGTCATTTATAAGTTTAACAAATTATAGAGAAAATGGAACTAATAATCTGAGTATAATATACTTTCAATAAGGCCCATTATAAAAAATATGTACTTTCTGATACTCTTTTAGTTACCAAAATAAATAAATAAATAAATAAATAAATAAATAAATAAATAAATAAATAAATAAATAAATAGCCTATCTTTTATAACTGGCATGACTCAAAATGGGAAGGAATTCAACTCAATCTATTAAGTAAATAATAAAAAAAACCACTATGTATGTAAAGACAATAGGTCATCTGTTTGGGAAGGGATAACTTTCCCTGGTAAATGAGCGAATCCAGATTCATTTAATCAGAGTCAGCTTATTTGATTTGCTTGCATCCTTCCAAGTTAAAGCATTCATACTTCCTGCAGTGCACTCCATAAAGCTCATACAAACAAGCTAAAGGCTCTCCTTCCCTTCTCCACCCACATAATCTCTTCCTCCTGCAGAGCCTCCAGTGAAGTTGGTTGAACTTCAATATGAGGAAAAGACAGATGTGTGTAGTGCAAAGGGAATGAGTCCTGAATGTAAAAAGTTATCTAGAGCTTGAAAGAAAAGGCAAATGAGAACTTTTTTTTTTGGTACCTTAAGAACAATACAAGAAAAAAAATCCCTTTTGTTCCATATACCAAGCAAGAGTGTGTCATTGTGAAATTTCTAAAAATTCACAACTAAACAAACAACAACAACAAAAATAACAACAATCATAAAACCCAAAATATGTAAACCAGAGTGCATGACAAAAAGAAACAAATTTAAATCACAGCTGCAATCAAAATTTCCAAAAATAAAATGCAAATGTTTGAGGGATCCTCTCAATACTATTTTCATAATGCAAATGGAATCTTTTCCAAAACCCACCTATTAAAAAAGTCTTGTAAACCGAGTCCCCATTTGACTATCTATTCAAGCCAATAGAAGAAATGATTGGTTTGGATAATCCAATAATCACTTATAGTTGGTTTGGAATGCATTAAACCATGGTGGTAGGCTGGAAATAAACCTCCCTCCTGATTCTGTATAGTTTAGGCTAACATTAAGATTAATTTGAAGCCCCAGAACACACAGCAACTAAGAACAGCAGGAAGCTGCTGGCTGGTGACAGGAGTAAAGCAACTGTGCATTGGTTTTTGTTGGGTGGGGCCAGGGGAAGGAGGGAGTTAACTGTCACAGATAATCCTGATTTAGCCACATGTGGTTAATCAAAAGTTGATTGTAACATATGGTGACAAAAACTTGCCATGATTGCAAAAGAAATTCTACCATATTTTTTAGAGACATTGATTTGCTAGATGTCAGCATCCTATTTACATAAATAGTACTTTAACTAGACAGGGAGAGGGTGCTGCTGCATTGGACAGCCACTAGAAATAGAAAACTAAGGTCACGCCCTCTTGCTCATTTATATTGGTTATAATCCTCTTTCCAAGTCCTATGAGGGCAGAAACTTATATATATATATATTGTATCAGCTAACTCACTTCTGTGTTTAGCACAGTGCTCTCACAATAGTGATCCATAAAACTTGCCAATGGCCAAGAAAACTACTCATTTTTTTGTGTGTGCAGTTACCCTCTATGGAAGCTATGGAAGAGTTTAATGTGAAAGAGTCCTTTCCCCGTTGTTTACTCCTGTAAATTTGGGCCAGGAAACGGATTTGAAAGCAAAGCAAAATACAAAGCACAGAAATTCATGAGACAATCCACAAGCATCCCAGTATTTGTTTCATATATCTTCCTGAAAGCCTGCAAAAACTTATCCAACTTTTTATGAATTCTCTCATCAAAAGAAGTAAGCAGCATGCAAAGCAGTTGGTATAAAACATTCCTTTCGTGAGAATATGTCCCTTCTTCATCATTCTCTGTCTCTCTCTCCCTCTGTATCTCTGTCTTAATCCCAGGTTTAAGACATATAAGACATAAGACAAAAGACAGGGAGGTGGTGCAATGGTTTAGTGCTGAGCCTGGAGTCAGGAAGATCTGAGTTTAAATCTGGCCATATTTACTAGCTGTGTGACCTTGGGTAAGTCACTTAACCTCTGCCTCAGTTTCCTCATCTGTAAAATGGGAATAATAATTGCACTACTTCCCAGAGTTGTGGTAAAAATCAAATAAGATAATATTTGTAAAGTTCTTAGTGCAGTACCTGGCACATAGTAGGTTCTTTATAAATGCTATTATTAGTTCCAAAACTTACTAATGCATGACTGAGTGACTTAAACTTCCTGAGCCTCAATTTCCTCAAATGTAAAATGGGTATGATAATACTTTACTGGGATGTTAAGAGGATTGTGCTTGGCAAATCATAAAGCCCAGGAGAAATGTGAGATATTACCTTCCAAATGTCTCCAAATCTGAAATAGACAACTTGATTTTTACCATTCTCTTATACATACCTCATTTACCTTGTTGAATGAATATTCCATAAAGGAAAAGCAAGGGGTTTAAAGTGCATACTTCATTCTTGAAAACAACAAAATGTACAGTAACTGAAATTATCCCCCGGCATCACTCAAAAAGATAGAATCCTCCATTGTATTACCCGATGGTTGACCTAGTATAGAATTTCCTGTTTACATTATACATTGAAAACATAAGCTGTCTGCAGAAAAGTTTGATTTTTAAGAAGAGAAAAATAATAAAATGGGCATTTAAATGTGTATTTTAGACATCAGCATAGTTACTGATTATTTGGGCGTTGGAGGCGGCATATTTAAGTAGCACTGAAACTCTGCATTTATCCCTGTAACCCTTAAAATGGACACCAGAAACACCGAAATTGAGACATCAACTCTTCTACAAAAAGCTAATGCAAAGAAATGCACCAAAAAACCCTGAGGATGAGAGGGCTTAGGGGACAGTTAGGTGGCACAGTGAGTAAAGCATGGGCCCTGGATTCAGGAGGACCTGAGTTCAAATCCGGCCTCAGACATTTGGCATTTACTAGTTGTGTGACCCTGGGCAAGTCACTTAACCCTCATTGTCCTGCCCCCCAAAAAAGAGGAGAGGGCTTGGACAAGACAATTTCTAAGGCCCCTTCTATGTCTCTCTCTTTTTTTTTTTTTTTTTTTTGGTGAGGCAATTGAGGGTTAAGCGACTTGCCCAGGGTCACACAGTCTGAGACCGAATTTGAACTCAGGTCCTCCTGACTCCAGGGCTTATGCTCTATCCACTGTGCCACCTAGCTGCCCCCAAGCCCCTTCCAGATCTAAATCAATCACCCTATAAGGACTCCCACTAGTATTTTCTGATTCTTTAGGGCTTCCTTTCAGTTAATTAGCAAGAGATCACCATGAGCCTGCAAATTATTTGAACAATGAAAATTCCATTTATCAAAGTGGACTTTTATGGCCCTTTCCACTTCTACTACATCCTTTCTCTGAGACAGGAAGTGAATCATAGTTGTGAGGAGTTGCTCTTAGGTAAAAGAAAAAGGACTAAAATCCTTGACAACTTTTTCTTCTCATACATTATTCAGTTCAACAAATATTTATTATACTCTGAGAGTAAAATTTTCAATTCTGTTTATAGTGACTCAAATCAGCTCTTCTAAACATTTAGTCTGAATGGCTTGCATCTCAAATAATCTAATTTGGCTTACATATAAAATTAGATTCATGTCTGGAGCACCAGGTCATCTCTCTCTATTTCCCATTCCCCAGTAACAGGCTGTGTCAGCAAAGAATGTTTATAGCATCAATATATTTGAGATCAAAGGAGGACATGGTTACATTAGTATCATGGGTCATGTCACACAGAAAGAAGCAAAGAAAATGAGTACATTGAGCATGAGCCAATGAAGAACAAGAAGGGTGTGTTAAAAGGGCTATTTTGAACACTTATGTTAAGACCACTAACTTTAGCATATTAAAATATTATTACCTGATCTCCTGATTTGTGATCTCCTTTTTCCTCACCTTTTATCTAATTCTATTCAAGCCAAAGAGGGTACAGGAAAGAGAATAGAATATTCATTTTATGAGAAGACAGAAAAACTCCTGAGACATACAGCAATGCAACTGTATTCTCATCCATATAGTCATCTATAGATTTAGAGTTAGATGGGACTTCAGAATGAATCTAATCCAGCCCTCTCATTTTAAGGATGGGGAAACTGAGGCCTAAAGCAAAGTAAAGTCATTCCCTCAAGGCCACTTAGGGCAGACAGTAGCAGATCCATTATTTGAATTCTAATCTTCTTACTCAAAAGGCAACTTTTCCACTGACTTTTTCCAGTGCACCATGCTACCAGTGGCAGAAAAGCAGAAACACCCTCGATGTTAGTATGAGAAACAGGATGTCTAAACTTGAAATGTTATCCTCAACAGAAGAACAAGAAGAAATGGCACCCTTGATGAGCAGATTTCTTTATCTTTCTGTGTCTTACCAGCTATGTATGCAAATAATCATATAACATCTTGTTTAAAAAAGGTGTCTATCCTAACTATCTCAGGATTATTTCAGATTACAAATATTCCATTCAGTAGTTTAAATTCAGATATATCTTTGTTTTGAATTATAATTTCATAAACCCTTATTGTGAAGACTGAAGCAGCCTTAGACACTCACTAGCTATGTGACCCCCATGCAAGTCACTTAACCTTTCTGCATGCCTCATTTTCTTCCTCTGTAAAATTATGATGGCCATATCAGCTATTTCCAGAGTTGCTGTGAGAATTGAATAATTGTGAAGCACTTTGCAAGCCTTAAAGCACTATATAAATGTTAGATATTTGCTATTGTTGTTGTTATTATTATATCTAATAAGCCTGAAGAATAGATTTACCTGGAAACTCATATACTTGATCAAGTGGAATTTAAACAGAAAATTGAAGAGAAATTTTTAAAAAGCTGTCCACAAATAGTCTCTTTCATATGTGGAGATTAGCAAGTTATAGCACAGGAAGAAGAATTGCAATGAAGATGCCCATAATATCCAAGAAGAGGGATAAATATAATACCAGTCTTATTATATGTATGTATATGTATTGTGTATGCATGTATATGTGTGTATAGATGGATGGCTGATAGATACATACATACATATTCCCACACATATGTCTACATGTGTATCTATCTTTGTATGTATATATAGACATATAGATCCCTTATATAGACATATATGACTATTTGTGTGGTCATACACATCTCCCCTTGTCTGGTTTGAGTTCACTTAGCATGTTCTTCCATGGAGGCTTGGGTTTGAAGAAGGATACTACCAACATTGATGCCACTGCGCACTGTTGTCATTTTGCTGTTCCTTGTGGTCAGGGTCCCTTCTTATCTTTTCCTTTCCCTCTCTCTTCTATTTGTCTCAAAATATACTCAAAATCCCTCCTGTCCTAATCTTGTATTAGCTCCTCTCTTTCTAAATTCAGAAGAAATAAAAGCCTCATGGTCTTGAGAGAGCAATTATACTGGCATGAAGACAAAATACTTTAGTTATGAAAGCATTTCATAATTCTTTACATCCAATTGTTAAAAACAACAACAACAACAACAACAACGACAACAATTGATCTCTGAACTTGAGGTATAACCCTACTAGAGACCATTTAATAATTAAATTATTCTAAGTGTGAGCATTTATGCTTAGAGGAGAGAAAATTCAAAGACCCAGAAATCCAGCCTTCCTTTGAATATCTCTCTATCTGAACAAGCTATTTTCAGGTTACAATTTATATTATCACCAAACAACAGGCAAAATTCCATAATAAAATAAAACATAGTAACAAAGTTCAAATTACAGTCTAAATCATCAGAGTAAAGAACAATCATTTAAAATATTGGTACAACCTTGGAGAATCATTTTCCTAAACCATTCAATTCTTAAACCATTCCCTCTAAGGATTCTTTTTCCATCCTCCTTGAAAGTGAATCCAAGAGATATTTCTAGCAGCTAAATTAATCAGAGATTTCTTTCTTCTCCTATTCTAATTTTAGCCTAATTTGGTCAATGTATGAATTAAGTGGATTAATCAGGGTCCCCTGTCCTTAACTATCATCATCCCAATTCTATCTTCAGAGAGAACAGTGCACCTCCATGACTTACCCAGGTTCCTAACAGAAATTGGTTAGGCCTTTGGTGAGAAGAAAAATATGATTCTGTGAAGAGCTTTGTTTTCCTAGGTATTTGATTACATACTGGCAAGTTTTTATTCATTTCAGTTAAATATGAAAAGGACATCAGACCAAAGTATTATCTTAATATTGTTTTGTAATATGTAGCCTGAGGAAGGAACAGAGTGAGCATCTGAATGCTTCCATACCACAATGCCAGTATAATCCTTCAGAAAATCATGGAAGTACAATGTGGGTAACTTCTATTCTGGACCAACTGGAAGGAACTGCTTGCCAAGATAAAAGAGACATAATTATGGGGAGGAAGTGATCATGCCACCTCAGAGTTCGTGGCAGATATGGAGAAGAATATTGAGAATTCTGATGAAGAAGGAAAAAGAAAACCATTTTGAAAGACTAATGAGGAAGCACAAGGAGCTCATAATATAAATCATATTTAAAGAGAATATTTAAAAAGGAGAAGCAGGAAAAATAAGTCAAGGATGTTAAGGGAAATAATTGGGGGGCGGGGATCAGTTGAAGGTAGAGGGCCTAGCAGTAGCAAATCTCAAACTATACTGCTTTACCATTAAATTTGATATTAGTTAAGAAATTATGAGGCTGATCAGTGAAACTGATTAGGAACCTAACATACAAAAGTAAATGAACTTAGTAAACTAATGTTAAAAAAAAAAAAACAAAAAAACCCATGTACTGAAGTTAAAGATTTTTTATGTGACAAAAATTGCTGGGAAAATTAGAGATCAGTGTGCCAGAAACTAGGTATAGAACAATATCTCAGGCTATATACCAAGAAAAGCTCTAAAATGGGTACATTATTTAATATAAAAGATGACATAAACAAATTAGTAAACAAGGAAGAAATTAGCTTTATTATCCGTGGATGGAACAAGAGTTGACAATTACACAAAGAAAGGAGTGGATCATCAAAGATAAAATAGACAATTTGATTACATAAAATTTTAAAGTTTTGCATAAACAAAATCAATGCAGCTAAAATTAGAAAGGAAGCAAGTAATTGAGGAAAATTGCAACAATTTTGGTAAAAGTAAAAGTAAAACTCTGGTAAAAGTCTCATTTTCAAGACATATGGGGATTTATACAAAATGTATACAAATTTCTACAAATGATAGTCATTCCACAATTGATATATAGTCAAAGTACATGAATAAATAGTTCAAGAAAAAAACTCCAAACTATCAAGAGCCATATGAAAACAATGACCCCAATCATTAATAATTCAAAAGATGAAAATTAGAGCTACTCTGAGGTTCTACCTCATACCAAGAAGATTGGCAAAATGACAGGAACAACAAGGAAAATGAGAATTGTTAGAGAGGATACAGGGAAAAGGTCATATTAATACACTTTTGGTAGAACTGTAAATTACTACAGTTCTGGAATGCAATTTGGAACTGTGCCCCAAAAGTCACTAAATTGCACACATCCTTTGGCCCAGGAAAACCTATGATAGATGAAGTCTATGCCCCAAACAGATCAAAGAAAAACATTCATACACTCATATGTATAAAAATATTTATAGCAGATCTTTTTGTAGCAGCCCAAACTGGAAATTAAGGGGTACAAATCAATCAGGGAATGGCTAACAAATTATCATATGTGAATATATTGGAATAGTATTAGTGTCATGAAACATTATTAAAAGTACCATTTCAGTGAAACTTGGGACAATGTTAACAGACTACAAAAAGAAGGTAGAACTAATTAACTCCTATTTTACTTCTGCTTTCTCTACCAAATAGAATAATCTTTGTACTGGGGGAGATAGAACAAAAAATCTTTATAAGGAACTAAGCCTCAAAATAAGTAAGGGAATGTTGAAAATGTACCTAGCAACAATGAATGAATTCAAACCAACAGTTCCAGATGAACTAACTCCAAGCATTCTGAAAGAACTTGTGGCTCTGACTGCTTGAGCAACTACTAGGTGATGATCAAAAGATCCTGTTAAATGGAAAAGGTGCCAAAGAAATAGAAAAGGAAATACATTTTCATCTCCAAAAAGTCAGGGAAAGTTGATTTTTAAGATTGTTAAGTCGATGATATCTTAGGGAAGTTCTAGAAAGAAGAGTTTATGAATTTTCTAAAATGAAATTTATCAAGTCAGGCTAGGTTCATCAAGAAAAAATAAAAAAAAATACAAAGCAAGCAAGAGTAAATACATTTCATTTATCAACAGAGTTATTGGACTGGGAGATCAGAGGAATTATATAATAATAATAATGCACCTAAATTTCAAAAAGGCATTTGACTAAGTCTCCCATAATATCCTTATGAACTATATGGAAAGATGTTAACTAGGAAATAGTTTATTTAGGTGGATCAAAGCTGGTTGAAAAATTAGAATGACAGAATGATGCTTAATGTCTGGATGTTAACTTTAAGTTAGAAATCCAGGACCATACTACAAGATTCTGTACTGGGACCATTTCTGTTCAAATCCGTTGACATTGCCTCAGATGAGGGCAAATGCCTTGAAGCTAGAATATGCAGTTAAAGTAATGAATGACAAAACTGGGAACCCAGAAGAACTTCTCAGGCTAGAAGAGTGGATCAAAGCTAATAACATAAAATTTAATAGGAATAATATAAAGTTTTACACTTGAATTTTTAAAAATCCACTGAAAAAGTTATAAGATCAGGAAAATGCAACCAGACATTTCATGTGAAAAGGGCCTGGAAGGTTTTTTGGGCAGGAAGCCCATACAACTCAACAAAGTAATAATGGGCTAGCTCAGGTGCTAGCCCCTTCACAAACTCTTTGGGGATCCTCTCAGCCAGAAGGGAGGTCTGCCTCCTCACATTGCTGACACTTTGACCTACAATAATAGAGTCTAAGTATCTAGAACAAGAGATTTAATGTCCCACTATTATCTTCCTTGTATAGACCAAATCTGGGGTTTTGAATCCTTTGCTGACATCACATATTAGGAAAGACATTGACCAAGTAGCAATGCACCCAAAAAGAAAATAACCATGATAAATGTATTGGAAACCATGTCATAAAAGGATCAGCTAAAAAAGTGTCATGTTTAGGTTAGAGGAAAATAAGACTCAGTGGATACATGAGAGCAGTCTTCAAGTGTTAGATACCTTAACAAAAGGAAGAAGAAAAAGGGGCAGCTAGATGGTGCAGTGGATAAAGCACAAGCCCTGGATTCAGGAGGACCTGAATTCAAATCTGGCCACAGACACTTGACACTTACTAGCTGTGTGACCCTGGGCAAGTCACTTAACCCCTATTGCCCCACCAAGAAGAAGAAGAAGAATAGCTCTCTTTTGCTTCAAGACAAATAACAAAACCAAGAGCTTAAAGTTTCAGAGAGCAATTTTACCTAAAAACTCAGAAAAAATACTTCTCAAAGATTAGTTGTCTTAACGAAGAAAGAACTGCCTAGGAAGACATTCATTGACTTCTCCATACCTGAAAAGCTTCAAGCAGAAGCTGAATTATTCATCCTGTGTGATACAATGAAAGAAAGTCCTGCTTAGGTATGAGTGAAATTAGGTATAGATGAATGCAGAGCCCATTAACTGAGATTCTATGTAATTCAGAGCTACAATGTGAGGTGGCAGGGGTTAGTTTTATCTGGTAGGATGCCAAAAGGCTTCACAAAGGAGGGCCTCTGAGCTGGCCCTTGAAGAACTGGAAGAATTTCCATAAGTCAATCAACAAGTATTTATCAAGTGCTTACTATGCAGCAGGCTGTGCTAAGTACTGTGGATACAAAGAAGGTCAGTAGGCAAAAGGGAATGGGAAAAGGAATCTGCTCTACTCAACTCTAGTCATTGGGGGCACAAAAGACACACAATGGGGAGGAGATGGCCAAAGGTAGAGCATCATAAGTAGCTTGGCAGGTTTGTGAAGGAAAATAGTGTGAGATAAGACTAAAAAAGCCAATTGCACTCAAATCATTTTGGTTCTTGAATTCCAGTACCATTTTCACAAATATGAAAGAGGAAATAAGTTACTAAATCAAAATAAATACTTATTGAGCACCTACTATTTGCAAGGCACTATATTCCATGCTAAAATAGCCTGAACCATGTCAACTTGATTATAATTTTTGTGCCTCAACCACTGGTCTGGGTTGAGCAGAGAGAAGGGAACCCTCCTGTAGGCACAAACATTTGCATATTTCTATTGAGTTTATTATTGTAAGTCCTAGGCACTTTAGGTTCCCATAGGACATTTAAATAAACAAATCTTGAAAATTCTCCTAAAATCAAGATGAGAATGTTTTGTTAATGTTCAAACAGACACCCTTCAAAATTAAGTATCACTCACATTCAGTACTCTATTCCCAAACTCTCACAGTGATTTGTTTACATTATGGACTAATGTCCCTGCAGGAAAAAATAAACTAAGCAGTTTGGGCATTGTAATAACAATAATCACTAGCTTTGCTTCTTTATTGGTGCATTTATACAGAAATTGCAAAAACTGGGGTTTTTCAAGAAAAAAGTTTGCTGTAGGCTGAAATCTTGCATGCCAAGCTCCAGTCCACAGTGAAATTTAACAGCCTCATTATACACTGTAGAATGTTGGGATTATTATAATGGAAATGCTGACACAACATTAGCCAGAGCTGGCAATGCAAAGACACTGTTTTAAATATATTGACTCTCCCCTTATGAAGTCAATCCCAAGAGACCGAGGACTTGGTGCTTTTCTGAACTATGTCCAATAAAATTCACCAAAATTAGAAACCATAGTTAAGTAAACTCACATCACAAATGTAACTTTATCTCTCTTTTAAGAAAGAACAGAAATCCTGAACTTCAAGGCTGGAGGCAGGTATTTTGAGTAAAGGACATAAATTCTGGAAAGCATTTGCCCAATTTCAAACTAAATCATTAAGCAAAGTAAGGAAAAATGAAGAAGTAATAAAAGGGGTGGGGAAGAGAATGAGAATGCCACTAATAAGAATATTAAAAGGGAAAAGAAGAGAGTACAAAACTCACAGAGCTCAATATTATACTTTGTGCATAAATGAGTTTATAAATATATAAAGAAAAAACAGGAAAAAGGAAAGCAAATAAAATAATGGGGAAAATATGGCAAGGAACTAAAAAAACTGCAAAGAAAGCTTCACAATTGGGTTAATGTTTTATTGCTACATCATATTTTTAATTTAATTGTATATTTCTTGGAAATACTTCTTCAGTATTAATCTGATAGAGGGTAAAACATTCAGGGAGGATACACAGCAATGCCTGCACAACAAAATCTTGCTTTTATAGACTTCAACCCAAATTATTACAATTTCAAAACTCAAGAGTGTGTATACAATGAGAGAAAAGGCAGGCAAAGAGTCCCCATGGTTCAATGCTGCAGGTCCTAATGATCAATACATTTCATCACATAATCAATAACTACTGCAAGCAGGCCACGTTGATTGTGAAGACTGACAGCAGCAAATTCTAATGCATTGTTTTCACCATTTACTAGCTCCAGAGATACAGTGCCTCGGTTTTTCTAAACTGATAAGCAAGGGGGATTAGTCAAATTTGGTATACCCCCTCCCCATAAAGATAACCTATCATTGTAAGAATTGGGTATCTATCACATTTCAATTCACTGATTATTATTCCCTCCCTTCTCTCCTGCAAGAACATGAATTCTCAGAGAAAGTTTGATTTGGAAAGGGAGAAAAAAGAATGTCCTTCTACATGAACAAAACTAAACATCAATGAAAAAAAAAGCTCTGTCCTCTTTCTATTGCTCCCAACCTCCTCCTTTCTTTTCCCCTACTTCCCCCTGGGTCCTAGAATCTACAAAGTTCACAAAATGGATGTTTCATAATTCTTCAATATGCTCCAGTCACTATTGTTCTTTCCTACTCCACTAGTAGTTATTGGGGGGGGGGAGGGAAAGGAGAGGGAAAGAGGCTAACAGTGACAGAGAGAAACAGAGGGGAGAGAGAGAGAGAGAGAGAGAGAGAGAGAGAGAGAGAGAGAGAGAGAGAGAGAGAGAGAGGCACAAAGACAGAGAGGGGAGAACAAGAGAGACAGACAGACACAGAGGGGAGAGACAAATAGACAAAAACAGAGATACAGACACAGAAAGAGAGGAGAGACAGAGACACAGAAAGAAACAGATACAGAGAGAGAAATGGGGTGAGTGAGGAGAGGAGAGGAGAGGAGAGGAGAGGAGAGGAGAGGAGAGGAGAGGAGAGGAGAGGAGAGGAGAGGAGAGGAGAGGAGAGGAGAGGAGAGGAGAGGAGAGGAGAGGAGAGGAGAGGAGAGGAGAGGAAGCACTTTGATTACATCCAACTGCAATTCCTTTGTGACTCCTCATGCCTCTAAGTGTCCAGATCTTACAAAGGCAGCCTAGTATTAGTAGAGGAGTTTTAGACCAAGCCACCCCCACCCCACACCACCCCTCACCTTTCTATGCCATGGTGGACTAACTTTTAAAGGAGTGAGTTGGACTAATCAGTCTTAAAGGTTCCTTCCAGCTTCAAATCTATGATCCAATGATTTGGGCAGGATTTAAAACTATGTATACAAGTTAGCCATTTGCTAAGAGTGCAAAGCCAAAAACTTTCAGGTAAGTATA
Organism: Dromiciops gliroides; assembly: GCF_019393635.1. Classification (NCBI taxonomy): domain Eukaryota; kingdom Metazoa; phylum Chordata; class Mammalia; order Microbiotheria; family Microbiotheriidae; genus Dromiciops; species Dromiciops gliroides. The sequence continues at coordinate 185,630,954 of NC_057861.1, read as the reverse complement.
AACACTAAAGAATTACTTTTTACTAACTGTGGGAAAAGTTATTAGTTAGCAAAAGACTATATATACAAAGTTATTCAACCACTTAGCTGGAAAGGAGTCAAAACAAACCAAAGTTTAACTAGAGTTAGAAGATGTCCAGGCTTGGTTCCATGTTAGGAACTGGGTTCCAAAGGCCAGGCTCCTCCATCTCAAACACGACAGGCCCCTGAGAACCACCCGGGGCAGATCCAAGGATGTTGGGAGTTCTTCATTTAGCTCAGCATTCCTGGCTATTTTTAATGTAACTCCAGGAACTGATGGAGCCCCGGGCTTTAGGTCTTTGCTCCCCAACTCCTCTCCCCTTCCATAAATTAAATTAATGAGGAGTTTTCTAAAAGAGTACATTCTCTTAAAGGCTCTGTTATTCTGAAGTTAATAGCTCTGACATGTAGCCAGGCCAAACAGTCACAAACAGCAATAACTCTCGCAACAGCTCCATTGCTTGGCTCCCAATGCCACAGAGTCCAACCCTGAACTTTCTTCCCCTTTGACTATCACTTGGCCTCTCCCCTGACCCCTCCCTCTCTCTATAACTTCACAGAAAACTTGAATTCAGGGGGAAAAAATAAAAGGCCAGCACAGAAGTCCAGAATATGAACTCTGACAAAGGCATTCAGTCATGATGTTATTATGAACTGCCCTTTCTCTTGCCCTGGTTTTCCTTAAAGGAAAGGAGGAAAAAAACAAGTGTTAATTTGACTACACTGAAGAATTTTTTTTAAAAAAATCAGCTGACAGAAAGTGATCCTTAAAAAATAAATAAATGAAATGCAGATTTCTAAATGATGCTGGCAGGCTATCCTGAGGCTTGGCTTAAGCATTTTGCAAACATTGCATCATACTGGTAGATGAAAATTTTTAACCAGAGAAATATAGAATATATATAATAAAAATGCATATACATATATGTACAATGAACTGATAATCAAGTTATATATGAGCAGTTGCTCCAAATCATATTCCCAAATGAATCAAATAGATGTGGAAATCTGCAGGGGGGAAATGAAGGAACAAACATTTCAAATATGGGGAGAAAGTACTGATCCAAGTAAATGCATCATTATTAAAGCTATTAAGCCACCCAATAAAGAAATGCCTAGAAAATAAGAAAATAAAAATTAACTATTCAGCCTTTTGGGGGGGGGGGGGCAAGGAAGGCTAAGTGACTTGCCCAGGGTCATACAGCTAGTAAGTGTCAAATGTCTGAGGCCAGATTTGAACTCATGTCCTCTTGAATCCAGGCTGGTGCTTTGTCCTCAGTCTCTTAAAGGAAGGACTTTCTAGATGGATTTCCTCATGTGTGATTTCCTTGATCCACAAAACATTGATCAAGAAAATATGACTGAATGTTTCAGTCCTCCTTAAAAATATGTAGAAAGATGTATCTGACCTGTTAACTAAGCATGCATTTTGGGGAGAAGAATTAGGTTTTAAAAATCTGTTAAATGTACTACTAGGCCAGGTATCCCTGCCCTTTCTCTATCTAGCTACCTATGTACCCATCTATGTAGGTAGTTATATATGTGTGTATGTATGCATGTATCCATCCATCCATCCATCCATCTATCCATCCATCCATCCATCCATCTATCCATCTGCCTATCAGTTTCTGTGGGATTATGATACCATATATTTCTATCACACTTTGAAAATTTCAGTGTTTATATATATATATATATATATATATATATATATATATATATATATATATATATATATATATCCTCATTCAATCCCTCTGATAACTCTGTGAAATAGACTGGACCCATAATATTAATCATCATTTTGTGAACAGTTAAAGAGCAGTACAATGAGGTTAAGCAATCAGCTTAACCTAACTCAGCTCCCTTTGATTTACTTCCAGTCCAATGGTCATTCCACTATATACCACCTTGTATCAGCTGCTCTCTCTGCTCTCTCCCCCTCCTTCCCTCCCTTCCCCCTTCCCTTTTCCCTCTCCTTCTCCTTCTCTTTCTCTCTCTCTCTCTCTCTCTCTCTCTCTCTCTCTCTCTCTCTCTCTCTCTCTCTCTCTCTCTCTCCCTCTCCATGTATTGTATCTCTGTCTCTGTGTCTCTCTGTGTTTCTCTCTCTCTCTCTCTTTCTCTCCCTTTCTCTTGCTCTCTCATCTTGGCCTCTTGAAAGATAAAGAATAAGAAGAGGATGACTGAAAAAAAGGTAAACAATTACCCTACCACCCTTCCCTAAATTCAGGATATGAAGCTAGATACCATGAACTACAGATAAGTGGGTAAATTTGTTCCAAAGTAGATTTCTATTACATTTTATATAAATTATTCTCTTGCATTCTCTTCTACCCTACTTTCTCAGTGCTCCATACCAAGACGTGATGTCACAAACATTGGCATGAGTAACTCTTGGGAGATAGTCTGATCCTGAATTTGGAATGTTATTGAATATTATTTCAACTGAAAACAAAACTTAGCAAAGTACTGTTTGTTCTTTACCAATCCATTTTGCTATTAGGGGGAAGTGCCCTCACACTCAGTGAAAAAGGATTCTGGCAACATAAATTACGAAGAGACCTTTTCCCACTGTAATTCCAAGTGCACCCACACTCAAAAATCAAAGATCAAGTAAAGCACCAGAGAATGGGGAAAAAATGTAAGAGAAAAACAAAGTTAGTTATATTTGCTTGTTCCTTTAGCTGTTCTTCATTCAATTAAAATGCTATTTAGGCTAAGATAAGCTGTAACACTCAAAATAATTCCGCAGGCAAACATAGAAGTCAAAAAGTAGAAAAATGAGGCTGAATGAACGGGACCAAATGTACACTTTGTTGTTTGTTTTCATGGCAGGTACTTTACATTAGAAAGTATGGCCCTTTAAATTAGCTCTGCATTCACTGTAGTGAAGTAGGCTGACCAGAGAATCCATAGACAATGGGCTGGGTTTACCCACCTGAGCCAGTTCATGCTCTCTATATGCCTATGAATTAGACAACTTCGAGGAGAGAAAGATGACCTAGCAAAAGATGCCTCTCAAACATAGAATAATCTGGGGCAGCTAGGTGGCGCAGTGGATAGAGCACCGGCCCTGGAGTCAGGAGTACCTAAGTTCAAATCCGGTCTCAGACACTTAGCACTTACTAGCTGTGTGACCCTGGGCAAGTCATTTAACCCCAACTGCCTCACTAAAAAAAAAAAAAGAATAATCTGTCAGGTTTTATACCAGTCACTGTGGCTCAAAGTGACCTTTCCCTCCCTTTCTCCATCCTTTTTCCCCCCATATGCTGCTGATGTTGATCACTTGAGGAAGAGAAAAAAAGACCATGGGATGAAAAGAAAGGGAATAGGAAGTGAAGTGAATTTAAAGCCAAAAGATCAGAATTTGATTCCTAGCTTGGCTACTTACTTTCTGCGTGTCCTTGGACAAGTCACTTCTCTACTTTGGGTCTGAGTTCTCTTACTTGAAAAATGAAGAGGTAGGACTAGACAATCTCCAAGGTCTATTCTATCTAGAAAATGCTCAGATTCTAAAGTTCTCCATATTATATGCCCTATAAGGACAGAGGTGAGCCATCATGGGATGATAATTGGGCACTGAGGATATATAGAGAGTTGGACACAAAATGGAAATTCCTAAAAGTCTGTCTTTCTTTCTCTTTCTTTCTTCTTTCCTTCCTTTACTGTCTGATGTTGTTATGATGCTCCCCAATTTGCTGCTTTGACACTCACAAGAAAGGGAAAGTTTCCCTGACTTACAACATACCTCTATTCCTCCAGATGTAATGCTCCCCCATGAAGAAATACTACCAGTTGTGCCACTAATTGCCAACAATTTACTTGGTAAATTGATTTTACTAACAAACACTGAGAGACTTCCATTGGTATGTTTTTTCAGGTGGGCTTTAAATATAGCTGTGATATGGAAAAATGAACTAATGTAGTACTTAATGAGGAGGTTTAACCACCACTACACAACCAAAAAGTTTTTTAAAAGTCCAGTGATGGGGAACTTTAATATTAAGTAAAAAAGTTCTAGGTGAGGATCAGGCTAAAATATATCACTGTAAGATGCAGCATAAAGAAGTGAATTGACCCAAAGGTATTATTTTAAAATCATTATTGCTGTTGTTATTAAACATTTATTAGGCATTAACATTTTATAAAGGGCTGTCAAAGGTGGAGATGAAAATAAAACCCAGGACTCCGGATTCCCACACGTCATCAATAAATGAAGCGATTTTCCTCCACCCTCTTAAATAGCTCTAATGTGCTGGCTATCTTCTAACATATGGCTAAAATATTTATATTTGAAGTGCTTTCAACTTATATTCCACATGATAAACAATCATTAATATTTATGTGACTTCATAAGTAACTGTAACTTCAAGGTCATAGCAAATAAACATCTAAACACAGTAAATATTCACAGTCACAAGCTGCAAAATATTCCAATATTAAACTTATAATCGGAAACCCATACCTCTTCTCCTCCTCTCAAAAGTAGCTTAAATAGTTAATGTCATTTCCAAAGAGTCTCGGGTTAGAAGTTTAAAGTGCTAGAGAACTTTGTTTTATTGCATGGTGGCATGAGTTTCATTGTGTTTATATTTTCAGAGATCATTACAGTTTGCAAAGCACTGTGTCTCATTTGACACTTAAAACAAGTCCAAGAGGTAGACAAATATCATTTCCATTTTACAGGTGAAGAAATGGGACCTGAGAGAAGATATGTGTCCAAGATCAGACAACTATTAAGCAGTAAATCTAAGCCTGAAACTTGGCTCACCTGACTTCTAACCCAAATGTTCTTTCCATTACATCATTCTGATTACATAAAGGATCTACTTAAATCAACATTACAAACATATATACATACACACATTATACATAACATATAAACACATATATACAAAATACATAAACATATAGAATACACAGATATACATAATATTATAAACTTATAAACACGCATACATATAGTGTATATGTAGTGTTAACATTTCTGTGTGGGAGAAGGGGTAGAGAATATAATAACCCTGTGTCTTAATGATGTGGGTACTTCATCCAGCTGTCCAAATTAACAGCCCTCCACATATAATCCTAGCTAATCTATGTCCTCCCATAAGTCATCCACTGAGAATCCTACCAATATGTTTTAGGTCTTCCTTCCTGTAGAACTTTTAACATTGTGTTGGTGCCAGTGCAGCATTTGAGCTGTCATCCCTTGCTCTTGCTCTATGATCAGCCTTCCTTCTTTTCTAATCACACATTTCCTGAATGATATCCTTTACTACACTCCTTAAGCACAAGTCATTATTAATAAGAAGCTGCAGCCTTCTTACATTCACTGTAAGGATTCTCTCCTTTGCCCTTTGGCTCACCCACAATTTTTATTTTTCAGAGATCATGGTGTTCCACAATTCACAGAGATGTAGCATCAGGAGAATACCAAAAAAAAAAAAAAAAAGATGGACTTTTGTGTCAGAAAACTGCTTAGGATTGCTAAAAGTGTTGTGCAGTTCTCCAAATTTAATCCAGTTAACTCAGTTGTTCCTATTTAATTTTAAGGAAGGAGAAGGAAAAAATTTATTAAATGCCTGTATGTCACAGGCACTATGCTAAGCACTTTTTATAAATATTATCTCATTTGATCTTCACAACAACCCAGTGAGATAAGTGCTGTTGTTATCCCCATTTTACACTTGAAGAAAACAGAAGTGACTCTGCCAGGATCACATAGCTAGCAAGTGCCTAAGGCTAGATTTTAACTTGGATCTTCTTGACTCTGGGTCCAGTACTCAATCCACTGTACCATAGCTGGCTGTCATTCTGCACCCATCTCATTATCTTCTACAGAAGTTCAATGCCAATGGATCATCAAAGTGTATTATCAAAGACTAAGCCCAATGTTGGGGTGCAAACTCTGGAAGCATTTACCAATTTGGAAGGGATTTAATAAAAGTCCAACAAAAGATTTAGCCTGCTAACCAAGGACCACTATAATTAAGAAGGAGTTCATTCCCCATTACTTTGACAAATTAATGATCCTTTGTTTTTAATCACAGAGGCTCAAAAAATAAACAAAAATTTTGAAATGACCCTCCTTCCTACAAGTTCATCTTCTGCTTCCAAAATGACAATGAAAGATTAGTAGGAAAGATGACAAGGCATGCCATAGAAATGAGAGCTATTATTATTGTTAGAGCCATCAAAAAGAATGAACTGTCTCAAAGAGTGGTAGGTTTCTTTTCATTAGAGGTCATCAAGAGGAGACCAAAAGGCCATTTTTCAGGTATTTTATAGTGGGGCATTCCTTTTAGGTATAGAATGGACCAGACAGCTGCTAAGGGTCCAACACTAAAATTCTGTGATTCTACAATGTGATGTGTGTGTGTGTGTGTGTGTTTAAATAATAACTACTTGTTCACTGCTGCTGACACTCTAAGAGTGAGAAATTTAAAAGAAAAAAGAAAAACATAGCTCCCAGGAATCAAGGCCAGAGAGTTTCTAGTGATTTGGGACTCCTCCAGCAAATGTGATGGAGATTGCAGAAGGGAGGAGGCACCAGGAACTACCTTCCACCAGGTTATTTTCAGTTCTAGATGAGGACTTAGCTGAGATCACACAAAGCAGGACCTCTGACACCAAATCCATCTCATCACTTTAGTCTCTAGAGTTGCTTCCCTTCTCCAAATACCACCCACCTTCCTTTGTTCCATACTGTACAACTGAAGAGGGAGAGGAAGTCACATTTAAATATGTATATATGCATATATATTATGTATATGTGTTTAGTATTGCTATATTATATATACATACAATGTACACATATGTAAATATGTGTGTATACATACGGATTTCCTATTTTTTAAATGTGTTTGTGTGCATGGGTGTGTGTTTGTGTACACTTGATATAAGGAAAAACTTCCTAACAAAACCCAGAATCCAAAAGTAGAATGGGCATACTTGTTGGAGATCCCAAGGCAAAGTATAGATCATTTGGAGGAAGTTCCAAGATCTCAATTTCCTTGTCAGTTAATCAGAATATTATTTTGTATCTAGATTTAGGAGTTACATTTCTGGTTTCTTCCCCTTACATGTCCCTATAGGTTTTGTTGTCATACTTATTATTTTTATTTGTCTTTTAAGAGTAGATTATAAGGGACAGCTAGGTGGCACAGTGGATAGAGCACTGGCCCTGGAGTCAGGAGGACCTGAGTTCAAATCCGAACTCAGACACTTTACACTTACTAGCTGTGTGACCCTGGGCAAGTCACTTAACCCCAATTGCCTCACACACAAAAAAAAATGTCAGCTACAAAAAGGGGGCAGCTAGGTGGCACAGTGGATAAAGCACTGGCCTTGGATTCAGGAGAACCTAAGTTCAAATCCAGCCTCAGACACTTGACACTTGCTAGCTGTGTGACCCTGGGCAAGTCACTTGACCCTCACTGCCCTGCAAAAATAAAAAAAAAAGAGTAGATTATACACTTACTAGCTGTGTGACCCTGGGCAAATCACTTAACCCCAATTGCCTCACTAAAAATAAAAATAAAGGAGTAGATTATAGGGGCAGCTAGGTGGCACAGTGGATAGAGCACTGGTGCTGGATTCAGGAGGACTTGAGTTCAAATCTGGCCTCAGACACTTGCCACTTACTAGCTGTGTGACCCTGGGTGAGTAACTTAACCCCAATTGCCTTACCAAAAAAACAAAAAACAAAGAGTAGATTATAATGATTCTTTTGCCAGCTCTGTCATTTCAAAATTGCTCGTTTTATCTCCTCTATTTTAAATATACTATCTCTTGACATCTGTTATGATACTTGCATATTTTATATATTTATCTATATCCTATGATCTCTTGTATCTACCATCACATGTCCCATAGAACCAAATTCTAAAAATCAATCATCAAAATGTATTGAATTTAGATTATTGATTTTAAAATTTTTCCCTTGAAAGCTGGTTCCAAAACAATTAAAATTTTTTCTTCTCTTACTTATACTGGCTACTATGTGTTCAAATGTGAAATATAAAATATGATGAAGAATTCAGAATAACATGGCTACCCAAGACCACCAAACTAAGCTCCTACTAGGAAGTTTCCAATTATCCCACCCCTACTACATTCTTTCTAATGAAAGGAAATTGCAATCAGTAGATTAACCATGGAGTAAATTCATATAAAAAGTATCATTAAAGCAGATTAAATTAAAACAGATGTAATTAAGGCCTCTGAAAGTAATTTTGACTAATACTTTGTTTACTCATAATATAGATGTAGCAACCGCTAACCTTAGGCACTTTCAGATGCTGTTCTGTATTTTAATTATGATATGTGCTTTTATGTTTCAGTTCAAAATATCCATTTTAGGCTTGAGTAGCCAATACTCTATAGCTAATGACATTTAAAATGATTTCAACATTCCTGGACAAATGCCACAGAGGTACCCCAATGCTTCTGATTTGAAATCTATGTACAGAGTTTATCTGCACACATATAAAGCAGGCTTCAGCAAGGATATTATTAAGAGTATTTTTTATTCAGAATACGTTGCTATAGTATTTGTTCATCAGATACTTTTATCTGTCCTACCATGATGATAGAATCTGAAGGAGCTTCAAAAGCCACGTAGTCTAATCCCCTCATTTTGCAGATGGTTTTTCTCTGCTTCAGAGAGTTCATTCCCTTTGGTAAGGTAAAACTTTTCCACACGATGAAAAGGGGATTTTGTTTGTTTGTTCTGTTTTTAATTACAATCCAGCTCAACATGACCCAACCCTCTTCACTTAACACCTTTATTTTGCACAGACATGTCTGCCTAATTTACCAGGCAAGTCAGAACGCCAATAAAAATTATTCCTTGACCCTACCAAAGATTCATCTAAAAGATACCAGTGATGTTGGAGAGAACTTTCAAGTGTCTGCTTCTTCTCTAACTCTCAAACTGCCCCTCCCATCCTCACAACACCTCCCCCCCTTTTTGTCCATTAAATCTAATTGTTTTCAGGGTTATGAAATTCAAGTGCAAGATACTTCATTCTCAATTGGTGGTCAACTTCCAGATGGTTCTCAAAACCTAAAAGAGCAAGCCAAATCTCAATTTTTCAAGTAACTGAAATGGGAGGTTGCTGACATTCACAGATAATCCAAAAGCTTATGTTAGCAATGAAATTGACTTCTTACCATCATTTAAAATGATCAAAGTTGTCTGGGTTGATTTCATCTATATTGAAGGCACTAATAAGAGAAAGAGAGGGAGGGGAAGTGTGTGTGTGTGTGTGTGTGTGTGTGTGTGTGTGTGTGTGTGTGCGTGTGTGTGTGTGTGTGTGTGTGTGTGTGTGTTAGAGAGATAGACAGAGACAGAGATTGATTGAGCTTGCTTTGGAGAGCAAATAACCATGAAAAAGGAAAAATGTAATGTGGCAAAAATCTACATAACTTACTAATAATTGGAGGTTTCCAACAATAGAAGTGGTCATCTCTTAAGGCGGTGAGCATAATGTCACTGGAGATATACAAGCAGAGGCTAGATAGTCATCTGATAAAGAGAACATCAAAAACTTATGTAGAAAATTGACCCACATGACCCCTGGGGTCCCTTCTCTTCTAGGAGAATGATAGCTACCCCATCAGGTCAAATATTGACTAGACGCTTTTCACACCCTATAACCACTTGATCTCATTCCCAAATCCTGTCTGCTCTCCATGATGCAGGGTATCCATGTTAGTACTAAATATAAATAAACATAAACTCTTAGACATAATGATACTTCAAAAATCTGGCTGTTAATATTTCTCTTGAACTACAGCAACAACATCCTGACCAACTATTTTAGCCAGCAAATCCCCTCCCAAAAAAAAGTGATCCAACAGATGCTGGGAGGTGAAGAAAATCACAGTATTGAAATGTGTCTTATAAAACTAAACCTGGGCAAGCTCATTTAAAAAGAACAAGAAGAAGAAAAAAAATAAGAAAGGAAAAGGAAAAAATAAAAAGAACAAGAAGTGCATTTTGCTTTTCAAATAGCTAAATCCTAAGTGTGGGTATTACTATTTCCATAGCAGGCATTCCCCTTTCACCATCTCTGAATTATCACAATCACAAAGGCACTGAAAAAAAATACCTGCAGGCTCTCAGAGAACTTTACAGTACAGTAGCAGCTGGGGATAAATTTTAGGTTTCTTTTTTTTATACAGATGGAAGACTAGAACACAAAGACCCAGACTAAGAAAGGGGTTCCCCATTTATACCTCAAGACCATTCTTCACATGGCTACTAAGGTACTTCAAGAAAATGAAGAGATTTAATGACCACGACTAAGTGTCAATTTTACCCTCTGGTATGGCATTTATTTAAATTTCAAGGGAAACTTTCCCTTCTACCTATTTATGACTGTTTCACTTGCATGGGTTATGAAGATACACATTAGCCTGATAGACTGAGTTAGGATGTAATGATTATGTGGCAGAGAACTGCTTATTTTCATAATGGCAGCTCCCAAGATAGGTATAATCCTCAAGGAAGGATATCAGATTATGATTCAAGCAGCGCGCCTGGGGGCCTATTTGTTTGTGAGAAATGCCCAAAGGTACACAGAAGGCCTCTTTATTTTAAACTATTAAAAACAAACAAGTATTAACTTTTCTGGTGAAAGCTAGGAGTGGTGTTCTCTTTCACTTGTAAGGCATTTCATCATAAGGCATTTCCCCACATTCCCTTTCCATTCCAAGATCAGAAGTTCTTGGGCCCTTTCCTTCCCCATCCCTTTCGATCAAACTTCATATGGTACCTGCCAATAGAAAGCAAGTCCATTCTTTCAACAATTTATTATGGATCACTGTCCATTTAATTCAGAAGATGGCACAAAATTGCAGGGGCCACCTTACACCTAAACACTCTGAGATCCTCCAATGCTAACTCGGCAAATTAATCCGAAGATGTTACATTATTATTAAAACCAAAGTGTGACTAAAAAGCTTCTATTCTCCATTCTTTGTGCATATTTTGTTGTCCAGTGGCGAAGTTTACTGGCAAATAATGTGATCAGCTTTACCATCTTTGTTCACAGATTCTTGCAATATTCCTAAACCCGACTTCTTTAAAAGAGATGGGGGAAGAACAAAGGAGAAATATAGGAAAAGAAAAAAAAGGGTAAAGGAGAGGGAAGAGGAAAAAAGGAAGAAGGATGAAAAATGAAGGAAGACAGGGGATAAGAAGAAATGATAGCCTAGGTATGTGATACCACTTTGTTACTATGTGACAAAACAAACTCAATTTTACAATGAATTCTTTTTTTGGGGGGGGGGAGGCAATGAGGATTAAGTGACTTGCCCAGGGTCACACAGCTAGTAAGTGTCAAGTGTCTGAGTCTGAATTTGAACTTAGGTCCTCCTGAATCCAGGACTGGTGCATTATCCACTGCACCACCAAGCTGCCCCTACAATGAATTCTAATAGAAGTCTCTATTTGCACACAGACACTTTACCTCAGCTAGTCCAGACTAATTCTGATTTCTACCTCTTCAGTGTTTGTCCACTTCAAGATACTATGAATAAAAAATAAAATATTATTTTTAAAAGATACTACAAATAAAAGATATAGAGTATCCCCCTCAATTCCCTATCCCACAGGAATTATTCCAAACCTTCTCTCCTCAAGCCACCCACACTTCCTCCTCCCCTAACTCTCTCAGTTGAGGACCTCCCCTCATACTTTATTGAAAAAACTGAGGTCATTTCAGGTGATCTCCTTGTCCTCTTCTCTTCGTTTCCAAAACTCCTGACATTATCTCCCACTGTAGGTGTCATTACACCTGGCCAAGGCCAACTCATCTACATGTGCCCTTGATCATCCTGTCTTCTATAGCATATTACTGTCTGTTAATCCCCCTTTCTCTAATCTTCAAACCCTCCCTAACTATGGTTTCTTCCACATTGCTTTCAAATATGTCCAAGTTTCACCATCCTCAAAAACAAAAACAAAAACAAAAACAAAAACAAAAAAAACACCTTCACCAGGCACTATCATGCAATATTTCTTCTCATTCTCAGCCAAACTTCCAAAAAACCGTCTACACTTACTTACTATCCCTATTTCTTTTCTCCTTTGCAATCTGGTTTTCAACCTCTTCACTCAACTGAAACTTTTGTCTCCAGTTACCAGTGATCTTCCTTATTGCCAGATATGAAGGCCACCTCTCAGTCTCCAGCTTCTTGAGCTCCATGCTCCATTTGACACTGATGAATACCCTTTCTTCCTAGATATCATTTCCTCTCTGAGTTTTTTTGTTTTTGTTTTTTGGGCAGGGCAATGAGGGTTAAGTGACTTTCCCAAGGTCACACAGCTAGTAAGTCTCTGGGTTTTTTATAACACTGCTTCTGGTTGTCCTCCTACCTGTCTGATGGTTTCTTCTCCATCTCTTTTGCTGACCCATTAACCATATCATTTCCCCTAATTTGGGATCACCCCAAGGATCTGTTCTGAGGAATCTTCTCTCTCTGGACTCTATGTGTTCATGAGTTCATCAAGTCCTATGTGTTTAATTATCACCTAAATGCTAATTACTCAGATCCATAAAGCCAGCTACTGTCTCTCTCCTGAGCTCCAGTTCTGCACTATGAGATAAATAACAGTTGGACATTTCAAATCAGATATCCTAAAGACATCTCAAATTCAATATATCAAAACCAAAACTGGTTACCTTTCCCCAAAAACTCACCTACCAAATGGTCTTATTTCTATTAAAGACACTACCTCTCTTTCAGTTTCCCTGGTTTGTAACCTTGGTATATCCTCAACACCTCACTCTTTCTCACCCAGTATATACAATCTGTTGCCATATCTTGCAAATTCTATCTACAGAAAATCTCTTGACTATGACCCCTTTTTTCCATGCATATAGCCAACACCTTAGTTGAAAGTCTTACTACCTGAACTATTGCAATGACTTGACCAAACTACTCTACTCAATAAATTATAATACTTCCCTATTGCCTCTAGAATAAAATATAAATTTACAACATGGTCCTAGACTATCTTTTCAGTGCATTACTTTCCTTCCTGTACTATATGATCCAGCCAAACTGATCCTATCTCTGTTCCTTATTTATGGCATGTTGTTCCTCATTTCCAGAGAAATCTTTGCACTAACCATCCTCGATTTCCTCACCTGTGGCTCACTGAATCCCTTATTTTTTTAAAGACCCAGGTCAAGTACCAACTTCCAAATAAAGCCTTTCCTGCTTCCTCCCAACTCCTAATGCCTTCCCTCCCTCCCTATCTAATTTTTAATGACTTCCTATTGATTCTACTTATGTTTATTCTGAATATACAAATATATTTGCATATATACATACATATATACACATGCATATAGCTTCCCCTGATAGAATGTAGGCTCCTTGAGAGTAGGGATTGTTTTATTTTTTTCCTTGTATCTCCAGGGTCTTACACACTCCCTGGTACTTAAAAAATGCTGATTGATGACCAATTGACATACATTTCTTGCCCTGAACTGTGGATTTGCTCACTTCATTCTCCCAGAGAATTGATTATCATATTGAGCACCACATGTTCTTTTTCCTCATGGTAACATCACGATCTCTAAACTATAAAATGCTATTGATACATCAATAGCACATGAGTGCTAACAATGAGGATGCCACAAAAATGTCCCACAAGAATCATGTAATCCTAGTACTACCATCCAAATCAAAATCTCCAGTTTTGCTAAAGAAAGTTGAGATCTTCAAATGAATTGATTATAGGCTACATAGATTCTACTGCTTAATAATTACCAAGAAGAGTTAGGCACAAAGTAGAGAAATGCCTAGTGCCACAACTACCTATTTATATACTTACCTGCAAATGCCCTTGGCCACAATATTAAAAAAAAATCAAAAGCATCTGTCAGCTCTCAGTAGGTGAAAGATTGCTTTACTCTATGAATGTTCATCTTCAGAACTCAGCATTTCTTTCATGAGGAAAATCTATTCAAGCATCCATTCCTCTATAGGCTACATACTTTGATTCAGCCAGGGGGCCAACAAATGCTGATATTTCAAGAAACCTAATCTCTTAATGATTGGTATCAGAGAAAGAAGTATGACTAGGAGAGAGTCATCTTGAAACAGGCCTAATCTCAGGCATATCTGAGCCTATAAACATTGCAGAAAGGCAGTCTTGCCACCAACATAGCATCAACTGACTAATTTGTTAGTCCAGGGGTGTTCTGTCCAGGGAAAAGGTATTTCATATTCTGTTCCACACTAAGATAGGACTTCAGTATTCCTTAATTCAAGGTATTTTCATCATAATTCATATCTTATTAATACATTGATCACAATGGACACTAATAACCAGGTTCTAGCCCTTCTCTCACAATCTTCCTCAAAGACAGTCAAAATGCACAGCTTGGGGGAAGGACATGGAGATTACCAGCTCTTCTTTCTATATTCTGTAATGCACTGTTTGAACAAACTGATACCTGGGAAAGGCCTTATTTGAGAAAAGCCAAGATCACCCATAGCATCCTGGGCCATCACCAGCAGTTTTGACTTTTGTCTTGCCACTGCACTTCAATGACTCCAGGGGAGAGAGTAAAGCTGACTTTGTGCAGCTCTACCTCACTCAAATACAAGCTATTCACAAGTCAAGACACCACCCTCCTGATGTCATTGGTCCTCTTTGAAAATGAAGGATGAATGACACTGGTTTTTCTATTGTGTATAAGCACAAGTTCTATTCCCCATCCCCTAAACACATAGACAAAGCTAGCCCATGAATGTAAGAAACAATTTTTACAAATGCAGATTATTATGCAATAAAGTGATACATATTACAGAACACATCACATCAGGTTGCAAAAATTTAACAACTACAGCATACCTAGCAAGAGGTGACCTGATGATTGGAATTATACATTGAAAGTTCACTATCTTTCTTGGACTGACAGATAACAAATCTCCATACTGCAAATACATACTTCAAAGTATCTTTAAGAACTAAAACATCAAACTACACTATAACTGGAGCATCAATCACCCAACTATACCACTGATACATAAAATAAGAACTTAGGAACAACAATTTCAATAGTTGTTACCATACCAAGGATTCACTGTTTCCAAGCTATATGTAATGAAAAGCTCTCAAAATATAGAGACCTAGTAGAAGTCAAAATTATGTGAAAATAGGATGAAGTCTATATCACTCTTGTCTGCCTATCTACATCTGGAGTTGTTCCATGGTTTCTTTCAGTGAGTCCAAAGAAGATGACTTTATAACCCAAGACTTTTATTCAACTACAAAAAACACTTAACAAACACTTGTGTAGTAATTCACAGAATGTTTAAAAATAAAAGAATAATGGCAAAATAGTGATTTGTCCTGGAAACTTTGCATCTGAATCCAATAAACAAAGATGAGGAAACCAAGATAACAGTAATAATAATAACAGTAAATTCAATAATACCTGGAGTTCACATGTATATGGCACTTTAAAATCTGCAAAACACAACCACATCTCCCACAAGACAATAGGAGGTAAAACATTAGAGGGAATAGCTAGGGAATTGTCAGTGTCTACAATAGGAAGTATCAATGATGGAAGGCTTCATAAACTAGTGTGAGATTAAAATTGGATATTAGATCATAAATCTCCCCTACTTAACCTTTCCCTTAATTTATCTCCCAGACTAGTAAATGGAAGAAGCTTCTGGTTTTCTAGTTAGAGCTTTTATTGTATGGTAGTCACAAGGTGATGTTGATTAGAAGGACAGGAAAGTAGAAATACAATACAAATCGTCTTAAGTCTAGGCTTAGTCTATATTCCGTATAAAACTCACCAAAAGCCGAAGGCTACCTTTGGGAAGAGAGAGAGACCATGTCAAGCACGTGCTGCTGCTAACTGCGAGCCGGGCCCAGTCAACTCTCATTAGCAATCAGCCTGTGCAGCGCAGTCAGGAGACCAGTGGAGCAGGAAAAAAAAAAGGCCCCACTTCCGTTCTCTCCTTGCCTTTTAAGCTCCCACCCCGGAAGTCAAGTGCTCAGCAGGCAATCTGGCATGCATCACAGGCGGACTGGTGTGCATAGCTCATGCTGTTGGTCTCCTCCCCAAAAGGGTGCTGATACAGGAGTGGAGCCCAACCCCACAGTCACCCTGACACAGATCCAGTCTCAGGAAGTCCTCACCAGAGAAGGAGACCCCCAGAGCCTCTGAATCAGCTGAAGCACCAGTGTCGTCTGGAAATAAGCTCACAGTCTGGTGAGTGGGCTGACCCCTGGGAAGGGGAGAGACTACATGGGTCTATGCTGGTGCTAAAGCAGAACTTGGATTTTACACCCCTACTGAAAACAAGGTGGTAGGATCAAGTAGAAGTGGCCCAGGTGAGGGAGGGGCACAGGCTCGTTGGAGCTAACAACCACAACTCACAAAGCCAGTTGATTGGCAAGTTGGTCTGGGGTCATCTAGGACCAGGAAACAGGCCGGGTGAGGGAAGAACCTGATTCTCCTTAAATCATACCACCTGGGACTTCTTAAGCTTGGGATACTGCAGCCTGGAAACAGTGCCCCACTTTAAGGAGCTAAAAGTCTAGTAAAAGAAAGGCAAGATGAGCCGACAGAGAAAGGTGAGGACCATAGAAAGTTTCTTCAGTAACAAGGAAGACCGAGGGGCACCCTCAGAGCAAGATGTCAACATCAGGGCCCCTATATCTAAAGCTTCCAAGAAAAATATGAATTGGTCTCAGGCCATAGAGGTGCTCAAAAAGGACTTTGAAGATAAAATTAGAGAGGTAGAGGAAAAAATGGAAAGAGAAATGAGGGTGATGCAGGAAATACATGAGAAAAAAGTCAACAGCTTGAAAAGTCAAATGGAAAAGGAGGTACAAAAGCTCTCTGATAAAAATAATTGCCTAAGAATTAGGATTGAACAAATAGAAGCCAGTAACTTTATGAGAAACCAAGACACAATAAAGTAAATCCAAATGAACAAAAAAATAGAGGGCAATGTGAAATATCTTCTGGGAAAAACTGCCGACCAGGAAAATCAGTCCAGGAGAGATAATTTGAAAATTATTGGTCTACCTGAAAACCATGATCAAGGAAAGAGCTTAGACACCATCTTCCAAGATATTCTCAGGGAAAATTGCCCTGAAATTCTAGAAGAAGAAGCTAAAATAGAAATTGAAAGAATCCACTGATCACCTCCAGAAAGAGATCCCAAAAAGAAAACTCCTAAGAATATTATAGCCAAATTCCAGAGCTCTCAGGTCAAGGAGAAAATATTGCAAGCTGCCAAAAAGAAAGAATTCAAGTACTGTGGAGCCACAGTCAGGATAGCACAAGGTCTAGCAGCTTCTACATTAAAGGACCGGAGGGCATGGAATATGATATTCCAAAGGGCAAAAGAAATGGGATTACAACCAAGAATCACCTACCCAGCAAAACTCAGCATTATCTTTCAGCAGAAAAAATGGGACTTTAATGAAAAAGAAGACTTTCAGATATTTGTGATGAAAAGACCTGAACTGAATGGCAAATTTGACTTTCAAATACAAGACCCTAGAGAACCATAAAAAAAAAACAAATTGGAGCTAGGGTCATACCTGGGGCCATAGAGTGGGCAACTGTCTTCTGTCTGAGGCCAGGTTTTGGCTGGGATCCCCCTGGGTCCAGAGGTGATGATCTGTCCACTGTGTCACTTAGCTAGATGATAACATCTTTAGGGTTAAATTGAGGGGTGAAGAGAATTCATTGGGGGAGGGGCAGAAGCTAAATCCTACATGAAAGTAACAGGAAAAGGCTTATAGAGTGGGGGAAGAGATGGGAGAGGAGCGGGGCAGTAAATGAATTTTACACTCATCAGAAAAGGCTCAAAGATCTTAAACTCATCAGAGCTGCCTCAAGGAGGGACTAATAGACACACCCAAATGGGTGGAGTAATCTGTTTAATCTGGGCAGTAAATGAGCCTAACACTCATCAAAATTTGCTCAAAGACCTCAATCTCATTAGAATTGGCTCAAGGAGGGAATAATGTACACACTCAATTGGGTGGAGTAATCTCTCTAACCCTGCAGGAAAATAGGAGGGGAAGGGGATAAAGAGAGAGGGGCAAAAGAAGGAAGGGCAGAGTGGGGGAGGGGACAGACAGAGGCAAATCCCTTTTGAGGAGTGATAGGATGAAAGAAGATGGATAATGGAATAGGTATCATGGGGAACAGAATAGGATGGAAGGGAAACAGTTAACAATAGTAATCATGAAAAAGAGAAAAGGGGGGAAAATTGTACAAGAAATATTTATAGCAACTCTTGGTGGAGGCTAAGAATTGAGAATCAAGGGAATGTCCATCAATTGAGGAATGATGGAAAAAAGCTGTGTTATATGATTGTAGTGGAATGGACTTGTGCTATAAGAAATGACAAACAGGATGATCCCCGAAAAACCTTGAAAGACTAATGAACATCGATGTATAGTGAAGTGAGCAGAGCTGAGAGAACATTGTGAATAGTGACAGCAGTATTGTTCGATGGGCAATTGTGAATGACTTAGCTACTTAGCTACAGTGCAATGATCCAAGACAATCCCAAGAAACTAATGAGGAAGCTTACTATGCACCCCTATAGAAAGAACTGATAAAAAGAACACTTGTGGATTGTACATATATAACCTGATTGTGATCTTGTGGAGGGGGGAGGAAAGGGAGGGAGGGAGAAAAATTTAGAACTCTAAATCTTGTGAAAATGAATGTTGAAAACTACCCTTACATGTAAATGGAAAATAAAATGAATGTTTGTTGAAAAATTAAAAATAAATAAATAAATAAATAAGTAAAGAGTTGGGACAACAATATTATATTTTGATATTTTGTCTTCACCAGAAATAGAGGTGAGGCCAAGCAGATCATATTCAAAGGATAACAAACAGAGTAGAGTGTGTGTCACATTAAGAAGCCAAGGAAAGAGGAAGTTGTTGCAGATGGGGAGGTGAAGGGAGGGAACTCAAGTTGGTGGATGACTTGGAATGCTGATCTGTAGGGTTTAAATATGCACAAGATCCTATCACATAAGAATCTGATGGGCTACTTTTCCTAAGGCTTACTCTAAAAAAACCTTAAAAACCCAAGTGCTCAGAGACCCTGCCCCATAGATTTCTGTTGTGTGTGTTTTAATCAAAACTTTATCAAGGTGTTAGAGAAGACTCTTTCCACTGTTTATTGTTGCAGATATGTTTTTCACCTTGTGTTAATGCATTTGGTGGATATAAACTATTTTTAGACTTAAAGTTGATCTACCCCAGCTCTGAAAGGCAATAAAGGGTGGTCTTATCAAGGAGAAAAGGGCCCTTGGGTACAGAATAGCTTCACATAATGGCCTGGACATAAACAGTGTCATTCTATTTCCTTCCTGAATAGAACAGTGGCAGCTTTCAATTAATTGCAGATGGGGGGGGGGGATAGAGAGACTTGGGGTGTGTCTTAAAGAAGTCTATCCCCCCCAAATCCTCTCATTATTTTATAGTTGTTGAGTTAAAATGTTAAATAGGAATGGGAGTGGGCAATGGGGAGTGAGGGCACATCAAGACAAACTTGGCATGAAAAATCTAGCTCTATTTCATGAGTTTATAAACAGTGACTTCCCCTAGAAACTAAGTAGAGACCAATAGTCTGTTCAAACCTGATGTTCATTGCTACAAGGCTGCCCTTCAGCCTTGGAAACTCAGAGACAGAACTATCTTTGTTCTCCAGAATGCCCTAGCATATAGATCCATTCCAAAATGAGCAAGATTCTTGTGTTCTTAATTAAATGTAAAACTGGGGGAGTCAGAAAGAAAGAAACAGCTAAAGGGTGGGGGGAGGTAGAATACCATGATTCAGTCCTGCAAAACAAGTGAAAGAAGCTATTTGGCAAGCATTCATGCTAGCATACCAGGGTGTGATTTTTTTAAAAAATAATTTTCAGAAATCTGTGAGTTTCCATGGGCCATAAAATTATATAGTCAAGGTGTGGGGAGAAACATTGAATAAAGCTGATGAAGTTTACTGTAAGTCTGAGTCAAAATCATTAATGTTGGACAGCAAGATTCTGAGCATTCAACACCCTAGGCAGTGAACTTACCTGCATAAGTTAACACACCCTTTCCCTCTCAGGCCTAGTTACTAAGATGGGGAAGTGGACCTGCAAATTCAGTGGGGGAACTTTGTTCATTTGAGCATTTAGCAAAACAAAATTAACCTCTTAGTACAAAGAAGATTCTGAGGAGGGTCAATGCTTTGTGCCTTCTTGCTTTCTTGCTTTATGCTTTCTTACATTAAGGAGGCTCTTAACATTGGCACCTATACTCTAAGTTTCTTTCAAGTAGTATAATGTAGTGTAATAATCGATTTGGAATCAGCAGAATCTCAGTTGTGCCTCTTGTATGACCCAGTGCTTAGCACAATGCCTGGTATACTGTAAGTACTTGACTTGACTTTTGGCCAAGTCACTTAATAGTTCCAGGCTCCAATTTCTTCACCTATAAAATGAAGGGGCTGAACTAGATGAATTCAAAGGTTTCTTCAACCACTAAATCTATGAATCCATGATACTAAGGTCTAAAGTTCTATGATCCTATCTAGTTTGGCATCTGTCCTTGACCGATGAAAAAGTCAAGGCCTAGAAAGATTAAGTGCCTTACTATTGTCACACAGGTTGATGGCACAAATAAGTTAATTATAAAGCCATGACTAGATTTCCAAGGTTCCCTGCCCCCAGCCAGGTATTATTTCCACTACACCATGGTCACTATAACTGAACTCTGACTATCTCCAAAATGAAATTGACAATCTAATTCCAGAATATATAGTAGCAACATGATTCACAGTTCTCCCAAGGCACACACTACTACTCTATACATACCACAACATACTTTCTCTAATGGTATTCAGGATCAAGGAAAATCTGGCTATTGCTGAGACCAGTATTTGGAAAGCACTTTCTGACTACCATTTTATTGTTCCACTACTGCCAAGATAACCTGCCTCTGCCAGGGACTAGTATTCAATTCATCTCTTTAGTAAGAATATATTCATATTATGTGCTTTATTAGGAGACATTTTCCTTGTCTATGTGATTCTTTGATGGTCCCAATATATAAATAAACCCCAAAATATCTAAAGTGTTTCATTTTTCCCCATTAGCCAACTTTTTGTTGGTTGTGCCCTCTCATCACATCAAGTGATGACAGTTCGCAATGGAATGGGATAAATCAGCATGCCTGGAAATGCCTCTATCTCATTACACATTCCCACTTCAGATTTAAGGTGTCACCAACAATAACCCCATACTGTATCTGGGGATATGTTGTAACTATTCCTGCTGCTGGTCATTGAGCTTCAGTGGAGAATCATGAAATGAGCTGGATTTCATCCAGTGGGGCAGTGGGGGTTAAGTGACTTGCCCAAGTTCACACAGCTAGTAAGTGTCAAGTATCTGAGGCCGGATTTGAACTCAGGAACTCCTGAATCCAGGGCCAGTGCTTTATCTACTGCGCCACCTAGCTGCCCCCCATCCACTAAAATTTTAGCTGAGTTCCCACCACTGGCAGAAAGTTCCTCTATTCTTACTGACTCTTTGCCTCATTCCTTAAAGAGACCATTCCAAACTTCTGCCTCAGATTTTTAAGGTCCACTCAAAGTACCCCTCTCATCTATCTTTGGCAGGTATACCAGATGACTTTGTTTCCTTATTTTCTGAGAAGATTGGGACCAATAACAGAAGCACTCTTATCCCCCTACTTACATACTTCAAAATTTCTTGGCATCATCATCAACTTCTTTATCCAAATCATGATCTTCCAGAGGAAGAGGTTTTCCTACACTTGGCTAAGGTTATTTTTTCTTCAAGTCACACCCATCCCTTCTGGCCTCTTCTAGGTCCTTGTTCCAGCAATCATATCTCTCATGCATCCTCTGATTTCTCCCTGTCCACAGGCTCTTTCCTTTCCACTCAGGACCTCCCAATCCTAAAAAAGACTTTTCTTGACTCTTCAACCAATCTAGCTACCATCCCATCTATTTCTCATCTTCCATTCTTGGGCAATGTTCTATAAAAATTTGTCTACTCTGAATGTCTTTATTTCTTTTCCACCTATACTCTCCTCAACACTTGATAAATTTTATTTACACTTCCATCCACACAATTCTACTGAAACTGTGCCCTGGCCCATACTGACTCTGTTTAGGTCAGAGTGGAGGAGAATTGTTTGACCCAATCCCAGAGAACAGGTATGTCAAAAAGAATTTTCATAAAGCACTTAAGAACCACTAAACACTGTGGAAGCAGGAAGCAGGTTAAGCAAACAGGCTTATTGGCAACACCCATGATCAAAAATAGTTTGGATAGAAAAAGGGTTGCCAGTGGGATATGTTGCCCTCACATAGAAAATGGAACCAGAATTTTAATCATATGGGGCAGACTATCTTTATTTTTCTGAACATCACCTGGCAAGATAAGGTACCAGAGGGGCAGCTAGGTGGCACAGTGGATAAAACACTGGCCCTGGAGTCAGGAGGACCTGAGTTCAAATCTGGCCTCAGACACTTGACATTTACTAGTTGTGTGAACCTGGACAAGTCACTTAACCCCCATTGCCCTGCCAAAAAAAAAAAAAAAAGATAAGGTACTGAGGTCCCTTCTCAAGCTAAACTGCCAACCATTCAAACTCTACTGCAAAGAAGGCAACTTGAATGGGCTAGACATGTAGTTCAAATGCCAAACATACGTGTCCCTTAGAAGACTAATTTATAGAGAGCTTACAATCACATGGAAATCAGAAGAATTGATACAAGGATGCTCTGAAGTTCTCTCTGAAGAACTTTAGAATCAATTGCATGACATGTGAGACACTGGCAAAGGATCGCCAAGCATGGCGTGCCCTCATCAAAGAAGGTGCTGTGTTCTATGAGTGAAGCAGAACTGCAGTGGCTCAAAAGAAATGTGAGATGTGCAAATTTAGAGACATCTCCACTCCAAATGTTTCTGTGGACTATGTGTGCCCAATCTTGTGGTAGAATCTTCTGAGCTCATATTAGCCTGATCGGTCAGTTAGACCCACTCCAACATAGTAGTGTCATTTTGTTCCTCTTTGAGAATCAAGGACAACAACCAGCCAACCCCGACCAAACTAGATAAGGTCATATTTTATCTACATTTTCTATTTCCCCTAGTAACTATAACTATGCATTAAAATAGTGAGCAATTAATAAATTTGTGGGATTGTTTAACAAAAACCTTCAATAAAATTTTGTAAAGGAGCCTCCAAAGTACATTTCCCAAATCAACTAATTATTTTAGGTATAATCAAAGAATTGCAGAATCTCAAAGTTGGAAAGGACATCAGGCCTAACTCATGTCTAAATAAGAATTCCATATATAATATATCCAACCACAGTTCTTCCAGTTTCCATGGGAAATCCCCTTTGTCTTGTGGAAGCCTCCTCCACATGTCCTCAGAGTGCTGCTACTGCCTTTCAAATTCATTATTTCTTCAACATCTAAAATTTCCAATGACTTAAAAAGAGGTGGCTGAATTTTCAAGGCACATAAATTCAAAACAATGATTTTTAAAATTGTTCATGTTTTACATTTGCTATGATTTGGGCAACACTTTTAGTCTTTCAGAAACATAAAAAAACACCAAATATGCCCTCTCCCCCTCTGCAGGATAAACCGATCAACTAAAATCTCATCACAATGAAAAATAATTCATTTTTTGATTCCACCCTCTCAATTCACTCAGTTGCCTCTTCCCTCTGATTTGGAGGCCTAGAGGGTGGAACACTTAACTTTTTCCAATGACTTCCTTTATAGAGGACTCACAACCTTCCTGGTAACTATTTTCTACCAGCAGCTCTGTTCAGCTTTGTGGTGTTTACCTCCCCTACCCCTTTCAATTTCCTTATAAGTGATGTCTTCTCCCATTAGATTCTAAGTTCCTTGAGGACAGAGACTATCTTTTTTTCTTATTTACATTCCCAGGTCTTAGGAACGTACCTGGCACATAATAGATATTTAACAAATGTTTACTTAATTAAAGTTGGTAGCAAGACAAATTTGTTAAAGTAGTAAGCTACCAGATGGTGAGCTTCCTCTGTCCCTCCCTACTTTCTCCCCCTCAGCCACTTCAGGTGAGCTTTTCCCTAGCTTGACCCTACCCTGCTCCCAGCTGGGATGTTGTTGTTCATCCTTCATTCTTGAAGAGGACCAATGACATCAGGAGGGTAACGTCTTGACCTGCAAGTGAATTGGATATGAGTGAGGCAGAGCTATACAAAGACATCAGCTTCAATCTCTCCTCCAGAGTCATCAGAGTGCAGTGACAAGACAGGTCAGGATAACTGGTGATGGCCCCGGGTGTGGGAGACCTGGCATGTAGCTTTTCCTCAACACCACATTGGATCAGTGTCCTGGGGTCTCCCTTCCTGCCCAACTGAATCTGTCTTAAATATTTCTTTTGTAAATAACATTCATTGTTTTATACAAAAAGTACAATTACAAAATCGATTTGAAGATTTGTTTTGTGCTGTTTGTCCCAAGTTACAAAACTGTTACCTGTGGCTCTGTGATTACGCCCCTTCTGACTGTGTAAGTCTTCACTAAGAAGTATAGCGACTTTTCAGAATGTCAGTCAACAATATTAACTAAGATTCCTAAAATGTAGAATGTTGTAAAGAAAATATGAGATATGCCCCTGACCTACTGGCACTTAAAAAGTGTGATTCCCCATCTGCACAGGATTTAGAAGGTTAAAGATCTGTCCAGCAGGGAGAAAGCTAGAAGTGGATGATAATACTTATACACTCATTATACAGAAATGGCTAATATTTACCCACTAGCAAGGAGGGAAAGGAATGGGAGGTTGAAAAAGACGCCAGGAGAGATGAAGGTGAAAATAAGTGTCAAAGACACAGGTTGGTGGGAACAAAGTTAGATGCTTAGCATTTTACTGTAGCCCAGGTTATCACAGACAAAAATGAACATTTTAAGACCTTTTTTTCTCATCTTTGGAATGTAAGAAAATGTAGGAGGTTCTGGTATCATGCTCTCTCACTTCCCAAAACCATGTGAATCTACATAATGCAAATTGCTTTCTCTTCAGGTAGTAATTAAAAGAGTCAAGGAAAGGTCAAATAAGTCCCTCCTTCAGATGTCTGAGAATAAAATGCCCTGGGCTGACATCCATCAACTGCTAAAAAAAAATTTAGCCAATTCAACTTATCGAATGGCTTAAATATTTAGACCAAATGTTCTATCAATCAAAATAAGGAAAACAAAGTTTCAGGGGCACATGATCCTGTGCTGTGTGTCAAAGCAGATGTTTGAGCCAGCAAGCATTATCCTTGAAGAAGAGAGCTTTCAGGGGAGCATCCTTTTTGGTGAGAAGAATTGCAGCAGTTCATAAGATATTTTAATTTGCCCATACTATACTTTTATAGACATCTCTGAACAATTAAAGCACTGTATTGCAAATTGAAATTGCTCATGCTTAGTTGCAAATTTTATTACCACAAATGTGGTCCCTCAGAAGCACTATTAACTTTAATGGCGACATGTTGCTCACTGCTTATGAGTCATCCTCAGTAAAGTAATTCAAAGATCATCTCATCAGTGGTAGAGAGGGAATGAAACAAAAAATAAGAGGAAAGACAAGAGCCAAGGGAGAGAGAAAGAGAACACAGATTTAAGAAAAGGAGAAGGAAGACATAACCAAAGGACTGAAACAATTAAAAATAATAACTTGAGAGAAAAGTAAGTTGAGTTAAGCCAAGTAGGATAGAGATTTTTTTTTTAATTGTATTACATTACAAGGGATCTAAATATAAACTTAGTGCCTCTGGATAGAGTCCAGAGGTTAAAACCATTTCTAGAAATTTGTGGAACAAAGACCTAAAATTAGGTCTTCTGAATCAGATTTAGAATTGGTAAGAGAGCCTCATTTTTACAGGTTGATGTAACTGAAGCCTATGAGAAAGAATTAAGTGACTGAGCCTAGATTTGAACCTTCGTTCTCTAATGCCATACCTATCACTCAATTGATAAGCACTGCTGCATTTTATTACTTAGGCACAAAAGTTCTAAAACTCCTATATATCTTTACAATTACATTGAATGGGGAGATCTATAGAGAGTCTTAGAATAAGGGTATTTAATCTCTTTTAAAAAAACTTATAGAGAGCAGCTAGGTGGCAAAGTGGATAAAGCACCAGCCCTGGATTTAGGAGGACCTGAGTTCAAATATGGCCTCAGACACTTGACACTAGCTGTGTGACTGTGGGCAAGTCACTTAACCCTCATTGCCCTAAAAAAAAAAACAAAACTTACGGGGGACAGCTACGTGGTGCAGTAGATAGGGCACCGGTACTGGATTCAGGAGGACCTGAGTTCAAATCCGGCCTCAGACACTTAACACTTACTAGCTGTATGACCCTGAGCAAGTCACTTAACCCCAATTGCCTCACCAAAAAAACAAAAAACAAACAAAAAACAAACCTTATGGGACACTAATTTTTATGAATTATATAAGGCAAATCATGGAAAAGAGAAAGAAAACACTATGATCTAATTCTTATTATTCATTAAAGTCTTTGAGCAAATCCAGCATCAGAATGCATGTCTCCATTTTATCCACTATTCAAAGTCATGGTGTCTTAAAGTAAATTTGTCACATGGAAATGGATATTATACTCATGGCTTATTTTTTTTAAGAATCCTCATACAAATTTATGCAACTGCAACCAATTTTGCTTTTTAATCTCTCTTAGTCTTCATTGTTACAGGCATCAGAGACTACACTATGTCCT
Source organism: Dromiciops gliroides (assembly GCF_019393635.1). Lineage (NCBI taxonomy): Eukaryota > Metazoa > Chordata > Mammalia > Microbiotheria > Microbiotheriidae > Dromiciops > Dromiciops gliroides. The sequence continues at coordinate 185,604,103 of NC_057861.1, read as the reverse complement.
CAAACCATTCTTTATACTGTAATTTTTCCTTCCTAAGACTTGCTTAAACAGTTCTTTATTAAGTTCTTCCATTGTAAATGAAAAAAAAAAAAGCTAGAAAAAAAGTTAAGAAAGTTGTGGTCAGAAAGAAAATAGCAGCAGGCCTCCAGCCTCCATATTAATCATATTCACCACCATCATTGAACTTTAGATGAATTTTAATTTCATTTCTCACAGGCCTCCAGGGTAAAATCACAGCCGGTGAAATAAAGTCACCCTTTCAGTGGAACAAGGACTGGAGTTTCAAATTAGCAGAGTGCAAAAAGGAAGAGTGGAAGTGGAACCACGAGTTCACAGAAAAATGCCAGTGAAGAGAGAAGCCAAATACCAAGTTTACAAGAGAGAGGAGGAGCAGGAGAAACATTCTCTTAGCAACATTCCTATTAGTTTCTGCTACCTAACTTCCAGGTCTCTTCTGAAGCTTTGGCATGAAGCCAAGGCGGCTGGGTGGGTCGAAGGCAGGATGAACTAGGACCAGAAAGTCTGCAGAGAAGTTTAAAAGCCCTGCCCTAATAGTTTAGTCTTCCCACCCCTTCCCACACCCCTCCTGGGGCCCTGCAGGGTCATTTTTTTTCTTCCTGTGGTTCCACGAATCATAAGGTCATCCGTGAGCTTGGCACAGCCTCACAATCCCACAGTGAAAATAGGCCTCTGAAGAAGGCAGAAGCCACAGCCAGGAAAGCACCCCTTTGCAAACAGACTTCCGAGGAGAATTAGCCTCTTGAAATCCTCTTTGAAAAAAAAAAAATCACACAATAAAACAGCTGCTCCTTAATGTCTCAGGGTTTAATTAGCCCCAAGCCCCTGATCCACATAGAACTTCAGGCCAATGATGTCCAACCTACTTTGCTCTTCCCTGCATAGAACAATCCCATAAGTACTCTTGGTCAGAACTAGGTCATAAACTTATCCACGGAGAAGCATTTATTGTCATTGAAAATGGCTTAGTCTGTTCAAGAGGTTACAATAATAAAGGAAGCCTGAAACCATACTTTCAGAACCTGACAAGTTGGGCATGAGCCTGCCAGTCTGGAATACTGGCTCCTTATTTATCATCCTTTGATTCTTCCGTTCCTTCATCCATCTAAGATGGGCCCTTTTTTGTCCCCCACCCCTGGATCAAGATACTTTGATGGTACACCATATCCGGATTAGTACAGAAGTATCAAAGTTTATTTATCATTTATTCCAGCTTCAAATTCACCGTTCCATGCACAGTTGTCTCCATTTCAAAAAAGTATGAAAATGCTTAACTCCTGCCAAAGTTTATGGACTAGTTACCTCCTGCCACAGAAGGGAAAGGAGGCGGGTAGTGTGACTAGGAGAAAAGAGAGAGAATAGAGAATCACAGAATCACAGCCTTAAGAGTTGGAGAGATGTGTATTCTGGTTTATTTGTTGTCGTTGCTTCCTTTCAATTTCATAAAGACTCTGTCAAGAAGCACTCCACCTCCATATACTCCTTCCTTCACCCTCCCTGCAGAGGAGGATGAGAGGAATAATGGTGTACCTCTTAAGGATAATCAAACTGCCTCACTCCCTTTCTCTCCTCCCACACACCTAAAAGAAGTTCCTCTTTCCTTCACCCAGGGACCACAGGGACAGATGCCAAAGCGGTATGTCTCTTCTTCCCTGAGTGGTGAGTCACTTCAAAGAGTGTTCTGATAGAGCCCATGAGTTTTTATCCATTTCAGCCAGGCTAGCCCTCACAACCTTCTTCTACCCTTGCATAATCCAGCCCCAAAGGAGTATAGCCCAAGGTTATAACAGTCCTGCTGTGAACCCTTTTCCAAATCGGAATTTTGTCTCTGTCCCACTCCCAAGAATATACTCAAACCCCTCCCTAAATGAAGGAGGAAATATTACAAGACTGCTTATAACCAGGATCTGTAGTGTAGATGCCTGTATTTCAGTCTCAGAAATTGGGCCCCTTCTTCCTTTCCTCCCCCTCAATAATTCCATCAGGAACAGGATAGGGGGTGGGGAAGAAAGAACAAAACAGCTGCGTCCCACTCCTTCCCTATCTGATCAAAGGCTCCAATTTGTTAACTTAACCTAGAAAGCCCCTGAGGTATTATACCAGAGAGTTCCTCCACCCAAACAGATCCTCTATGTTGTTTTTTTTTCTTCCTTTGCAGTGGGCAGGCAATGTAAAGGGGAAATAAGGACAGATGTGCTCAGAAACGGAAATACTGCACAACACTAACTTGGCTCTGGGTAGAGTCAGATTATAGGCCCAGCACCTCCAATTCTGTCCAAGTGGAAAAAGAAACTACAGGGTGCAACCTTTCTCCAGCTGTGTGAACTCTGCTGCCCAGGGACTCTGCCAACCAAAGAGGATCAGCAAAGCACTGAATTGCTATCCTCAGTCCCCAGCTGCCCTAGATTTTTTTTTTATCTTCTTGTTTTTTAGTTCTTTTGGTAAACTGATTCCCTCCATGGTCCAGTCTTCATTGTTATTGTAATAGTTGCAACAAGGTCTCATGATTACTTTAAAATTGTTTTCTTGCTGTGAAATTATTCAGTATTAGCATGAAAATTAAAGAAAAGCCCTTTCCAGCAGCTTCCCTATAGCCAAAGTGTTCCTATTAATGCTGATACAAGAGTTCTTTGAGCTGTTTAAGAAGTGATTGACATAAGAGCCTTCATTTTAGTCTGAGAACATGGCATGTTTCCCACCTTTAAGAAATAAAGGGGGGCCAGCTGGATAAAGCAAGTGGATAAAGCAAGGGCCCTGGATTCAAGAGGACCTGAGTTCAAATCCAGACTCTGACACTTGACACTTACTAGCTGTGTGATCCTGGGCAGGTCACTTACCCCTCATTGCCCTGCAGAAAGAAAGAAAGAAAGGAAGAAAGGAAGGAAGGAAGGAAGGAAGGAAGGAAGGAAGGAAGGAAGGAAGGAAGGAAGGAAGGAAGGAAGGAAGGAAAGGCAAATTTTTCAATATCACCTTGAGAGGGCGCATGATGGGCACACAATAAGGTCAAGTTACAAATCTCAAAATGCATGCTCAGTAAAAAATCACTAACTCAGACTAATGAGCATAAAGCCTGGCCTGCATTAAACTATTTAGGATGAAAAACAATGTTATTACTTTCAATCAAATCCAGTAGGATATAGGACTGACAGCATGATACTGTGGAAAGGTGCCAGATTTGAAGTCTAAGCACATAGGTTCGAATCATATTACCTTGACAAGACTTAATCGCATGGCCTCAGTTTCCCCATCTGTAAAATTCAAGAATTGGGCCAGATGATCTTTAAGGCCACTTCTATGTCTAATAAGCCTACTTGGATCAAAGTTAACAAAAAAGTATCAACTTAAGTTGAAGATCTTGGGGAGCTACTAGAAGAAATTGGTGGCAATTATTTGTCATTAAAATATCAATTGTAAATATGTAAATGTTTGCTGCTAAATTACATACACAGGAAAATTGTATGTCTATACTTTTAAGGAGGTAAAACATACTCCCTAATGAGTCAGTTTATACCATTCATTTAACAAGCTCCTTTTCTCAAACAAAGGTAAACTTCTAGACTTCCTGTTGTTAAGGGATCCATTTAATGTGATGCTAGAACATCTCTTCTCACTTTACATTCTCTATCCCACAACTGAAGGAAGACAAATTGAAAGAGTATAATAGAGAACAAATGGTATGATAACCTTAAATAGAAGTTTAGCCTTTCAGGAATCTTTTGGACTAGGACTCACATATGTTCCCTTAAACACAGAGGCAATGAGATTTGCATGCTAATTATTACATATATTTGGTAAGGACTTGACACTCAGACCTGCTCAACAAGGAACAAAATTGAGTAATTTGTTCTCTAATAGGAGTATAGGAATTTTAACCAATGGAGGAAGCAGATAATATTTTGACACAAACTTGTTCTCCTTCCTCACAGAGGTGTCTATGCTCTCTCAAATCCATCAGTTTAGCAAGTCAAGTGAACAAGCATCTATTAACATTCTACTATGTGGAAGGTAATCTACTTAGTACTGGGAATACAAAGAAAGACAACCCCTCATCTTCCAACCCCCCCCCCAAAAAAAAAAACCAGGTCCCTGATCTCAAAAAGTTCACATTTTAGGTGCCACAGTAGATAGAGTCCTGGACATGGAGTCAAGAACACCTGAGTTCAAATCCAGCCTCAGATACTTCCTGGCTATATGACTGTGAGCAAGCCATTTAACCTCTGTCTGCCTCAGTTTCCTCATCTGTAAAATGAAAATAATAATAGCACCTAGTTTCCAGGGTTGTTGTGAGGATCACATGGGATAATATTTACAAAGTGCTATATAAATGCTGGTTGTTACATTATTTTATACTAATAGGAAAGAATGTACAATTATGTACAAACAAGATATAGACAGGATAAATTGGCCATGATCGCAGAGGGAAGGAACTAGCATTAAGGCAGACCAAGAAAAGCTTTTTGTAGTAGGTGGTATTTTACCTGAAATTTGAAGGAAGCCAGGGATGTTATATGGCATAGACAGGAAGGGAGAGAATTCCAAGCATGAGAGAGAGTCACTGAAAATGCACATTCAGGGGATGAAGTGTCTTTCACTTTAGAAAGAAAGCCAGGGTCGTTGAATCATAGAAAGTAAGGTGTAAGAAGACTAGAAAAGTAGGAAGAGAACAGGTTAAAATGGGGTTTAAAGGCCAGAGGATTTTATATTTGATCCTGGAGATAATTGAAAGACACTGTAGTTTATTGAAAAGGGTCAGACTTTTTTAAGATCAGTTTGACAGGTCATGTAGGATGTAGAGAGAAGAGGCAAGGAGACTAAGTGGCAGGCTATTGCCATAGTCCAAAAACGAAGTGATAAAACTCTGTACAATGGTGGTGGCAATGGTAGAAGAGAGAAGGAGGCATACACCAGAGATGTTACAAGGTAGAATAAACAGGACCTAGTCAGTCATTGGGTAATTGGCTAATAATTTGACTAAACAGAAATTAAAATTTATACATTTTTAGCTCCATGCAATGATTCTTAGACTTCAACTGAACAGATCATCCTATGAAGAACTCAAGAACTTCCATTTCAATTAGACCTCTGAACCACAGTGCTGATCTAGTCCCTTAAACAACAAGACCAGTTGAGTACTGCAGATGTTCTATCAAAGTCAAGGGCACAGGACCAAAACCTCAGTAACTTTCATCTCCTAACAACAGCCTCAAATCATCCTGGGATATGCTGCCTGAAACCTCTAACAAGAGCAATGCACAACACTGGAATTAAATATCTTTGGACCTCAGTTTACACAGATAGAAATGAGTAGTCCTTCCTAATTCATCTTCTCCAAAAATTACCTGAGAAGCTATGATATCATGATAACTATTAACAAAACTCTATTTAACCTTCTTAGAGATAGTTCTAAATTCATTTTGAATCTCTGATAAACAACTCATATATAATATGTATGACTCCAAATCTCAGCAATGCTCCAAATGATGAAATAAATCTTAAATGATATCATTCCTATCAGCAGCATACAGAAAAGGGGAAATAATGTTTAAAGGGAGTCTGGCATTGGAGGAAGGCTACTGAAACATTCCTCTTGTGCACAAGACAGAAACCTCAGTTTTCCAGTGAACAATACACCACAAAGCATGACTTCCAAGGAGAAAAACAAGGAACATCCACTTTCAAGAAACATGCTGAAAAGCCAAGTGTTGCTCTAAGAGATTACAAACCTAAGTCACCCTGATATTTAAGCCCTGGGAAAGTTAGCAGGGCTCCATTTAGCTAACCTTTATAGTTACACTAGGATATGCACTATCTAAGCTGTTTACCTACCTATCCCTCCTCCCCACACCCACTTAGCCTACTTGCATGAGGGGACCTGAAAGAGGGTTTTTAAGTTAAAGGCCCAAGCACCTACATTTCTTCAGGGTCAAACACTCCAGGCTTTCATCAAGCTTCATTAGAATCACAGAGAAAGGAATTTAAGGATAAAGAGGACAGGGAAAAAGACATTGGGTCAGTATGAATTAAGACTATTACCTAGAGTTGTCAGAAGTCCCAGGTGTACATCAAACCAAATGAAGTACCATTTAATTTGGTCCCTTATTTATTCATTCATTCATTCATTCATTCATTCATTCATTTATTTATTTATTTCCCCAGTGTCTGGGTACCTGATGGTTTCATTCTGCCACAGTCACATTCAAACCAACAGTTACTCTCTACCTGTAATACTTTCTGCATTCAGTTCGATTTAGGTAAACTCTATTCTTCAAAATATGGCAACCCTAATATTAACTTGCAAATCATGGAAAAGCCATCTTAACTTAAATAAGGATGCCAACATTTTAAAAAATGATACTGTAAAAGATAAGGGTCCCTTTATGATGTGGTATAGTTTTTGTTATGAACAGGGGCTAATCTGGACATAGAACCCCAATAAAGTCAGACATAAGAACTCTAAGTAGGACAAAATATAACCCACATCAGCAATCATTTCTTTCCCTACCTGAGGAAGTACTCATCCGTCATGCTGGATGTCTTGTGATCATGCTTCAGCGGACATCCAGTAAAATGAGATTTAGCCAATTCCTATGCATTTAAAAGAGAAGGGCAAATATGTCACATTATGCAAAACACAGCATCACAAGTATCAAAAAGGGTTTTAACAATTTGAAACAAAACAAGCAATCCCAGCAAATACTGAGAGATATGATAGCTATTAGCAGAATCTTTGGGTTGTTCCTCTACTGTATGGTACATATTTGATCAATTACTATTTTTTCAGTAGTTTTGATTTCCAAACAGACTTAGGATATGCTGATGACATGAGGATGACATCATCCTTGGACAGGAGGCTCACAGGAAAAACAATATTCAACAGCAGAAAACAGCAATGCATTTTCCAGACATATCCTAGAATGACAGCCATTACACTGTATCAAAATAAAAGCCACTCCTGACTTCTATTCTTTTGCCTACAAGCACTTTTATTACAGTTCACATCAAGAGCAAAAAAAAAAAAAGTTTCCAGTTCTCACAGGAAAAGAAAGAATGACTTTCAAATTATGTATTTTTTGAGAAAATGACTTATTAATACTAAATATGAAACACATGTTTCTCTCAGAAGTTGTTTTCTCTTCCAATGGGAAAGAGTTCCATGTTTCACAGCTATGCCTTTTCTCATGAAAAAGCAAATAATTAATATTGGCTCAGTTTATGCCAGGCCTATTTATTATACTTTAACTAATGAAGATCCCAAAGGCAAAAGTGGTTGTCTCACTTAGAAGACAGACACACCAGCTAAGAGTTAGTTCACCTGACCCAACAACAAAAGACATTTACCTATGCAGATCCACTGGGGCTTCAGGAAATGAGAGACTTTAATCACCTGAAGCCATATTTTCTTCCCAAGGATCATTTTCTTTCCATTTCAACTCTGAATCACTACATATCTAGATATATTTGCATATTTAGACACTCAGACTGTAAATGGGAGAAAACATTTTCTGCGTGTGTGTGTGTGTGTGTGTGTGTGTGTATGTGTGTGTAAAGGGGAAAGGGGGGAAAAGAGAGAGGGATGGAAGGAAGGAAGGAAGGAAGGAAGGAAGGAAGGAAGGAAGGAAGGAAGGAAGGAAGGAAGGAAGGGCAGCTACTACTACTCACAGACTGTTGTTTGTCCTTCATTTTTTAAGAAAACCAATGACATCATGAAAGTGATGTCTTGACTTCCAAGTGAATTGGATTTAAGTAAGGCAGGGCTATGCAAAGTCACCAGCTTCACTTCAGAGCCATCATCTGGGTCCAGTGGCAAAACAGATCAGGACAACTGGAGATGGTCCTGGAATCAGTGGGAGACCTTGGTCTTTTTAAGCTAAGTTTGGCTGAAACAACACTTATTTAGTGATTAAGGCTAGGTAAGAAGTAAAGCAAAAAATGGCCTCTTTTACCTACTCAAAAAATAAATAAATAAATCTGGGATGGGAAGACCTTCAGGGTTTCTGGCTAGAATAGAAACAATTGCTATTTACACTCACTCTGAGCCAACAAAACCCAAACAATGACTGACCTACCGAGACTTGGGTTGGAGCCCATTACTGGCCAATCAGTGAGAGCCAGAGTGATTTCGGTTTAAGACACAATCAAGTAGCTCCATTTGGATCAAATGTGTGTGTGTGTGTGTGTGTGTGTGTGTGTGTGTGTGTGTGTGTGTGTATGAAGAAGTGAGAAGGAGAAACCATGAAGGACATAAAGACATATAATGTTTTCTAAGACATAGAAAAGGTACTATTGTCCACTGATATGCCCAAAAGTCCACATGTATAGAGGACACCATACATCTTAGTGTAAATTCCACCTTTACCCATCATTCCTTCCCTGCCTTTTCCTAATGTATGTCACAGAATTGTCTTGGGGGAAGGTGTGAGATACAATTTCTCAGGAGGTCCTATCCAATTTCCTAGCAATCTGTAACACATGAAAGAGCACTCTGCATTCTGTCACTGTGATACAGTTCCTTCTCACAGATAGCACAACTGTCAGTCTCACCCTAAATAAACAAACAGAGTGAGCTAAGCACAGGTCCCCATGCAATTCATTCAGAGGATGTGACTGTAATGGCAATGTCTGGTGATTACACTCAATTATCCTTTATTGTTAACAAAAGCTATAGGCAGTGGAACTAACCCCCCTTTTCCTACCTGTCTCTCATATAACTGTCTGTTTATTACTAACACTGTTTGTGCATGTTTTAAAGTAAGGATTAGGGTCATCACAGCCATCCAGAAAGATAGCTGAAAGTAATTCCATTGTTGGTTTTGCATTGTTTAAAAAAAAATCATGACTTCTAGAAAACTAATTCTTTCAGGAATTTTGTATATCTTTCCAGCCTTGTTTTTATTTCCTTGTCTAGACTTCTGATTACATCTGTATAGGGTGCTTTCTCTGTGAAGAAACTCCATTTGACAATACATATAAGCAAATATTCTGCCTGAAGTTACACTGCTGGTTAGTGCCAGTGACAAGATCTGTACTCAGGTCTTCTTAACTCTCAGTTCAGCACTCGATCCATCACTCCACCTAACTTGTCTTTGACCTATGGATCAAAGGCAAAACTTGAATGCAGGTTATCTTGACTCTAAGACCAGCTTTCTATCCAGTACAATGTACAACTTTAAAATAGCTAACCATTGGTAGTAAATTTAGTGACAATTATTAAGTAATTCCTTCTCTTAAAAGAAACAAGCAATGTCAGGGGCGGCTAGGTGGTGCAGTAGATAAAGCACCGGCCCTGGATTCAGGAGTACTTGAGTTCAAATCGGGCCTCAGACACTTAACACTTACTAGCTGTGTGATCCTGGGCAAGTCACTTAACCCCAATTGCCTCAAAAAAAAAAAAAAAAAGGAAACAGAATTGTCAATACTTGCTACTCGGGGTCAAGAAAACTTTAGTTCAAGTTTCACCTCTGACATATATAGATCAAAACAAAATATATAATATTATATTTAAATATATATTATGTTTAATATGTAATAATGTTGGGTATATGTATGTGTGTATGTATAAATTAAATATATGTGTGAATAGGTATATGTATATGTGTGTAAACATTTTTATATATTACATCTGACATACAATAGACCAAGGGAGGAAGTTTCCACACCAAGAGTTCCTCTACACATTAAATCACACAAAAAAAGAAGAAAAAAATAAAAGTCAAAATAGTGAAATTCTTTATATAGTTGTATTAATCCTGGCAAAAGCACAATCCCTGAAGATCTGGAGTTCAATAAATACCTGATGATCTGAATTTGAAGGTATTCAATTCCAAAATGTGATAACTTAACTCTGAAAAGAGTGACCAATGAGGAATCAGGAAGCCAGCTTTTATCCTAATAGTTCAAATTAGCTAGATGAGATCCTCACTAAGACATTTACTCTTTGTGTTTCATTTCCCTCATCAATCAAATGGAAAAAAAATTCTTTTCTTAAAAAAAGTTCTCATATAAAGACAATATATTATTAATTCAAGATATGTATAAATTGAATTTCAATAAAATCATCGCCTATTGATTTGCCCCAAGAACAAAAAGATGATAGATCTTTTATTTTATTTTATTTTTTTTACTTTTAAATGGTAGTGACAGATATTCCCATAGATATATACACCTTGATGGGGGCAGCTAGGTGGTGAAGTGGTAAGCACCAGCCCTGGATTGAAGAGGACCTGAGTTCAAATCTGGTTTCAGACACTTGACACTTACTAGCTCTATGACCCTGGGCAAGTCACTTAACCCTCATTGCCCCGCCAAGAAAAAATTATTTATATATATATATATATATATATATATATATATATATATATATATATATATATATATATATATACATACACATATACATATATACATATATATATGTACCTTGTCTCCCTCAAGTAATTTGCAAACACTTAAAATGTTCTGGTAAGCTCTTACTTTAAAAAAAAAGTAATCTGGATTTATTATTTTACCAACCAAATATAGACGGAAGTTGATCAGAAGAGTTTCTTGATCAATCTGATTAACTCCCTAATCAATTTGTTTGGCTTACACAGCCTGAGTCTTTGAAGTCAGGAAAATACATCCCTGTGGAAAGTGTGGGCACACCCATTTGGTGCCTTGTTAGAAGGATAGAGTTTCGCTCCTGACTGGGCTTCCCCCAAGATAACTGAGTAAGATTCTTGGGAGGATCAGCATGAGTCAGAGAAGCCATCCTCACTCCAAGGGTCTATGAAAATAAGGTAACAGACTATTCAATCATTTCAGACTTCTTGATTCACTTTTTCTCTGTTCCAGGGACAGAAAAGGGCAAATCAGAACATACCTATGTTCTATGTAGAGGGGAAGGCTGTGCCTGAACACAATCATCCCCATTAAATCAAATCAATAAGCAAATATTAAGCACAATATGTGCCAGGCACCATGCTAAGTGCTAGGATTACAAAGAAAGGCAAAAAATATTACACCCCATGGAGAAGTAATGGCTTCCTTGGAGGAGAAGGATATGAGAATTAAAATGTGTTTACCCACAGCTTTCTGAGCATGATCTGAGACCAGCAGTCTAAGAGGGGACTTCCCAAACCTAAGAAATGACAGCAGCTAGGGCAATAAGAGCATAACTATATAAGCTAACTTGCTTGCTTACTAAGCCCAAGACAGGCACTCATGGCTAATTTTCCTAAATCTCAGCCTTCCATGTAAAGGGGGTGGGGTTTGATTGCTTAGTCAGTGTGATCCCAAAATCTAAGCAAGTCAAAAAAGAAGGGAGATTTCGTGAGTAGTATGTGTCTTGTGGAGCAGCTTTCTCCAAGACCAAGAGTCACAGACTCCAGCCTTCTAGTAAGAGAATTGGGGTTTCCTCAGTAATACGACATCAGAATCTAGCTCTCTGACCTGGTAAGGGAGAGTTCATGGGCAAGGAGTTCCAGAGGAAAGATGATTGTCCACATGACCTCTGTGCTGTGGCCAGAGGAGGAGCAAGGATCAGTCACATGATTGGTAAGCAAGTGACTGGGATCTTGCCACTACCATCACCATCACTGTCTCTGTCTCTGTCTTTCTATATGTCTCTGTCTCTTTCTGTCTGTCTGTCTGTCTGTCTGTCTGTCTCTCTCTCTCTCACACACACACACACACACACACACACACACAATAGAGTGAATTGTTCAAATAGCACAGATCCAATGCGAAGGGGATTGGCCATCCAGCAGCTCCAGACTGCATTTGCTTCCCAGGAAAAGTTCAGATCACATGAGCACTATGAGTTGGAGGGGATGTGTGTTGGACCCTTTGGGGGAGTTAGAAACATGCCCAAATACTTAGAATAATTCCAAATTCAATTCTTGCAAAGAAAAAAAAAATGCAGAGTGATTTATGTGATTTTGATATCTGTATATGAGCTAGGGGGAGTCCTTTCTGTTTTCTGCATTCTGAAGTAGAGTGAAATGGAGGCTATCTTAATGTGATATGCATGGGTTACTTTGAGCAACAATCTGTGGAAATCTAGACAGGAGCTAAACTAAGCTATATTTAGAGATTTTGCAAGAGTAAACTCTGGTGGAGGCAATAAGCCAAAGAAAGAGATTGGAGCTGGTCCATGTGAGCGGAGGAGACTGTGGGCCCCGGACCACAGTTTATACAAATAATCTTTTTGTAAAGTGAGAGTCCTGGATGTTGAGTCAAAGGACCTGGGTTTGAATCACAACCAGACATTTAATACCAGTTTAACTTTGGGCAAGTCGTTTTTGCCTCTCTTGGCCTCAGCTTCCTGATTTGTAAAATGATGAAGTAAAATAGATGACCACTAAGGTCTTTTCCTGCTCTATAATCTATGAATAATCAACTTTTGTCATCTACTAGGACTTAATAAATGCTTTATCTATGTATGTATCTAACATTTACTTGAGCTATTTTGTGACTTCAGATTTTTATATCTGTGTGTGTGTTTTTAATTCATCCAACAATTATAAAAACCTGTAGTAAGGTCAGCACCATGATATATATTAAAAAAAAAAAACTGGTAAAGTGATTTCTGCCTTCAAAGTTCTAGTCTATTTGAGTTGTTTTTAAAAGTAAGCATACCATAGTTGATGTCTTCCTAATTTAATTTAATGTGTCTATGGTTTTCCTTTTCAGAGAGAAAGAGGATTTGATTTCCTCCTTTATATGAATAGAAATAGAGAATCCCAAAGTAAATAGCTAAATTCTGATGTGGCCAGAGATAGACAGAAGAAGGTTAAAAGTGTAACAAAATGAGTGAACCAATTAAAAATAAAAAACAGGAGACTTCATAAGTTACTCACTGGCATAAGAATGAGCTAAAAGGTTTCCTCCCACTCCTTTCTGCCTACACACCTCCAAAAGAAAGAAATTATAGACCAGCACAGCCCCTCTGACACTATCTGCTATTTTTATAAGACAGGTATAATTTGGCCACTTTTTTACTTATCCTTTCTAACTCTTTTTTTTTTTTATGGGGCAATGGGGTTAAGTGACTTGCCCAGGGTCACACAGCCAGTAAGTGTCAAGTGTCTGAGGCCGGATTTGAACTCAGGAACTCCTGAATCCAGGGCCGGTGCTTTATCCACTGTGCCACCTAGCTGCCCCTCTAACTCTTTTTAATTTTCATTTTGCTTACATTAGTTCCAAAAAGATCAACATTACAAAGTCATTCAGAGTGAATATATAGAGGTTAGCAAACATGTCCAGGCGCTCACATATCAATTAGTTATAAACTGGGTTTGTGGTTATTCAAATGCTAGTATGATACATTTAATAACAATAGATTGGAATGAATTTATATATTCAAAACTCAATCTCTGGTTTCTCTTCTAGAGGCAAAGAAAAGCTAAGAGCTGAGTAGTTATTGAGTGAATTTCCCTGGTGCATACTACTACCTTCTTTGAGCCTTTATTATATATTAACTAAGAATCCTCATCAAGTTCCTTAAAGCTAATAATAAGAACGTTCATTCCCAAAGGAACACAGCCCAGGAGGGCAGATAAAGGAAGTAGCCCATCTAAAGTTTTGCTTTGGGGCTCCAAAACAAACTCTATATTAGGGAATCAAAGGACACACTTTGGGTGGATATGATCAAAATGAGCTCTCTATATTGCCAAAATTTTCAGACAACTTTTAATCATAAAAGGCATCTTACATTTTTTTATGGTACCTTTCAAGATCTTTTTTCATATCATCCCATTTGAATATCACAACAATCTAATGAAGTAGGTATTCAGGTCAATGTTAAGGATGGAAGAGACTTTACAGATCATATAATGAAATCTTATTTTATAGACCAGAAAACTTGTTTAAGGTCAGAAAGTTACAAAGCGTTAAGAAGCAAACACATCCTCTAAATACAATATTCGTTTTTTCTTTATTAACAAATATTAGTCTTTCCTTCTTACTCTCTATTTTAACAAAAACAAAGAAAAAGAAAACCTTCATAATGCATATACATGGTCAAGTAAAGTAAATTTACTCATTTGACATATCCAAAAATCTATCATTTATTCTTCATTTTGGTCCATTACTATAAGGGGCTAAAATTCTAGCTATCCTATCTAAAATATCTAATGAGTGGTCGCCAATTAATTATAAGCTTTAGCAAGAGTTGAGACTTTTAAGCATTTATTAAGGAGAATAAAAATTTGGTGAAGAGAGAGAGAATGGCCTACATTCATCTATCTTGGGGAGCTACAGTTCTGCTCCGCTCTCTATGAGAGTCCTAGCAAAAGAAAGCGAGAGAGCCAGCCTTGCCCCCCTCTTCCTCCCACAAGCAAATGTCACTTCCTGATGCCAAAGAAAAGCCGCACAGCTTGCCCTCAGACACCTTCTCCTCCTGGAGGAGCTTTCCTACAGTAGCTCTCTAGCAGGTGGCATCATTCCAATTGTTACATTACCTATCTTTTAGAGAGTAGGTAGCATGTTATATCTTTGTCAGACTTTAGTCTTTTAAAGTTGTTATTCTTTCTAAATGTTGCCATTATATAAATTGTTCTCTTGGCTCTGCTTACTTAACTCTGCATCAGTTCATTTAGATCTTCCAAATTTACTTTGAAACTGTCTATTCAACATTTCTTATAGGACAGTAACAATCCATATCACATACCATAATTTGTTTAACCACATTAATCCCAATATTCTTTCTGCTCCACTGTGCTACCACTCAGTTGTTGTTGTTTTCCATTTAATTAATAAGGAAACTGAGAAATTTTGTAACTTTCCCCAAATCACAAAGCAGGTTAGCTGCAATGTTGGGAGTAAAATCCAGATATCCTGGCTTCCAGTTCATTGCTCTTTTGAACTATAAAACTATTTATATAGGGCCTCTTTTGAAAGTCTCAAATGTCACTCTTAGAAATGTAAAGACCAAAGCTAAGCAAAAACAAAATGTTTATATGTAAATCTGAAATTCAAAGAAAACATCTTAGACTAATCAATGCTTCTCAAATATAAATGGCAAGTCAATTTAAAACCCAAGTATTTGGATAAGGCTACTGCAGGCTACTGGCAAGGCATTCCCAAAAAATGAATGCACAAGGAAAAGTAACACCCTTTATAAAAATATATTAAATTCTAATAAGAAATGTCTGAGTATATGGTTGGTTGACTTTTCCTGTGGAATGCTTCTGCCCATTAAGGTGAAATAAGGGGCAGTGCCTCCAAGTTAACTTTTCATAACTTTCCTCTGGCATTGAGTTGTCAAGTTATTTGCTCACCCTTTCAGGAACACTGTAGGACCCCAGAACTTCCTATGAGAGATCAAGTGTATGTACATATGGTCACACATTCATAGTGACACACACATATACCCTTCCTTCACTCATCCTGGAAGATCCCCCCCACCCCGCTGCCCCACTTGCAATTGTTGAGTTCTTCCAGGAAATTTCATTTTGAGGAAGTACTCAGGCCAACCATGCTGACCCCATTTCTGACTCTCTGGTTCTCTCCTCCACACACCCAGCACCCTTCTCACTCTGGAAGGCGCCTCCACCACCTTCACCCACTACTACAATTGTTGAGCACCTCCTGACACCTCCATTTTAAGGAAGTGTCCATGTCAGTCATTCTCACCCTACACCCAGTTTAACCATGAACTCCTGGACTAACTCTTGACCTCTATGACCCCTCCCCAAACCCCATTCCTTTTCAGCTCCATTTTATGTGTTGTCCTCTCCATTAGAACATAAACTTCTGGGGCAGCTAGGTGGCGCAGTGGATAGAGAACCAGCCCTGGAGTCAGGAGTACCTGAGTTCAAATCCGGCCTCAGACACTTAACACTTACTAGCTATGTGACCCTGGGCAAGTCACTTAACCCCAATTGCCTCACTAAAAAAAAAAAACAAAAAAAACCCATAAACTTCTTAATAGAGGCTGCCATTCAGTTTGCTACTATTTGTATTGTACCTAACACAGTGCCTGAAAGATAGTAACATGCTTCATAAATGTTTATTCTTGTTCTGTTCTTGTTCTTGTTCATGGCCTAAGAGAGTAGCCCATGAACTACATACTAATTCATGTCCAGCTTTCCACCTCAAATCACTTCTACTTTGCTTCCCATTCTCTCCTCTTCTTCTTGCCTCAGTCTTAGAAGAAATGTCTTTTCTTGCAATATGTATAAGCTCTCTTCTTGCCCCTCAATGCCATCCCTTTCTATCACCTCTGTGAGCTTGTCTTTTGACCATTATTTCTCTAACTAAACCTTTCCACTAACTTCTTTACTATGTCTTATAAATAAGTCCAGCTCTTCTCTACCATTTAAAAAAGAAAGCCCAGAATCATCAACAGCCCAATGGATGGCTCCAAAAGAATCTTCCATTTCAAACTCAATCTGTTCAAAACAGAACTTGTTCTCTTTTCCCCAAAGTCCTCCTCCTTTTTCTAACTTCCCAAATACTTATGAGGGCACTATCATTCTTCTGGTAACCAAAGTCCACAAATTTGAAGTTATCCTTGTCTCTGTCTCCTCACTTCTCATGTATAACTGATCACCACATCACGTTAATTATGTTTAAATATATGTCACATCCATTCCCATGTCTCCACTCAAAAAGTTACCTCCCTGGTGCAGGCTCTCTCACCTGAAATGCCACAGCTTCCTAAATTGGCCTCCTTGCTGCCAGATCCTCCCCTCTCAATCCATTCTCCCCACAACTGAAAAAATGGTAGTCCTAAAGCAAATTCTGACCATATTAGTTGCTGGCCCATGGACCTCCCATGGCTTTTGAGATAAAATAAACTTCTCTATTTATTTTTTAAAGTTTTTACACACTGACTCCAGTCCACCTTTCCAGGCTTATTGTATGATGCTCTTACAATCCCACCAAACTGACCAACCCCTATTTGACATTCCATCTCTCCATCCCATCCCTAGGAGTTACTTTCTTCTCATCTCTGATAGACGGTATTTCTGACTTACTTCCTTAGCTCAGATGAAACCTCCTATTGGACTTCTGATCTCCACCATTCTCTAGTACACTTACCCCAGAAGTTACTTTGTATATACTTTGTGCATATTTTCCATTTAATTTTCCGTGTATATGTGATTCCCCCCCCCAACCCAATAGAATGTAAGCTCTTAAAAGGCAGGGCCTATTTTGGATTTCATTGTCTTTGTATCTCAGTACTTAGCAAAGAACTCAGCCTTTACTTGAATCTTTAATGAACTAAATCAAAATCCTCCACATTAAAAATAAATCTTAGAGAAGATGCAAATTAAGTGAATACAGGGAAGAAGCCATAGGTAGGTCTATAATGATATGTGGTTCACTGACTTCTTTCCTGCTTCCTGAGTTCAGGAACTGTCCTACTTGCTTGTGTTTGTATCCATAGTGCTTGCCAGAGTTCCTAGGATAGAATAAATGCTTCATAAATGCTTTATCTAACTTTTACTCATTAATCCAGTCATAAAACATTTATTGAACATCTATTTCACAGCTAGTACTATTCTGGGCACTTTACAGATAAATGTTTGCTTAAAAAAATAAAACAGCAAGTCCTGAAATAAAGTTCTCATTAAAAGAAAATCAAGGGGCAGTTAGATGGTGCAGTGGATAAAGCACCAGCCCTGGATTCAGGAAGACCTGAGTTCAAATCCTGTTTCAGACACTTGACACTTACTAGCTTTGTCACCCTGGGCAAATCACTTAACCCTCATTGCCCCACAAAAAAAAAAAAAAAGAAGAAGAAGAAGAAAAAATAAATAAAAGAAGAAAATCAAGATGGCAGAGTAAGGAAATAAATAGGTTTCCAAGGCTTCTTAAGGTTAAAGTTATCTAAGGCAAATCATAACCCAAAAGATATATTTCATGACTAAAAAAGCCACCAAAATATTTTAGAGCTAAAGTTGAATATTTCATTTGACAATACCATGCCTGCCTTAAAATCTTATAAGAATATGAAATAATATCTGTAAAATGATTACTTAGCACAGTGTAGCATACAGTAGACATTACATAAATGCTCATTCCCTTCCCATCTACCCCTTTATATCCTGGAATAGCAAGTAGGAGAGATCATTCAAAGGCCTAAAATTCTTCTAGGATTGTTTTACAATGCAGACGCCCTTTGAATTGCACAATCAATCCAAATCCTAGATTTCCTTCCTAGAGATGTTATAAGACCACAGATTTAGAGTTGGAAGGGATCTTAGAGATCGTCAGACCCAACCTCCTTAATATACAGATGATGAGACTGAGGCCCAGAGAGTCAAAGAGATTTTCCTGAGATCACAAAGGTAGTAAATGGTAGAGCTGGAATTCCAACTTGGATTCTTTGACTCCAAAGCTAGCATTCTTGGCACTGGTATCACCTTGTTTCATAGTTAACTTGGTGTCTTATATAAATTTTAAGAGTCCCCCCCAGCAAAACTCCTAATATTAACAAAGAAAACACTTCTTAAAAAAATGTTCCCCACATAAGACAGTGCTCATGGTGGTATATGCCATAATATTTGTAAAGCACTTAGGACAGTGTCTGGAATATAGTAGGCACTCAGTAAATGCTTGTTCCTTTCCATCCCCACTCCACCTTGCTACTGGGGGAAGGCAAGGTTGGTGTACCTATTTAGTGTATTAGTCATACACTAAAGTAGGTTAAAACCAATCTGTTATATATACTGACTAGCACCAATATGGTGAACCCCTAGGAGAATGGAGGGTCACCAGGATGCTTATAGATGGACCCAGGTTGGAAGTAGATCCATGTTGATCACTAGTAGGATTGGGGCAGTGAGTGGCCACAGAGATACAATTTTTTAAAAATTTGATGAGATTATGGGGCAGCTAGATGGTACAGTGGTTAAAGCACTGGCCCTGGATTCAGGAGTACCTGAGTTCAAATCCAGCCTCAGACACTTGACACTTACTAGCTGTGTGACCCTGGGCAAGCACTTAACCCCCATTGCCTGCAAAAAAAAAAACCCCAAAATTTAATGAGATTACTGGTTAAATTAGGTCGTGGTATATCATGGTTTATTGTGATTTTAGAAGCTTCCCAAATCGCCAATTGCTTATGTGACAATTAAAAAACAGGGCCCTTGATAGCAGCTAGGTGGCACAGTGGATAAAGCACCAGCCCTGGATTCAGGAGGACCTGAGTTCAAATCCAGCCTCGGACATTTGACACTTACTTGGCTGTGTGACTGTGTGACCCTGGGCAAGTCAGTTAACCCTCTTTGCCCCTCCCCCCCCAAAAAAAAACCAGACCCTCAACAGTGGTTTTTGTCAGACTAAAACCAATCATAATTTAATACCTCATAGAATCATAGTTTATTTATTTGGGGTTGCTTTTCATCTACTTGTGTACTTCTTCTGTCAATGCCACAGCAACCTATCTATGCCTTAGTAGATGGCATACATGAATTACTCTGAATGAAAACCACACAATCCCATAGTCAGTGTTGTGGACCATTGTCTCCACATAGCTAGGCTGGAGTCTAATGAATTTAGCCAGTCTGTTGCTGGATCCATACTAGAAATCTTTCCAGGTCAGTAATAGGTCTAAGATTTTCTATTTTATTGGAATAGTCTCAAGGACTCAGGGTTACTTCCATGCCAATAGGAAGCATCAAAGCAGGACTTAAGTGGAAGAATTCCAGGTATATTACCCACAAAATGCAAACACTGCTTCCTTATTGAAACTTAGAAAAATCTCCAAACCCCAAAGTCACACAAGAACACTACGGCAAGGATTATTTAGCTTTTGTAGTTAAATCCCCAGAACCTAGCACAGTGCTTGATACATTGGAAGTGCTTAAGAAATGCTTCTTGATTGGTTGATTACTGTCAGCTATCAGATTTTAACTTGCTCATATTCATAATTCATGGGCTAAGGAAGATCTGTCTTTAAAGGTAAAAGAATCAAGCCATTTAATAAGTAAAGTAACACTAATTGAAGGGAAGAGTTGGCAATTAACTAGGGAATTTGGATTATGGAGTGAGTTATCTGGACAATTCAGAACCAAATGGAAAAAACCACACTGAAGACTCAATCACAAGTACCTGTTGACTATGTGCAAACCTTTAATTTGATGGAGAATTTATCACTTTTCTTTCAAACCAAGATTTAGAGTCTGAATGGGTGAGGGAGAAATAAATTAAAAGGAGACACACTCAAGTTGCACCAATATTCCAAATCACATTTCTGCAGTCATTCCCCAAACAAGCTTTGTTTGATAATTCTCGCCGTGTCTTAGGTGAGGCAGCATTATGACTGGTGTGCAGCTATAATTACAGAATCGGTAGTGGCAGTCTCAAAATAGAACTTGAGCAATCCATAATCTTGACTGTCAAAGCAAAGCCAAATAAATTTCAGTTAGGTTAATCCCATTAAGATCTAACATTGTTATCCACTTTAAGTGAAAATGCATTTAATTAAATCAGAGGAATGAAGAAATGCTATCCTTATGCCATTCCACTATCTGTTTCTTCAGTAACATGGACCTGATGTGAATATGGAGGATAATATGGTCTGACTTGGCTTTTTCCTTCTACTAACTACTCTTCTCTCTTTTTACCTCTTTCCACCATACTTCCTTATTAAATTATACAGTACTTTTTTCTGAAGGAAAAAAAAATAACTCCTAAGGGGAGTTTAGAACCTCAGGAAGTAAACAGTAGCAGCATTTTCTCCATTAGTACTGCATTCACAGAGATACATTTTAGTGGCAAATTCAGCACTTTGCAAAATATGGTATATAGGCTATTTTTAATCAGGAAAGTAAATCTGCTGTATGGAACTGAACAAGTCACCTACCTGACTTGGCCTCAGTTACCACTGCTTTCTCTTATCACACTGAATAAATAATAAACAGGCAAACTGTCTTTAAGGGTGAATGTTGGAAGGAAGGTTTGTTATTTTATACTTGGGAGTCTAAAAGAATGGGAAATGAATAAATGATTTTATGGAGAGGAAACAAAGGTGGTTAGGGCAATCTTGGGCAAAGCAGAGTACTTGGTTATTGGCAGGTTATAAATAAGCATTGGGGTTCTTTTTGGGTTTTGTTTGCTTTTTGGTTGTTTTAGATAATTGTTCTATTATTCTACTTCATTAACTGACACTATAGGAGGCAGGCAACAGTATTACCTGCTATCAGAATTTAGTTAAACTGGGATGGTCTTATTCAGCCCTTTGTTTCTACAACCAGAAAAAATGAAAGGTAAAAATCACATTGAGGAGTCTTATTTTAACTACAAATCAATCTTACAATGCAGATTGTAGAGTTAAGCATTCCAAGAAAATATTGTGGTATCTCAGGTGTTATTTGTTCTGCCCTGGTCTTGGGCTCCAGGGTATGATTAGGTTGCATGTTGTTAAAGATTCAAAATGAGTGCAGAGCCTTCAGTCATCAAAACTCCAAAGTGCGATGAGCTAAATATACCAAGGCCCCTTTTGGGAGAATCTTATATAGCCAATATCAAGAAAAGAAGGTAGCTCTTTGAATTTGACAAACTATTGTTGTTACTGATCTGGGTGTCTCTCAATGAGGAGAAATCCTAGAACTCTAACATTATATGCTTGCTGAATATTTGTTCATTTATCTTTGCACAGCATGTATTTATATTTAGTAAAAAGGGGGTTGTTTTCATTATTAATTGTCTCATTGACTGAGTTTCTCCAGATCTGCAACTTGCATTTGAGTCAAGTAAACATCTGGCCTAAGATGTGCTTAGAGCACAAAAATATTATGGAACAATAACTAAGGTGTGGCCATAAAAGCTTTGTCCCAGGGCATAGACATTCAAGAGAGCATATGTACCCACACCTTGGAAAGACTGCTGTCTCTACTTCTTGTGGACATCTGCTGGTTTATTCTGCACAATAAGACTCTGCTTCCTCATATGATTCCATTCTTAGGTTCCTGGCACTATGAAATAACCTCTCTCAAAGGTCTCCCTTCCTGCTACAATCACCCAGAGAGCACAGACTATGATGAATGGACTACATGATCTCTTGTTGCAACTGCCTCTATGGTTGGAACTCCTCTTTGACCTCACTGTATCCCTTTACCCTTCTAATACTATCTTCTATACTATACCCCCCAATACTTACCTCTAGTGCCACTACTGGCCCGTCCCAAGACTCCTCCTCAAATGAAAGAATTCAAAGTTAATTCAAAGAATTAACAGAAACAATTATGATGTTGGCACATAGAAGTCAGTCAAGCACTAATGAAGAATGCCCAGGAAAAGTAAATTTAAATGAACTTGCCTTCCACTTGATACATCTGTCCAAGATAGATGTACCAATGAACTAACTCAGACCCTGTGACTCTATAGCTGTCCACCCGACTATATGTCATAGTCTAGACAACAGACATTTTCAGTGATTTCATTTTTTTATTATTTGGATTTTTAGGTTAGTCTCTTTTGAGTGGTTGTACATCTCACTGGAGTCTCAGTGGTATTTGGCAGCTTGATAGAATCAGCACAATGGTATCTACAAACAGAAACATCTCGAAGACTGCAAGATCTAGTGAGAATCCTTCCATCTTAACTGTGCTCAGTACATCCTACAGGAAATGGTGAACATCCCTGGGGAGCATATGTCTCCTTATTTTATGCTTCACTTGCTGTTAACAGCTAAGAGGATTGCTGAACAAAGTTATCTCTGTAGCTCTATCTATCAAAGACTGTGGTATGGACTGTAAACTGGTCCCAGAATTGAAAAGGAGGAAGATGTTGGGGTAGATGGTAAATGGGAAATTGAAGATGGTTTCCAATGCTCCTGAGCTACTACTCCCGGACCTAAAAATCCATCGTTGACATATGAATATACTTCTATTGATGCTGCATGTAGGGAGTCATGCATCTCCCAATCTCTAAAGAGACAAAATGGCAGATAACCCCATGTGGAATGTAAAGGCATATTGTAAGCCTAGATAGGGATGGCATGTGCTATACTAATGATGTCATGGGTGCAAGAAGCATTGTAAAATATATAGGAAATTTATTATTAGAAAAGGTGGATCAGGGGCAGCTAGGTGGCACAGTGGATAAAGCACTGGCCTTGGATTCAGGAGGACCTGAGTTCAAATCCAGCCTCAGACACTTGACAATTACTAGTTGTGTGACACTGGGCAAGTCACTTAGCCCTCATTGCCCCACCAAAAAAAAACCCTGAAAAAGAAAAAACAGAAAAGGCGGATCCAATTTATGGAGTCAGGGATAACAGATGGGCAGTATCAATACCCACAGGATGTCAGAAGACCTAGAAGGAGGCCTTCTGGACATTGGATTTCTCTTCTGTGGATAATTTATGGAAGCACATGCACCAGAAAGATATAGAATAAGAAGTCAAGGATGGATTGCAATGTACATCACTAGACGGTATGTTCATGAAATTACAGATTCACTGAAATATAGAAATGATTAAGAATTGTATTATTTACAAAGTGATTTTACATGCTTTTCTGTATCTGATCCTCAAAACCACCCCTATGAGGCAAATTGAATAGATATCATTACCAGCACTTTTGTTGTTGTTCATTTATTACAGATATGTCCACCTCTTTGTGACCCTTTTGGAGTTTTTCTTTACTGGAGTGGTTTGCCATTTCCTTCTCTAGCTCATTTTACAGAGGAGGAAATGGGCAAACAAGGTTAAGTGATTTGCCTGGAGTCACACAGCTAGTAAGTGTTTAAGGCCAGATTTAAACTCACAAAGATGGGGCTTCCTAACTTCCCTTTTAACAACTCTATTGCTAGCACTTTGCCCATAAAGAAATTGGGGCTCAGAAAAAATCAAAGGACTTTCATTTTCTACCAGCTGCACACTTTGGACTTGATGTCCCCCATTATCATGCTTCCAGGAAACCTCTTCACCAGGAAATTCATTATCTTGGGAAACTGCATCATCTTTTTTATTTACACCTCTTCAGTTCCCAGTACCCTCTGCCCTTCTAAGTGAAGGGTGGAGCAAAGGACTCCTTCCAGTGCCCGAATTGAAAGAGGGCTCACAGACCCACCAATTCCTTATTCTCTACCAGCTACACTCCTTGGATTGGACTCCACCACTGCTCCCACACTGGGTATTTTCTTATCCCCTCCACTTTTTGAGCTTTCTTTTGTGTTTTGTCTTCCCCCATTGGAGAGAGAGCTTCTTGAGGGCAAGAACTATGTTTCTTTTTCTTTAATTTCTATCTCCAGGGCTTAGCACAGTGCTTGGCACATTTTGGGTGTTTAATAAATGTTTTTTGACTGACTGAATGACTGGCCAAGGCCAGGAATCATGATGTTTAGTCACAGCTAGAGTCAGTCAAGTGGGATAGCAGATAAAGTTCTCAGTCTGGAGTTAGGAATGCCTGAATTCAAATACAGGCTCAGCTACTGAGTGACCCTGGGCAAGCCACTTAACCTCTGTTTACCTCAGTTTCCTCACCTGTAAAAGAGGAATAATAACCATTCCAACTTCACTGGGTTGTTGCGAGGATCATGGACAAAGCACTTAGCACAGTCCCTGAGAAGTAGAAGGTGCTTTACAAATGTTTATTCCCTTTTCCCCCTGCCCAACATTGTTCAATGACTGAGAGACTTTCAGACAGAGCTAGAAAGGACCTTTAAAATCCAACCCATTCATTTTATAGATTCCAAATAGGAGGACCACAGAAGTGATCTCTTCAGAGTCACTTATCTCATTAATGATGAAGGCACACCTCAAACACAGCTATCCTGAGGCTCAATTATATGCTCTTTCTACTAAACCGTACTCCCCTTGCCATCATGCATCACTCAAGTAATCTAATAAATGTAGAGGCAAGAAGTACACCCACACTGTATCACCAAGTATCTTAATGACATCAGTAAATGATATCACTTAGAAGCAAAGATGTGCTAACTGGAAACCAAACATAAGATGGCCAAAAAAAATCACAAAAAACCATGATTGCAAAAAAACCCCAAAAAGCAAAAAACCAATCCAATTCTCATGTAGAATCAGAAAAAAGTGGGCATTTATCCTACAATGAGAAAAGACAAATAAAAGGAAGAACAAACAATGCACAAGATTCCACCCACTGATTCATGATTTCTCATAGAGAAGAAAAAAGCTTTTATGCTACCATTTTAAAATACTGAGCCCTTGATAATGACAGATCCATCTATTTAATTATATTATAAATAATATTACAAATTACTAACCGATCCATCTATCTAATAAATATAGCACCTACCATATTTCCAACACTATGCTAAAAGCTGAGGAGAAAGGCACAATGGGAACATAAGCCATTGTCTTCTGGAGGAGTAGAGCTGACAAATTCACAGAGAAGAGACTAACACGTATACCAATTAGAAAACAGCAGAAGCATACTATGTGTAATTAAGTGTTGAGTTGTGTGCCACAATTTTATAAGTACTACAGGAATATAATATCCCAAAATAGAAATACTGCTTAAAAGATGTTATCAATGAGTTACTTAACTAAATGAAAGACCAAGTGCCAGAGTGGCTAAAAGGCCAGCCTAGGAGTCAGGAAATCTTGCCTCTGACACAAGCAGACTGTATTACCACAGGCAAATTATTTAACCTCTCAGTGCCCCCAGGTAACTCTCTAAGATTATAAATTACAAAGGAGTCACTGATAGGCATCTGTAGAAGGAATGTCCACACCAGGAATTCCCTAACCTGATGAAATCACAGGTCCAGGGGAAAAAAAACCCTAAATGAAACACCAACCCTAGAAAGCATATACTATTACAGAAATAACTGGGGTGGGAACAAAAGTCTTTCAAACTGGAAATAGTCCCATAGCTTAGAAAAGAATGAACAAATGGGGTGAAACATGATCCTGCATGGAAAAGACCCAAAGAGAAATCCAGTTATCTCAGAATAGCTCTAGGGAGACTTAATACAAAAACAAAAAGTTAGGATCACTTAGACTGAGTGAACTAAATCAGCATAAATAGAAACCCAAATGAAACACATATCTGAAACTACTACTTTAGTAAATTCCAAGATATAAGGAAAATCAGGATAGGGAAAAAATTAAAATCCAGAATAACTGAAATTCTAGCAGAATTTCACAACAGCCAAATATTAGCTGAAGACAGACAGAGCTACCATTGATTCAAACATTCACACATTAATCAAGTATCTAACTGTGTCAGGTGCTGTGCTTGGGAGCCAGTGAAAGAGACATAAAGATGAATAAGATACATGGAATCCCTGCCCTCAAGGTCCTTAAAATTTCCTTATTATAGTAAGAAGAGAAAACTTCCAGAGACAGAAAAACAGAACTGTCACTTATGTTAATATCTGTGCCAGAAGTTATTAGCAAAATCAGAGCACTGTATTTAGCTCAGAGAAAGGGCTAGACCCCAACTGGCTGCAGAATTTCTGGTCAAGAAGTAAGTCCACGACGACCAAGAAGTACTGCTAGTCTATAAATAAAAACTTAGACAAAACCACATGAGAAAATTGAGACAATCAATTAAACAATAACTATTTATTAAGGACCTGCTATTTGCCAGGCATGTGCTAAGTGCTAGGGATACAAAAGAAGCACAACAACAACAACAAAACAAAAGAACAGTTCCTGCTCTCAAGAAGCTCACACCCTAATGATGGAGACAATATGCAGACAAATATAGAGAAACAAGGGTATCTAGGTAGTGTGACGGATAGAGCACTAAAGTGAGAGTCAGGAAAATCTGAGTTCAAATTCCGCCTCAGACACTTACTAGCTGTGTTACCCTGGGAAAGTCACTTAACACTGTTTTGTATAGCTTCCTCATCTGTAAAATGGGCTGGAGAAAGAAATGACAAACCATTACAGTATCTTAAATCACCAATGGAGTCACAAAGAGTAGGACATGACTGAAACAAATGCACAGCAATACAATAGAGAAACTAGCTATATACAAGATAAATAGGAAATAAATAACTAAGGGAAGACACTAGAATTAAGAGGAGTTGGGCAAAAAAGAAGTTATCACCCAGTTAGTTAATAGTGCAGAGCCCAGATGTGACATCTAGTTCATGTGAACTGCATTCACTTCATCTGTCAAATGGCCATGAGCCATTTGAAATGTTCATGATCATGATAGATGCAGTCCTCCAAACATGTGACATTAAGAATGGCTTGAAAGTATAAATTAAAAATTCTTCAATACATTCAAATTGTATTTCTAATCTTCAATGGATAAGAAGGTGCTTCTAATTTCTGATTATGGGTCTTCCTAGAAATAAAAAAAGCAATCACTTAAAAACAGGTGGCAATATTTAGTATCACTGGGAGCTAGCTTGCATTTCAATGTAAAACAGGCATTTTCTAATCACATAAATCATATACTGTAATCATATGAAAATTAGCTTTTTCCTCTCAACTAGAAACACAGTAATGTTCAAAGATGTTAGACTTAGAGAGCCCTCAGGCTACCTTGTCTTTCACAACATACTATATGTAGAGTGATTAAATGTGTGTTGTAAAATGGGTTTGGGAAATACATGTATCTGTGTCTATTTTCCTAAAGGATGTGTTTAAAAGCTGATTGTAACTTGATCAGGTTTTAATAGTCTGGTACCAATTAAAAATAAATAAATTCCTAAATCTATTGATTAATTTTGTTCCATTTTGGAAAATAAAATTGAACCTTTATTTTGGGTGCATCCATCATCACCAAAAGGGGAGAAAATGTAGGAAGTAAAGTAAATGAAGGAGTTAAGAAATGCTCACCTTCACCCTTTTTTTAATTGGAAAAATAAAATTTGTTTTCCAGTAAGGTATCTCATTTTATTAAAAAAATATGTTTTTACTCAACACTAGAATTGTATTTATTTCAAAATGAGGTATATTAACCTTCCCAAGTGCAACACAGATTTACATCTGACAAATCCTCCAAATGTGACCAACCAAGTTCATGCTATTTATTTCCAATGAGTTCTGTATTTTTGGGATAGAAAGTACTCTGCTAGTCAACAGAAGAGTAAGTTACAGAAATTTCAAGAAGCTAGTGTGAGCAAAACCTGCAAGACAATCTCCAATTGCATTTGCCAGAAGCTTTTTCTTTTGGAGTGTAAAAAAAACCAAACAAACAAACAAAAAAAAACTGAATAATCTCTGCCAAGAAAATCAGGAATAGGGCCTTGTTTTTCCTTTTTTCTTCCCCATGAAACATTCAACACTCAATCAACAAATGCATCCTGACAATTCCTTGTTGATCGTACTAAAGAAATGTACAGTTAAAAAGTAACCCCATTACAGAATCACACTCTTAGAACTAGAAGGAAATTCAGAGACCATATTGTCTAATACAAAACTAACTAAAATTCCTTTTACAGTACCTATAAGAAGTAGATTCTACAATCTAGAAGATAAGAGGAAACCCACTAACTTCCAAGGAAGTTCATTCTACTTTGGGAAAACTTGATTTGTTAGGAAGTATTTCCTTAAAAAGAAAAAAAAACAACTAAATCTTCCTGCCTCTTAACTTCCACCAATGGCTCATTGTTCTACCCTCTGGGGTCAGACAGAACAAGTCTTTCTTGCTCTTTCACATGATAACTATTGAAAAACTGGAGGACAACTATTATGTTTCCTCTAATTCTCTGCAGACCAAACAACCCCATTCCTTCAATTGATTGATCCTCATCAGAGCATGTTTTCCAGTACTTCCTTCATTCTAGTTACATTCTTCTTGATGACCTCTAGCTCTTCAATGTCTTTCCTTAAATGTAGTTCCAAAAACCAAGAATTCTAGCTGTGACCCAATTTGGGCAGAGTAGAATGGGACTTTTAACTCCCTGATCCTGGACATAATGCTTCTCTCTCTCTCTCTCTCTCTCTCTCTCTCTTTTTTTCCGGGGCAATGGGGGTTAAGTGACTTGCCCAGGGTCACACAGCTAGTAAGTGTCAAGTATCTGAGGCCATATTTGAACTCAGGTACTCCTGAATCCAGTGTTGGTGCACCAACTAGCTGCCCCCTATAATGCTTCTCTTAATGCAGTGTAAAATTCCATTCACTTTTTTGGCTGCTACTATTGATTCATATGGCATTTGTGGTGCCTCAAAACTCCTAGATCTTTTTTCACAGTAATTGTTGTACAGTTATCCCTTCCACATCATGGGGAATAGGGGCACAGCACCCCCATGATCTGGAAAATCCATGTAAAATTTTTTGGCCCAACACCAGCCCTGGATTCAGGAGGACCCAAGTTCAAATCCAGCCTCAGACACTTGACACTTACTAGCTGTGTGACCCTGGGCAAGTCACTTAACCCTCATTGCCCCACAAAAAAAAAAAGAAAGAAATTTGGCCCTCCCTTCATACAATAGAATAAGTCTGAGTTATATTACTAAAAGATAAAATATTTTGATGTCACAGATATATTTTATGCATTTCTTTTTTTTTAATAAGGTATTTTATTTTTTCCGTTACATGTAAAGATAGTTCTCAACTTTTGTTTATACAAGCTTTACAATTTCAGATTTTTCTCCCTCCCTCCCCTCCCTCCCCCCTCCCCTAGACAGCAGGTAATCTGATATAGGTTATATCTATATATCTCTATACATATACATATACATATAGATATATACACACACATATATATACACATAATAACATTAATCCTATTTCTGCATTAATCCTGTTACAAGAGAAAAAATCAGAGCAGTGATGCAAAACCTCAAAATAGAAAAAAAAAACAACAGCACCCAAAACAAAAGAAATAATATGGTTCAATCAGCATCTATACTCCACAGTTCTTTCTTTCTTTTTTTTCTTGGATTTGGAGATCCTCTTCTATCATGAGTTCCCTGGAACTCTTCTGTACCATTGCATTGGTGAGAAGAATATAGTCCATCACAGTAGGTCAACACTCAATGTTGATGATACTGTGTACAATGTTCTTCTGGTTCTGCTCATCTCACTCATCATCAGCTCACGTAAGACCCTCCAGGTTTCTCTGAACTCTTCCTGCTCATCATTTCTTACAGCACAATAGTATTCCATTGTATTCATATACCACAACTTGTCCAGCCATTCCCCAATTGAGGGGCACCCCCTCAACTTCCAATTCCTTGCTACCACGTAAAGAGCAGCTATAAATATTTTTGTACATGTGGGTCCCTTTCCCCCTTCCATGATTTCTTTGGGCAAAAGACCTAAAAGTGGAATTGCTGGGTCAAAGGGTATGCACAGCTTTATTGCCCTTTGGGCATAATTCCAAATTGCTCTCCAGAATGGTTGGATCAGCTCGCAGCTCCACCAACAATGCATTAGTGTTCCAATTTTCCCACAGCCTCTCCAACATTTATTATCTTCCTTTTTTGTCATTTTAGCCAATCTGATAGGTGTCAGGTGGTACCTCAGAGTTGTTTTAATTTGCATCTCTCTAATCATTAGAGATTTAGAGCATTTTTTCATATGGGAATAGATAGCTTTGGTTTCTTCATCAGAAAACTGCCTGTTCATATCCTTTGACCATTTCTCAATTGGGGAATGACTTGGATTCTTATAAATTTGATTTAATTCCCTATATATTTTAGAGATGAGGCCTTTATCAGAAGCACTGGCCTCAAAAATTGTTTCCCAGCGTTCTGCCTCCCTTCCAATTTTGGATGCATTGCTTATGTTTGTACAAAATTTTTTTAATTTAATATAATCAAAATCATCCATTTTGCATATCATAATATTCTGTATCTCTTGTTTGGTCAAAAACTGTTCTCCTTTCCAAAGATCTGATAGGTACACTATTCCTTTCTCTCCTAATTTACCTATGGTATCACCTCTTATGTCTAAATCATGTATCCATTTTGACCTTATTTTAGTATAAGGTGTAAGATGTTGGTCTATGCCTAATTTCTGCCATACTATCTTCCAGTTTTCCCAGCAGTTTTTGTCAAATACTGAGTTCCTATCCCAGAAGCTGGAGTCTTTGGGTTTATCAAACACTACATTACCAGTGTCATTTACTACTGCATTTCCTGAGCCTAGCCTATTCCATTGATCTACCACTCTATTTTTTAGATAGTTTTGATGACTGCCACTTTATAGTAAAGCTCCAGGTTTGGTACCGCTAACCCACCTTCCTGTGAATTTTTTTTCATTATTTCCCTGGATATTCTTGATTTTTTGTTTTTCCAGATGAATTTTGTTATTATTTTTTCTAGCTGTATAAAATAATTTTTAGGTAGTCTGATTGGTATGGCACTGAATAAGTAAATTAATTTAGGCAGTATTGTCATTTTTACTATATTAGCTCTGCCTATCC
This sequence comes from Dromiciops gliroides, assembly GCF_019393635.1. Taxonomy (NCBI): domain Eukaryota; kingdom Metazoa; phylum Chordata; class Mammalia; order Microbiotheria; family Microbiotheriidae; genus Dromiciops; species Dromiciops gliroides. Next base: position 185,572,837 of record NC_057861.1, on the reverse strand, counting down.
ATGAGCAATTGATATCTTTCCAATTATTTAGATCTGATTTGATTTGTGTGAAGAGTGTTTGGTAGTTGTGTTCATAGAGTTCCTGGGTTTGTCTTGGCAAGTAGACTCCCAAGTATTTTATATTATCTACCATTACTTTAAATGGAATTTCTCTTTCTATCTCTTGCTGCTGGACTTTGTTGGTCATGTATAGAAATGCTGATGATTTGTGTGGATTTATTTTATATCCTGCTACTTTGCTAAAGTTGTTAATTGTTTCAAGTAATTTTTGACTTGATTCTCAAGGATTCCTTAAGTATACCATCATATCATCTGCAAAGAGTGATAGTTTTGTTTCCTCCTTGCCTATTCTAATTCCTTTAATTCCTTTCTCTTCTCTGATTGCTAAAGCTAACATTTCTAGGACAATATTAAATAATAGGGGTGATAATAGACATCCCTGTTTCACCCCTGATCTTATTGGGAAGGCCTCTAATTTATCTCCATTGCATATAATACTTGCTGATTGCTTTAGGTAGATACTGTTTATTATTCTAAGGAAAACTCCCCCTATTCCTAAACTCTCTAGTGTTTTTATTAGGAATGGGTGCTGTACTTTGTCAAAAGCTTTCTCTGCATCTATTGAGATAATCATATGATTTTGGTTGGTTTTCTTATTGATGTGGTTGATTATGTTAATAGTTTTCCTAATGTTGAACCAGCCCTGCATTCCTAGTATAAATCCCACCTGGTCATAGTGTATTATCCTGGTGATCACTTGCTGTAATCTCCTTGCTAATATCTTATTTAAAATTTTAGCATCAATATTCATTAGGGAAATTAGTCTATAATTTTCTTTCTCTGTTTTTGCTTTGCCTGGTTTTGGTATCACCACCATATTTGTGTCATAAAACAAATTTGGTAGAACTCCTTCTTCACCTATTTTTCCAAATAATTTGTATAATATTGGAATTAATTGTTCTTTAAATGTTTGGTAAAATTCACCCGTAAACCCATCTGGCCCTGGGGATTTTTTCTTAGGGAGTTCATTAATAGCTTGTTCAATTTCTTTTTCTAATATGGGTTTATTTAAGGATTTTATTTCCTCTTCAGTTAACCTGGGCAGTTGGTATTTTTGTAAATATTCATCCATTTCATTTAGATTGTCAAATTTATTGGCATACAGTTGGGCAAAATATTTCCTAATTATTGCTTTAATTTCCACTTCATTGGTGGTAACATCACCCTTTTCATTTTTGATACTGGTAATTTGGTTTTCTTCTTTCTTTTTTTTAATCAAATTAACCAATATTTTATCTATTTTATTGGTTTTTTCATAAAACCAGCTCTTAGTTTTATTGATTAATTCTATAGTTTTTTTTGCTTTCAATCTTATTAATTTCTCCTTTAATTTTCAGGATCTCTAATTTAGTGTCTAATTGGGGATTTCTAATTTGTTCTTTTTCTAGCTTTTTAAGTTGCATGCCCAATTCATTAATCTCCTCTTTCTCTTTCTTATTCATGTAAGCATTTAGAGCTATAAATTTTCCCCTAAGCACTGCTTTGGCTGCATCCCATAGATTTTGGTATGTTGTCTCATTATTGTCATTCTCTTGGATAAAGTTATTGATTGTTTCTATGATTTCTTGTTTGGCCCATTCATTCTTTAGAATGGAATTATTTAGTTTCCAATTGATTTTCATTCTACTTTTCCCTGGCTCTTTTTTACATGTAATTTTTATTGCATCATGATCTGAGAAGGATGCATTTACTATTTCTGCCTTTCTACATTTCACTATGATGTTTTTGTGCCCTAATACACGGTCAATTTTTGAAAATGTGCCATGTACTGCTGAGAAAAAGGTATATTCCTTTCTATCCCCATTCAATTTTCTCCAGACATCTATCATGTCTAACTTTTCTAGTAATCTATTCACCTCTTTCACTTCTTTCTTATTTATTTTTTGGCTAGGTTTATCTAATTCTGAGAGGGGGAGATTCAGATCCCCCACTAGTATAGTATTACTGTCTAATTCCTCTTGTAACTCATTTAACTTCACCTCTAAGAACTTGGATGCTATACCACTTGGCGCATACATATTTAATATTGATATTACTTCATTATCTATAGTACCTTTAAGTAAGATGTAATTTCCTTCCTTATCTCTTTTAATGAGATCTATTTTTGCCTGCACTTTGTCTGAGATAAGGATTGCTACCCCTGCCTTTTTTACTTTAGCTGAGGCATAATATATTCTGCTCCAGCCTTTTACCTTTACTCTGTGTGTATCTCTCTGCTTCAAATGTGTTTCTTGTAAACAGCATATTGTAGGGTTCTGGTTTTTAATCCACTCTGCAATTCGCTTCCGTTTTATAGCAGAGTTCATCCCATTCACATTCACAGTTATTATTACTGACTGTCTATTCCCCTCCATTCTATTTACCCCCTTTGTACTTTTCCCCACTTCTTTCACCCTATTCCTCCTCACCGATGTTTTACTTCTTACCCCTGCCTCCCCCGATCTGCCCTCCCTTTTTATCACCCCCCTCTTTTTTCTTTACCCTTTTCTCCCTTGCTTTTGTCCTCCCTTCTATCAGTCCCCCCCTTTCCCTTCCCCTTTTGTTTCCCTAAAGAATGAGTTAAGTTTCTTTATCCCAATGAACGTATATGTTATTCCCTCTTTGAGTCAAATCTAATGAGAATAGGGTTGAAACAATGTTCCCCCTCCTTTCTTTCCCTCTATTGTAATAGGTTTTTTTCCACCTCTTCATATGATATAATTCATCCCATTCCACCTCCCCTTTCCTCTCCTCCCCATAGACTCCCTTTTTAACCCCTTAATTCTTTTGTATCATCACATCAAAGACAATTTATATTTATACCCTCTATATAAAGTCCTTCTCTCTGTCCAAATACATTTACAGTTCTTAAGAGTTATGAGTATTATCTTCCTGTGTAGGGATATAAACAGTTTAACCTAATAGGGTAACTTTTTTTTTTCCTCTCTGTTTACCTTTTTAAACTTCTCTTGAGTCTTGTATGTTGAGATCAAATTTTCTATTCAGTTCTGGTCTTTTCACCAGGAAAGATTGAAAGTCCCCAATGTCATTAAATGTCCATCTTTTCCCCTGAAAGAAAATGCACATTTTTGCTGGGTAATAGATTCTCGGCTGCAATCCAAGCTCCTTTGCCTTCCGGAATATCATATTCTAAGCCTTGCGGTCCTTTAATGTTGAAGCTGCCAGGTCCTGAGCAATCCTGACTGTGGCTCCATGATATTTAAATTGCTTCTTTCTGGCTGCTTGGAGTATTTTCTCCTTCACCTGATAATTCTGGAATTTGGCTACAATATTCCTTGGAGTTTTCCTTTTGGGGTCTCTTTCAGGAGGTGATCGGTGGATTCTTTCAATGATGATTTTATCCTCTGATTCTATGATATCAGGGCAGTTCTCCTTAATAATTTCCTGGAATATGGTGTCTAGATTCTTTTTCTGGTCATGGCTTTCAGGCAGTCCAATGATTCTCAAATTGTCTCTCCTCGATCTGTTTTCCAGATCAGTTGTCTTTCCAATGAGGTATTTCACATTTTCTTCTATTTTTTCATTTTTTTTATTCTGCTTGACTGATTCCTGGTGTCTCATGAATTCCTTATCTTCCAACTGTCCCACTTTAATTTTTAAGGCATTGTTTTCTTCAGTGAGATTATGCACCTTTTTTTCCATTTGGTTAAGTGAATTTTTTAAGGTATTGTTTTCTTCAGTGAGATTATGCAGCTTTTTTTCCATTTGGCCAAATGAATTTTTTAAGGCTTTGTTTTCTTCAGCTTCCTTTTCCAAGCTGCTGATTCTTTTTTCATAGTTTTCTTGTTTTGCTTTCATTTCTCTCCCCATTTTTTCTTCTACCTCTTGCAATTGATTTTTAAAATCCTTTTTGAGCTCTTCCAGGAAGGCTTTTTGTTCTTGCGACCAATTCACCTTCCCTTGTGAGGCTTCAGATGTAGACAATTTGAGGCTATTGTCCTCATCTGAGTTTGTGTTGGCTTCTTCCCTATTGATACAGAAGCTCTCAATGGAGAGGACTCTTTTTTGCTTCTTACTCATTATTGCAGCTTATTTATTTATTCTTTAAGTTGAGGTCTGCTCTGGGGGCACCAGGGTCCCTGTTTTGGGCTTCTTGTGCAGGGGTAAAGGTGCTGTGTCACCGGGCTTTTACTCTGAGGCCTTTATGGTGTGTGGAGATCCCCCGCCCTGCACTTCCTGTCTGATTGCGCTCGGCCAGCCAGGCGCCAGACCCCGGCGTCTGATCCCACTTGACCCATTCGTCTCCCTCCCAGCCGGTGCAGGTAGGTTTTTCCACTGTCCTTCTTGGCCACCAGATTTTTGAACCAGGTTCCGGGAGCCTCAGTTGTCCGGCTGTGGCCCGCAGCTCCTGCTGACTTGCCCCGACCCCCTTGGCGCTGGGTTGCTGCCCTGCACTGGGCCTCCCTTTTGCCCGAGTCAGACCAACCTTTTCCTGAAGTCTTCTAAATTATCTCTGGTTGGAGGACTGTGTCTCTCTGTCCCTTTGCAGGTTCTGTAGTTTCAGAATCCGTCCAGAGGCTTGATTTAATGTTCGTTTTGAGGGAACAGAAGGAGAGCTCAGGCAGCTTGCTGCTTCCTCTCCGCCATCTTGGCTCCGCCCCCCCTATTTTATGCATTTCTGAGTTTCTAAACTTTTCCCATGTTATCTGATGGCCTTAGTGTGTCATCTGTGGCTTCCACAAAGCTCCCCAAAATTTAATTTCTTAATTTCTTAATGCTGACCTATGATATATCAGAATTGTGATGGAGAAAGTTGTTGTGTGGAAGGAAAAATTGTATATCAATAGAGTATCCCAACTTGTATTTATGACTGATATTTTTAACCCAAGTATAGGACCTTACATTTGTCCCTATTAAAGTTTATCTCATTCAGTTCTGCCTTTATAAATACATTCTTGGATTTGTTCTCAGAAACTATTGTATAATGTTATATTAGCTATGCTTCTCTTGGAGACATAATATAAAGCAACATTTTCCAAACAATGGCTTTGAGGCCATTAGCTGTCACCCAAATAGCCAGTTGTTGCCATCTCTACTAATCCTGTGCTGTGTGTTTCTCCTGTGTTGTTGTACAACTCTTTGTGAAAATATTTCAAGCTTGAGGACTGGGCTGTCTATGGATTGGAAGCAGCTTCATGTCATCTTCGAAACTGACAAGCAAATCTATGCCTTTATCCAAATCATTGATTAAAAAAAAAAAAAAAAGTAAATGGCTCTAGGCTAAGGACAGAGCCTTGGAAACTGCCTTGAAAAGGCCTTCTTAAAGTTGAATTGTCCTTTTAATGGCCATTCCTTTTTGATCTGATTCTACCAATGCCAAATCCTCATAGCTATACCATCATCTAGCTCTACAACTCTCTATCTTGTCCACAAGAATAGCATGAAAGCCTTTGTCAGTTGTTCAGCGGTCAATACAATTTTGCTCTGTCTACATCCATTTCTGCTGGATTTTTCATAGGCATATGCATCTGTGTGTATGTGTGCATACACACTGTGATGCTAACATGTAAAATGTAACAAATCCGTAAACTCAAAGTGACTTTGGAATCTCACAACACACACATACACATATATACACATGAATGCATATAAATAACTATTTTATGTATGTTATGTCATATTGTATTATGATCATGTGCTAATAATGGTACATACTATATGCTATATACATACATATTTACTTTATGATGTCATCATATTGTGTTGTGTTATTATGATATATTAATAATTATCCTGATGATATACTAATATGATATGCTATACCTAACACTGATGGCACACAACTCACCTGTACATTTCTAATTTCCTTCATACATGCGTACACACAAATTATTTCTTGGGCATTAGATATCTTGTGAAGGCAGATTTTAGGAATATTCAAATTTAAAATATATTAGTCCTATCTTTTAAGTTATTTCTTAACTTTTAGCCACTACACACCTCCCCTGCTACTCCCATCCCAGAAAGAATTTCACAGACAAGTTGTGCAACAACATAAGGAAAAGGATTGGTTGAGATGGCAATAACTAGCTATTCCAGTGGCAGCTAATGGCCTAGAAGCTATCTAGAGAATACCACTTTAAATGGTAAAGATTAAAGATACCCATAATTTCAAAAGACATTTTCTCTATTCTCCCATCTGAATCCTGTTCAAATGTATCCCATCAGTTTAAGAGAACTGCTCCTAGAAAACAACCTATTCCCCTCCCCAATACCTATAAATGCTGGCTATCATACTATCCATTTTCCTATTAGCCTACCAGTATTCTCCCCACACTGATCCCTTACATATTTCCTAACATGGGGCAGCTAGGTGTTGCAGTAGATAAAGCACTTGCCCTGGATTCAGGATCTGAGTTCAAATCCGGCATCAGACACTTGACAGTTACTAGCTGTGTGACCCTGGGCAAGTCACTTAACCCTTATTGCCCCACAAAAAAATAATACATATTTCCTAACACTTTAAGTATTTTACAATGTAAGAATGGGCAATGAGCTCATTAGCTGTGTTCAATGCAGCTAATGCCTCCAAAACCTACAAGAGAACATAGATTAACTTCATTATTGTCTTGGTCATACGAAAGAGAGATTGGGACAAGAGCATTGGGTCCCATGATGAAAAATGCTATCTACCTCCAGAGAGAGAACTGATGAACTCTGAATGCAGATTGAAGCATGTTTTTTTTTTCTTTATTTTTCCTGTTTTACTTTTTGTCTGTGTTTTCTTTTTTCAATGTGGCTAATGAGGAAATATGTTTTGTATGGCTTTGCTGTATAAACAATAAAAAATTGTTTGCCTTCTCAAAGAGCAGGGTGCAGGAGGAAAGGAGAGAATTTGGAACTAAAATTTTTTTTAATGATGGTTAAAATTGTTTTTACATGTAATTGGAAAATATTTAAACAAATAAATAAAAATATGTTTGATAAAAAACCTTTCCACCAGCAGGGTACATATGGCCCCCAAGACCCCTGAATGGGCCCAAACCAGATTAAAATATACCTGGAAAGGGGGCAGCTAAGTGGCACAGTGGCCCTGGATTCAGGAGGACCTGAGTTCAAATCCAGCCTCAGACACTTGACACTTACTAGCTGTGTGACCCTGGGCAAGTCACTTAATCCTTATTGACCCACCAAAAAAATGTACCTGAAAAGTGTTTAATAAAATAAATAGAAATAAAATAAACTATAGAGTGAAAAAGAATAATGGATCCACTCACACAGATCTCTAGACTTCAAATACAGTCCTCTTTCCACTATACCATAAATCTCTTACAAGGGAATGATGGCATAGTCAAATATTTCTGTGTATTTAAAAAAATCTAAGCAAAGCTATCCAAATGACAGCTTTGTATACAACATGTATATTTTCTATAAAGCCCTACCTAGTTCTTACCAAGGATCCAGAATAGTATCTATCCTAAAAGGAAAAAAAAATCTCCCTGGCAATGAAGAAACAAACTTTAGGCAGCAATAAAAACAGCCACCTCCAGTCAAAGACCCAAAGATGCTCCATCTAAAATGATGTGAATGATCCATTCACCCACCAGAAGGGATGGAGCACTCTGATTACCTTTTGATCTCTATAAAGGGGCAACATACTTCAAGCCAAAAAAAATTATAATAAATAGGAGAAGCAAGAGGGGATTTTTTAAAAAGCCAAAGAAAAGCAAAGCAGAGAGAAGAGGGAAGATAGAAGCAAAGATTAGACAGGGCAAAACAAAGAGATTACAAGTACCAAGCATGTTACCAATGATGATCTGTACACACAAAAGAAGTGAATAAAAGAAGACCATGTTTGGATGGAAAAGAGGGTGGATCAGTCATGTAAGCAAAGACGAAAGACTACAGATGGATCATCCAAGTGGTACATCTGTCCCTCTGAGATATTAAAAGAACAAAAAGAATTTTCCATTCCCTTGGGTAAATCCACAACAATAGATATAAAAGAAAACTTGGAGAAGAATTGCATAGTATAAAAAAAGTGTGTGTATTGAGGGGAGTAGGTGATTGTATTAAGATCTGCCAACACTGCTGAAGGGAGTACCCACACTTGAGAAATCAGACATGCAACAAAGTACCTAAATACCAATTATAAGTGAACTGTTGCAGATAGCATACACATAGTATGTATAATAACTGAAACTTTTCTGATTGTAAAAAAAAATTAAGATGGTATATCCCTGAGTTTCCTCTTTAAAATAGTTCCTAAATATCATAACATGACATGAATCAATAATAAAAGAAAATTGGAGTTTCAAGTAAATTATTATGGATGAAAATTGGAAGTCTGCTAAAATTTTTAATGGCTTATACCCCAAACTACTTATTTCTAAGTGCCATTCTGAAAGAAAACTTCTCAAGAGGTCATAAAAGATAAAAAGTTTTCCTGTAGATTGAATGTATTATAGAAGGGATGGGAAAATCCTAATCATGTGTAATATTGGTGGTTGCCCCTTTAGACAATGACCCAGACACAGACATTGAGAGCATTACATAAAGCAGAAGAGCTGGCTTTGGGGTTCAAGGTCATTTTTCTATCCATATAGGGATTCATGTAATTGGCTAAGCACATTCCTCCAATGAATTAGGTGGCAAGACAACCCATTAGATGGATCAGTGGTCTGATCTAGGACACAGCTGCTCTGCTTCTGTGAGGCTTAGGATAATTCAGCATTCTCCACCTTGCCCATTAAGTACAATTAATTTTATGAAATGGAGAAAATAACCATGAATAAACAAAATGGCTGACACACTGCAGAAGGCAAAAATCCCAAACTTGCAGATGGTGCAAGCTGAGTTACCATCGACCTCAAGGTGCTAATGAGGTAGTTCCACAAAGAATGCATTAAAGAACACCTTACACTTAGTCCTAACCCAAACTTTTTCTCCTACACAGCAGCAGGAGGGCTTTGCTAATTGGAATCTGCAGAACACATGGGCTGGAATATGTCCCAGCAGCACATACCTCAGCTATGAACTATGAACATACACACACAAAATCAAGTCTCTCCATTAAAAAAAAAGGTTTTAAAAATATTTCTAAAGCATGTGGGTAGCTAATAGTGAATATATGGTATAGGGGGAGTTTTATCTGAGTGTTGTGTTTCCAATAAGATTGACTACAATGGCCAAAGGTAGAAACAACAAAGATGCCTGATGAAAAGGGACTCTCTGATCATATTAGCTTGTAGCTCTGAAGGATGGTAGCTCTGAATTTCCCTTTATACATAGCAGCTTCAAAAAAGGGGGGGGGAAGAGATCCTATTTTCTTACTGAATCTTTATGTAAGGGAGCCTGCATGCCTTTGAAGCCTCAACACAAAACAAACAAGAGTCTTTATAACTCCTGTCTGACCACCCAGGGAGAATCAAATAGTGTTTTCTCTTCAGTAGGCCACCCCAGGATACCAGAAGGAAAAAAGGGAAGGGAGGAATTCCAAATGTAACCAGTACATAATATTTTTCTAGTGAAGCTATTACACTATTTTAATCTCAGCACCATTTCATATTTTTCACTAGTGAAGCCAAAGGAGATTGAATTATTCATTTATTGAACCAAGGCAATTTATAAAATAGCAGAGAACAGGCTGAGATATGAAGATGGGATGGGGGGCAGGAGGTGGGGGGAAAGCTAAAGGAATTCCTTCTCCTGGGGCCTAAAGACAAAGGAGGAATTTTAAAAATACAGATTGTTTCAGAATAGAAGGATTGGAAGCCAGTGTAACTTGGGATGGTATCCCTGGGATAGAAACACTGAATGGCTTAGACAATAAATGACATTATGAAAGGAGCATTTCCAACAGCACAGTTAAGTGATTTAGGGCATGGAGTTAGTAGTCCAGGAATAGTAAGCAGGCAATGACAGGAATGACCGTATGATGCAGAAGAAGGAAGACAATAGAGTCAGAAGACTATCTGTGTGGCCTTGGACAGACCCCTTCCCCTCCAGTAGAATCAGCTTGCTCATCTGTTAAATACAGAGTCCATGACCTCTCTGACCAAATGAGATGCTGTTCATAAAACACTTTGTAAACCTTTAAGTTTATATATGTGTGAGCTATTCTCATGCTATTATTTTTAAATCCAAGTCTATGATTTCATTGATGTAGGAAACCTCCCAAGTGACAAACTCCTTCTGCAAATGCAGATGCATAACTCCTGCAATTTACAGTCTTAGAATTGCTTGCAGCACTGAGAGGTTAAATAATCGTCCTAGGGGCAGGGAGCCAATATGGATCAGAAACAGAACTTAAATCCATGTCTTCTAAAGCTTTCTATGTTTTCCTTTATAAAAAGCAAGACTTATTAAGATAAATCTGACATTCCATTCAAAAATTAGAGACATGACCAAAATGCAACTACTTGTCCATCTTCATTTTCAAATGGATCTGCTCGATCAAATATAAAAGTAACAGCAAAACTTCTGGAACAACTATTGCATTCTCTTGAAAGTATATGTGACTTAAGGGTTGAAAGTAATGGGAGAAAATATGGGATTGGTAAGGAAAAGATAAACTTCTAACTATTTCTCACAGGTTTGCCCAATTCCCCCCATTCTTCCTACACTTCAATAAAGGATTCTTAGTATTATTCCTTCCAGCTCTAAATGCTAAGATTTTATAATTCAGGCCACCAACTAACAGACTGAGTTACTGAAGAATTAGTGTCCTTATTGTATGATAGAATTTAAATCCCTTGAGGTAAGGATCTATTTCATTTTTATTTTGTATTCTCAACGCCTAGGACAGAGTACACTTAACAAAATGCTTGTTAATTGATTAATTGAATAAGCTCATATAAATCAGTCTTCTGGTCTATGCCCCATCCACCAGTTTTTTTTTAAACCAAAATACAATAATGAAACCCTTTTAATGAAAATCCAGATGAGCAAAAAAGACATATCCACTTTACAAAAAAAATGAACAATAGGATTACTATTCAATAGCAAGATCCCTCATTGATCTAAATTTTGATTCAATTTACAAATTTCCATATTGACATTTTACCTTGAATTTGCATGCTACTCCAAAAATGCTTTTTGAAAGCTATTTCATCTCTCTCATCTCATAATACTGTACAGTTAGTTAGACTAGGCTGCTATCATTTTCCCCATTCTAGGCAGGACAGTAAGGAACAGATGAGTTCAGTGACATACTTGTCTGATGTCATATAACAAACTCATGCTCATAAGTGCCAGACTCCTAAGTACCTGCAGCTGACATTTCTTTAGTAATGGAAACTATACCTGTGTTAGCAGATGCTTGGCATCCCAAGTTAGTGTAAAAAAAAGTCTGGGAGGAATAGATTGGAAAGTACTTTTCAGAATCTCTTAAAATGTACTGAAGAAAGTTCCTTTCATGGGAGCAGTGTGCTAGACACACTTTTCTCTTCAAGTAGCTAAAGGCAGCATAGTGCTGGGTCTAGATCCCATTCTCCTACCCAGAGGCTAAAGGCTACAGTTGATTGAGATTTCATTAGTTCACCAACCACAGGGTGTACAGGTTATGCTTGAATCCTATCTTTTCTGCTCAGGCCAACATCCTTTTTGGTTTGCCAGGTATTGAAAGAGGCCCCATAACCTCTCTAATTCCAGGATATCTTAGATACCATATGCTACTGGCTATTTTATGATTAGTGAGGGTGGATAAATATCCAGTGGATGTAAATTTGAGTTTAATATGGACCTATAGCAAGGGGAACAAAAACAGAGGATGCTATATATGTGCAAAGAGCCAGGAAATTCTAATTGCTAAGTTATTGAATACCATACTTATAAGGTTATATGTGAAAGAGGGGTCTATTGCCCATTATATCAGTTTTCTGAAGAGTTTATTGATGTAGTTAGGCTTAATTTCCCATGCTTAGAGTCTCATCTGGTACATGGTTAATGAGCTTATCATTTTATACCCTTAAGTTAGTTAAGGCAGCCTCCAACTTCCCTAGGAAGTCTTTGAAGGTTGCAGTACAGGACATGAGTACAGGGAGAGAAGCTATAGTTTGCACAAAAAAGCATTAAAAAATAAAATTATTTTGGAGGGGGCAGCTAGGTGGTGCAGTAGACAAAACACAGGCTCTGGATTTAGGAGGACCTGAGTTCAAATCCGGACTCAGACACTTGACACTTATTAGCTGTGTGACCCTGAGCAAGTCACTCATTGTCCCGCACCAAAAAAATTTTTTAAATAAATTTTTTTTAAATAAAATTATTTGAACAGAAATCTATTGTGAATAATAGTCAGTCATCTTAATTATATGAGGTCTAATAAATGAGAATGAGTACAGTCAAGAGAATTAATCAAGAAGACCATTACTGTACTGTTTATCCACTGTATTGTGAGACACCATGGGAAAGTGAATTTTACCAGTAGGATCATGAATTGTAAGATATACTGAATCCCAACAACAGATGAGGAGGGAGCAGTGATGATCAAGCTGGGAAACTTTTTAAAGAAATAAGCACAAATCTTCAGCAATACCTTCAAATCCAGCACTGGGGAGGAAATTAGCCATTTTTGTTATGTTGTCCACATCCGACAGAATACTATCAGATCTTTGGGATAGAGACAGACCATTGCTGATAGCCAACATCAAAAGGGGTTGCAATAAGACTGACATTTCCCACTTATATAAGGTCTTTGCCTTCACAGATCTCATAGGCCTGGATATTATTCTAGGTTATCACATGAAAAATACCTATATTGTGAATAATAGTGGAAAATGCTATGTAAGGTTTTACTAAATCAGTGTGGCTAGCAGTGAGAGTATTGCACAACTCATTTATTTTCCACCAGAGAAGATGTACAAGCATAAGCAAAAATACAACTGCCCTCCCTGGTCTCCCTTCCCTTCCCCCATGTACAGGAGTCACACTGGTATATCAGATCTAGTGGATTCACTTGAGACTAAGTGGTTGTGAAGTTCATGTCTGCAGGAGTGCACACTAAAGTGGTTGAACCAATGGGCATACAAATTCTAGTTTCCATGGCCATATATCTGCCCCCACCCCACCCCAGTTTGCATGGTTCCAGAATTGAGAAGATGCTCAAGTAAACCTGCTTTAAAGAACTCCTAGGAGATGAATACCTAGTAAGTAACCTAAAGATTCTCATCATTTGTTTTGTGGTGGTAACAATGATAGGGTGTCATTTCTCTTCAGGAAACGTCTTTAAAGCTTCAAACTTGGCCTTGAATACAAAGAGCTCTTTCTCATACAGTTTTTTTTTCAACTGAGGTCAGCTTGCAAGAGAAATATTGACAAGGAGGCCATGATGTGAGAGGGAGCAGCATAGTCTGTAAGACTGTCTCCACCATGACACTATATGCATCAGATCAAGACAGAAGCCAAAGTAAAAGTCACCTGTGCCAGTTCAATGCACACTCCCCCTTCAGGATCCAGTGTGTATTTGAGATAGTACAACAGACTGGTAAAAAAGTACTGTTGAAGTAAAAAACTCAAGGATGCAGGACCAATAGTCCCAAAGTAAACCAAGGAATTACCTTGGGTCTTAGCTCAGTGCAGGTGTCATCTACTCTGATATGGCCTCTACCTTACATAAGTCCATTTTTCATTCCTCATTGCCCTGGTATATATATATATATATATATATATATATATATATATATATATATATATATATATATATATACTCTAGCAATTTTGTCTTCTCCCATTCAACCTGGTACATCTTCAGTTTGGCAAATTCTTTTTGGGGTTATCACTAGAGGGCAGCCTGGGATGATTTGATGGGATAGGTGGGGTCCTGATAATAGATGAGAAAATTATGTGATCTGCCATTCCACAAGATAGTCCATTCGATCTTGAAACAACATAGGAGCCAGAAGGTACCTTAGAGATCCAACTAGTTCAACACCCTCATTCCATAGATAAGGAAACCAAGGCAAAGAATTGAAATCACTTGCCCAAGATCACGTTGGTAGTATGTAGCAGAGCTGGCATCTCTGACTCCAAATCCCAACACAAATTCTATTCCACCATGTTGCATCTTCTCTCATCTGGGCCTCAGTTTTGTTATCTACAAAATAAAGGAATTAATCTAGACAAGTTCTAAGATCTCTTCCAGCTGGCGCTAAAGTCAACCCTAACCAGCAATAATCCAGTTATTAAATTTGGCAATCGCTATAAATTAGGCCTTGATTTGTTTTGTGGATTTCCTAGAATTAACAAAGTGTTAATAATGCAAATTAACCTTATAAGTGTCTGTGCACACATTTTTTTTTCCTTCTGGAGAACCTGGTTGTAAAACATTTACCAGTACACCCCTGTATTGCTCTATAAACTTTTCTTGAGTTCAGCAGAAGTGCAATAGAAAGCTCAGGGAATGAAGTCATCACCAGACTAGAAGCCTGGTGTCTGTAGGGAGATAATAATAATAATAATTAAACACAACAATTGGCATTTATATAGTACCTTAAGGTTTACAAAGTGCTTTCCATTTATTATCTCATTTGAGCCTCACATCACCATTGCTTTCAAGCATAAGATCCATTTGATCCTCATAAATACACCACAAAGCTACAAGATGGGCCCACAAACCCACCCAAAACAAAGAGTAGAAAAGGCCCAAAATATCTGACACATAATAATCAAGAACTCTTACTGAACCATAAGAACATCCATCAAAGACCTAAGAATATCAGAGCTATGAGGGACTATTTAGACCTCCTGTCTCCTTTTACACATGAGGAAACTGAAGCTCAAAGAGGCTCAGACACTGACCTGAAGTCACAGCATTAATTAGCAATAGAACCAAGCCTAGAATTCTTAACTTTTAGGCCAGTATTCTCTCCACTACACCATGTATCCCCCTGAAAATGCCGTACACATTCCAGTACATTCAAATGAATGTACAGAAAAATTAAAAGTTAACATCACATGTCCAGAGAAGTCTTGTTGCTTTTATCTGCACATTTCTGGAAGGTATTCTAAAACATCAACTTCAAGTAAGTTGTCTGAACTAGGACTTTCCTTTTCAAGATGTTTCATGGTTCTGGAGATGTCTGAGGAATGAGAATAGGTCAGAATTCCCTGCAACCCCAAAGCAAGATTTAGGGACTGAAAAGTCAGGATCTTACCCCAGACACTAGGGGCCCCTACTCACAAATGTAATCATTTGATGCTGAGGTCAGAGGGCTTGCTGTCATCAAATCAAGTAATCCTGCCTTTGGAGCTGGTGTCTAACAGCTCTGGGTGATGGAGGGCATGAACACATATGGAATAGTTTGGGAATATACATTCATTCCCCTTATTTCAGTTTGGGCCTCAACTATGAAGTGTGAAATATTTTCCATATGCAGGCACAACAAGGAGGGCCCAGTTCTACCTAGTTAATAGAATATAGTTAAATCAGAGTTAGGGAGAACATACTCGTACACTAGACTATTATATAAACAGAATTATAAGTAACCATTTTCATTGATAAATATTATCATCCCATAATACTAAAATTCTCATTGAACTGAGCTCTATACAAATCAAATGAAAATGCAAAACCACATTTTTTAATTGAAAAAATCAGGAATTTATTCATTTTTTAAATGCATTCTTAAAAAATAAGAAAAACTAGAATTCACAGCAATTGTATACTAAACCTTAAAAATGAAGTTGTTATAAATGGCTTTTTGTACTCCTATTGAATTTTACTTTATTTTGAAAATGGTAAAAATACAATAGGTAAACTATTAACTTAGTAACATACAATTTTTATACATCCATCTTTTTCTTGTGCAAGCACATTTTTATACAATGGCATATTCTGTTAATATAAAGTATGTTATCTGAGAAGAACATTTATATTTTTAGCAGATATTGCCTGGGATATTGTACTTGCTGCTTTACTGACGACTTTTATTCAAGTCCAGTCTCCTCTGCCACCCCCCAAAAAAACAAGACATTTTTCTCAAAAGAAATGCCTTAAATATATTTTAACCTAAGACAAAAATCTATACACTTCAAAAGTTTATGTCCATCCTACAATGACAGAATGCTATATTTATGTTATATTTATAAGAAAAATAAGATGAAATATACACTGTTGAAAAATTTCACAGCGTTTCTCCCTCTCTGTATAAGCAAATCTTAATTTTAGTTCCATGTATGAATGCAGTTTCTAATTCTCTCCTACCTCCTTTAAATGATCCTGGAATTTGAGAGGGCAAACAGCAAGATTCATAACACCTACCACAGGGCTATGCATGTGGTAGGCACTAAAAAAAAATATCTGTTGAATGAATAAATTAACAAAATAATGATATCAGACTACACAGCCAGGCTTGATGCAGAGTTGAGGAAGATGGCAAGCAGTAGGAATGGTCCTTGGCCACTTGACTAGACTCTAATCACATTGAAATTCCCAGGAACACTTGGATCAAAAACAAACTTCTTGGCAGAGGCCCAGGAAGCTATTTTGAGCTACTGTTTTTTTCTTTAAAAAAAAGGGGGGTTGTGACATCATGCAAAAGTTTTCCTTCTCTCCACTCATTTTTTCACCCAGTCTCTTCTCCATTCATCCTTTGACAAAACTCTTTTTCTACTTGTCCTACTTCTATTTCCTACTTCTTTCATTCACCATTGTAATCAAAAACATTTAAAAGCTTATCTACATGTAACATTTTTCTAGACATCATATAAACTGAATTTAACAGACATAGTCCGTTCCTTCTAAAGAACTTTCCCAAAGGGGTGATTGTTTTACTTTATGTTTTACTACCAGAAAAAAACCTCAGAGTGCATGCCCTATTAACAGTGGGTCGGTAGCATCATCTTCAGGTACAAAGGACAACACATTTTATAAGCTCCATAAATCAACTTGAGTGCCTCTGAGGAAAACCACTATCAACCTAAGCTGTAAATGGCTTTCTAAACCAACTACTCACAAACTACACATCTCCTCAAAGCTCCCTTTTCTCATGCTAACGGGTTGTTGTTTACAACTCCAGACAACACACTCCTATCCAATATTCAATTTTCCCAAGTTAAGTATGGACACAATATTATATATGTATATCTTTTTTCTATCCTCAACATTTCTTTTCTTTTTTGGAGGGGCAATGATGGTCAAGTGACTCGCCCAAGGTCACACAGCTAGTAAGTGTCAAGTGTCTGAGGCTGGATTTGAACTCAGGTCCTCCTGACTCCAGGGCCAGTGTTCTATCCACTGCACCACCTAGCTGCCCCTATCCTCAACATTTCTTACTAAAAAGACATTAAGATTAAGAAGTGCATTTTGTAGGGTAGTTCTTCATCGAATGGTTTTGTTTAACTGTAAGAACCAGAGGGAAAGAAACATAATGATTATCAAATGGGGAGAAGGAGCTCAAGTATGATTTTGACTTTTTCAAAGGAATCTTCCCTTTTTTATAAATCACCAAGTAAAAAGTTAATTTTTTCTTCAAGAACCATCCTCCTCCGTTGTGTCCTAAAATACCACAGGCTTTGAATCATTGTAGTCCAGAAAATAAAATTTCTGAGCCCCATTTATAAAGAAGTTCAAGTGACAGAAGAACATTTGATATTTTCAGTTGCACAGAAGATCAGAGGGACTTTCAGAATAATGCATTTCCCCTCAACAAAGAGCATCTGCAAAGGCTCAGCCTACTGAAAAGAATCATTCTGACAATCTTAATGTATTCTTTTCAAGGAAGCCCTGTTCTGAGAATTCCACAGAAGGCACATCAGCACCTCAGACAAGCACCCAATCTATACCATTAGAGCTGCTTGTAAACAGAGGGAACTGAAAATATTTTCAAAACACTCTACAGGCTGGAATCAGCTGCTAGATTAAAAATAAAGAATAGGATGGCTGGCCCTTCATATTGCATTCTTCTAAGTCTTCATTCGCAGATCAATATAAAAATAAATATTTGAAAGGTTTGCCGCTCTTTTCAATAGCATAAAAACAGGTTACTCATTCATTTCACAAGAAGGAGGACTCAACTTTCAGAATCATGCTGTATCAAAAGAATTCCTAAGAAAGCAGTACAAAATAGGAAAATGCTCCATTGATGTTGTTATTGCTGCTACCAGTTCAGGGGACAGTTAATGATGATAAGGAGGATAATAATCATATTTATGCAAATATATTTCATCTGGGAATTTAAAATGTTCGATGAAGATATACTTAATTTTCATGATTTATGTGAGGCAGGGTGCTGTTATTTACACCTTGTTCCCAGGGCAGCTAGGTGGCACAATAGATAAAGCACCAGCCCTGGATTCAGGAGGACCTGAGTTCAAATACAGCCTCAGACACTTGACACTTACTAGTTGTGTGACCTTGGGCACTTAACCCTCATTGCCCTGCAAAACACCAAACAAAACAAAATCAATATACCTTGTTCCCTCTATTTTTTTTTAATAAATGGCAAGCTATTCCTAGGAAATAGAATCATAAGAAAATTTGAGAGACTTGTTTCAGGCCACTCCAATCAAGTTAGTGATACACCAAGATTTGTAAATAAGATTTGCATGTTCTAATAATACAATAGCCCATATCTCGTTAATCTTTTAAAGAATCTAATTTTGATGTTATTTTCAAAGAAGTCTTTAGAAAATCAGACTCTTGTCTATATCTTCCCAAACTGACATTCTAAATTTTTCTTCTTCACTTCATATGCACTCCAAACAACTCCTTCTTTCCAATGTATCTCTTTCTACTGCATACATTTTTATATAAAAACCAAGGAATAAGGTCTCATTATTTTACATCCTAGTACCTAGGATGGTGCCTGGACCAGTGTAGGGACATAAGTGCTTGTTGGCTGGCTGATTGATTATTGAATTTATCACTTGCCTCCCTTGATTACTGAAACCCATACTGAACTTGCGTTTAAAATCCTAGAGTACTTGTTTTATATTTAATCATATATGGCCTTGGGCAGTACATTGTGCTGCTAAGTCACACTTTCCCATAGGTCTTATTTCCCTAAAGGCAGGGACTGTCTTGGTATCGTCTCCAATTCAATATGTTCAACCCTGAACTCACTTCACCTGCTCTCCAAATCAATTCTCTTTCCCCATATGTCTTTGCCATCATTCTCCTATTATTCACAGTCACCCAAATTAAGAAACTAGCAATCACCTTCAATTTACCCTACACTTTATCCCCTACATCCATTCTGTGACCAACTTCTATCAAGTGTTCCTTTGTACTCTCTCTGTGTGATTCATCCCTCTCTCTTCATTATTACTACAACTTCCCATCATCACCTGATGCCTAGAAAGAACTCTAGTCAAGAATCACCTTCTACATGAGGCTTTTCCTTGTTCCCCTACTCTGGCTGTTATTATTACCTCCATCCCTCAAATTTATCTGGTACCTGGTTTTGCACATGTCCATATTGTCTCCACCATTAAAATCGAAGTTTCTTAAGGGTAGGGGTTAATTTTTGTCTTTGTGATTCCTACCACCTAGCATAATACCTGGCACATAGTAGGTGGTTAATAAATATTTGTTGATTCATTGATAGTAATGTATATGAATTCCCTCTGGGGTTCTGCTGGCTCATTGTTGCCAGGTTGACCTTCATGAAATATATGTTTTATCGATCCATTCATTCCCCTATGATGGATTCCCATTGCTGCGATGAGATCAAATTTCAAAGTATTCCATAATCTGGTTCTAGTTCATCTATCAAGTTTCAAATCCCAAGTTTTACCATAATGTAGGAGAAAGAGTGCTGGATTTGGAGACAGAGGTGCTGTGTTTGAATCCCAACTCTTATAATTACTACCTTTGTAACTTTGAGCAAGTCCCTTTCCCTCTATAACTCTTTCTTTAGCTATAAAATCAAGGGTTTGGATAAGGTGACCTTAAAAGTCCCTTCTAACTTTACTTCTTTGATATCATTCTTTTCATTGTTCCTACACCAAATATGTTATGCACTTGTCATTGTCCACTTAGAATGTCCTCTCCAAAACTCCAACTACCCAAATTCTATTAACCCTGGAATTCTGAAGTTGGAAGGGATCTCAGAGACCATCTAGTCAAACTACCAAATCCAACAATGGAATCATTTCTACAACATTCCCATTATATGTTCACCTTGAA
The DNA here is from genome assembly GCF_019393635.1 of Dromiciops gliroides. NCBI lineage: Eukaryota > Metazoa > Chordata > Mammalia > Microbiotheria > Microbiotheriidae > Dromiciops > Dromiciops gliroides. The sequence goes on along the minus strand of NC_057861.1, from coordinate 185,552,712 downwards.
ATTGTGTGAACATTTCTAGTGATGGAATAATCATTACTTCATAAGAACAACCCATCACTTAGTTAAGTAATTGTAGCTGCAAACTCCAAAGCTTCATGATGCCACCTAGAGATGACAACAAGAAGAAATACCCCAGCAAGTTATCCAAGACCTGGGGAAGAGTATGTAGAGGGTCAAAGCTAAAACAAAGTGGTCTAAGGGGAAAATTTAAGATAAGTTCAATAATCTGATTTTGTTTGACAAAGCAACCCATGACAAACTCTGCAAAGAGGAGCCCAGCTACAAACTTATCACCCCTGCAATAGTCTCAGAAAGACTGACGATTTAGAGTTCTCTAGCCCATGAACTGTTAAGTCAAAGTCTGATGAGGCCAGTTTCCAAACACAGAACACAAGTGCTCCAGATCAGGAATACCAATGGTGCAGATGCTACAACTGGTCATGAAGATGCATGAAATGGTTGAGCAATTTGTATGTAAATTTTAACAAAAGAAGTTATTGAACAGAGGGAGAAAAGAGAAAGAAATCCTATCCCATTGTTGAACACCTCAAATCATGAGATTAATTAAGTTCTTTATAGTGAACTAAAATTTCCTACCCTATAACTTTGGTCCATTTGTCCAAATTCTCCCTGGTGGGTCAACAAAGAGTAAGTCTACTCCCTCTTCCATGTGAAAACCTTTCAAATACCTGAAGATAGTACCATGGGTATGCCCCTATGACCAGGCTTTCTCTTTTCTAGGCCAGGCCTACTTCGTTCCCTAAATTATTTCTTGTATGACATAGTTCCTAGGTCCTTCTCTGTCTCACTCACTTCCGTCTAGACATTTCCTAGTAAAATGTGTTGTCCAGCACACTATTACTACCAGTGCCTTTAAAGATTGAATCCCAATTTCCTCTGTGGGTCTTTGAAAAATCATTTTGGTTCAGGTCAACATTAGTCCTCCCTCTCCTTGATCTTTCCTAGCCCATACATTTTGACACACTTCTCCCACAGAATACAACCCAGTACAGGACATAAAGGTGCTAGACAAGAATTTGTTCAACTGAATTATTTCTCAACAAAAAAACTGTCAGGTTTTCTATGGTGGAAGCACAGTTAAAGAAATTTCAGACAGGCTGGAGAAACATGAGCCTTACCCGAAAAGGAAGTTTGCTATCCTCCCTGTTTACTCATGCAAACTCGAAACAATGACACAGACCTTCAGATTGGCAAGTTCTGTACAAATAAACTTTCCCAGACAGCCCTAAGACAAAGAAAAAACATGGGACTCCCTTTCCTAGATGGGCTATTAGGCACAGGCACTCAGACTTAGTTATAAACACCATTTAATGATGCTATATACCTTTAAATAAAAGCATCATTTCTAATTAAAGTTATGTTTATTCTCAACTTAGACTGTGACATTTAATACATTTTGCATCAGACTATGGTAAGGGTGGAGGAGAAATACTCTAAATATTTATTTTAATTTAAAAGGCATTTAAAGCATGTGACTTAAGTATTGCTAGCTAAAATAGGCTCTGGGTTATAATCCTAGCCTCACAGTAAGGTCAGGGCTCATGGATTTCTCCCAAATCACTTCCTGTCCGACTAAGATGTAAATATTCTTCTTTAACCACAGAGCTGAGTCAGCGTTCTCAGTCCTGATCTAGACAGAATCCTTCCTCACTCTTCCATGGGAGTCAGACTGGCTTATCTTTCTACTACCCTACGCAAAATTCACTATGAAAAGAAAAATCCTTAATGTGACAATCTCATAATGAAAGTGAATTTCATCCTTTTCTGGAAATGAGGCTTCACCTCCTTATTATTTTTTCTTTTCTCCTTTCTTTCTTCCCTCCTTTCTTCCTTTCTTTTTTTCCTTCTGAGCTGCCTCTTTTGCACAGATAAGTTTAAGCCTGTAAATTTGCAATGATAGATTAATGAGCAGAGAGTGCTAGTCCCTCTGGACTCAATCCATTTTTAAGTGAGCTATGAGAACTTGGACATTTTACAGATCCTGGAAGAATGAAATATGAGGCGAGAAAGGGAAGTTTGACACATACACACAGAGAGGGATCTCTAGGGTTGAGGGGGGAAGGGAAAAGGGAGAAAATATTAAGACAGGATGCATACTATAGACTAAATTGACTGATAATGACAGTGGAGAATAAGATCAGCCTTCTTATCAAGTCTGAAAATTGAGTAGTTAATTTGAAGTTGTAATTTCACACATAAAAATCTTGTGGATTAAAACAATATCCCTTTATACAAAAAGCATCCTGTGGCTTTAGTCCCAATCTACTGATTATATTTGACTGTCCAGCAATCACAACCAAAAAAACCTATTATTCATTTTAATTAAATTAAATAGAACAAGAACTGATCCCAAATTATTCTCCTGTCTTAACCCTTACCTGATTCTACTACTAGTAAAGCAATCTACTAGTGGAAAGAACAAAAAGACAAAAGATTAAAAATAGATTTACATGGAGGGGGAAAAATTATCCTGCACCCAAATAACATAGGAGCTCTGGTCTATGACTTCTCCAACCATACACAGCCCAAGTTACAAGGTAGGTGTTGTCTTTGATGAGAGAGGAGCAGACCTGGAAAACAAATTATCACCAATTCTGGAGAAAAGATCTAATTTTCTTTTGCTACATCTGAAACACATTTTTCTATTTAAAAAAAAAGGGAAGGGCACTATTATTTTCAGATGTCATGGAGCTATAAATATATATGTAGTATATATGTATATGGTAGTATATGTGTATTATCTATATATCTGAATAACAGATATGAGAGAAGTTCCCCCCTCCTTATAATGTGAACATGGTGAAAGCAGAAACCCAAACATATTGGTGATTTGATTTATGCAAATTTTGAAGATTGCTTAGGAAAGAAAAGTAGTCATTAACTCTAGGCATGTGCATGGAAAACAGGAGGAATCTGAAAGCAATGACCCATAAATAAGATGATATAAAAGAAATGGAAAGGTCTAGCATAATGTTGGGCATATAATAAACATACAATAAATAGTATTAAATAACTCTTTGCTTTCTAGTGTTCTTGGAATTTAAGAAATGCGAAGAATAAAATAATGTTTGCTTTTGGATATGTTAAGGAGTGAGGGAGAATCACATTACTGTTTTGATCTTCCAGTGGTCAAGGTCCAGAGGAAACCTGGGTTTAAGAGACTTAGACAAATCACACATTTTAATAAACACTAAAATTGTGATAGCAAACATTTTAATGTAAATGATCACATATAAATTTTTAAATCATTTAAATTTTAAAATTGCTTATGTAAATGTTAATGTTATGTTATATAAATGTTATGTAAATGTAAATGTTAATATAAATTATCACTAACATTACTAGTATTTTTTTACCCTAACTAATCCTAACTTCTATCCATTAGAAAGCATCATTGATTTAAAGCTATAAGGAACCTTAAAGATCATTCATTCCAATTTCCTCATTTTATAGATAGGAAACTTAGGCCCTGAGAGTTTAAATGACTTGCTTAAAGTCATATACCCAGTAAGTGTCTGAGGAAGGATTTGAATTCAGGTCTTCCCAGCCACAAGTATAATTCTGTCTTCACTACACAACCCTACTGCCTCAAATCATTGCTATAATTATACTAATAACATTAGGAAGAGAAATGTAAACAAAATTTGTTTATGAACTTATGTTTTTAGTTTTTGTCCTTGTATATGCTGTATTTTGCATGTAGGAGATGCTGAGTGAATAATTAGTGAATTAAAGTAAATTAAAATGGTAAATTACATTACACAAAGAAATGTTTCTAAATTGGGATGTTTTTATTTGATATTTCTACAATGATTTTCTCCGTGTGTTTAATAGAGGCATGATACTCCTTATGTCTAAGTAAGCAATTTGTGTTCTCCTGTTATAAACCCTGTTGTGACACGAACTTCTTGCCTTTTCACTACATTCTATTTGTCTACTATCACCTACTGGCACAGATTAAAATCTTTTGTTACTTTGCAAAGGATGTTGAGAAAAACTGAAGGCAAAAGGAAAAGGGGACAGCAGAGGATGAGATGGATAGATAATGTCATGGAAGCAACGAACATGATCTTGGACAGACTTTGGGACATAGTGGGGAATGGGAGGCCCTGGAGTGCTATGGGTCACGGGGTTACAAAGAAGCAGGCACAACTGAATGACAGCAGGCTTTCCGTTTTTTGTGAGGTTAGTTTGTTTGTTTGTTTGTGGTTTTTTTGGTGCTGTTATTACTTAGCACTTTAAAAAACCCACCAAACTACCCAAAATTATAATGATGCTGAGTTGGAGCACATCTTTGTTTGGTAGATGCTTTGTAGTTTTCCCAAGATCCTTCCCTTATGATGGATGAAAAACTATTATCTTCTTCCTGACTTATGCTAAACCTTTCCTTATAGAACAGGATTCATTCAAATAGAAATGCAGTATATTGTCCTGCATGGGCAATCAAAATGAAATCCAGTTGACTTAAGACAGCATATCAGGCTTTGCTTGACGGTTTGAAAAAATGAATTCCTACCCCCTTTTAAATCACATACAAAACTTCACAAAGGTGAAAGGAACACTCTCCTTCTCTGGAAGATTTCATTTCTCAGATTTCAAAGTGGCTGTCTCCAATAAATTCCTGACCAAAGTATAAAAACCTGCTTCACAGTATCTTTTACTTTTGAATTCTAACTAAATCAGTTTGTTAAATCTGTGCCCCTTCAGTTTAAGCCAGATTTGAGGACCACAGCCAGGTTTGGGCACCAAAGTCAGACCATCACATTTTCCCCCAAAATGCCAGGAAATAATCTTGTAAAAGGAAGCTATTTGTCACAGTGGATAGAGTGGCCAGGCCTGAAGTCAGGAAGACCTGCATTCAAATTCATCCTCAGACACTTACTAGCTGTGTAACCCTGGGTCAGTTACTTAACCCTGTTTGCCTCCATTTCTCATCTACAAAATGAGCTGGAGAAGGAAATGGCACTCTAGTACTTTTGCCAAGAAAATGCCAAATGGGGCCACAAAGAGTCACAAAACTGAAACAACTGACCAACAATAGCAAATTATACAGTATCTGATCTAGAATTGGAAGGGATCTTAGAGGTCATCTAGGACAATGGTGTCAAACTCAAATAAAATCAGGGATCCTTGTCATTTGATTGGCTTAAAAAACTATTACCTTGTCCATGTTCTAATATATTTTTATTTATTCCATTAAATATTTCCCCCCAAGTTTGGAATTGAGGTATGAACTGTAGTAAATTTTCCAGATGACAGAACCCTCCCTCTTCTCAAAGCGAGAACCTTAATTTTTTCCATTTCCTCATTTTGAATAAAAAAGTCCACTTCTTTGCCCTCTTAAAGGAAATACAACAAATGTCCATTGATTTTTTTCTCAATGTCCATTGGTCATAATTATAAACATGTTATTGTACAATATTACAATATAGTCATGACCTTATGGAATATTAAAGTATATTTTGCTCTTTTTTCTGATTCTAAATGGCTCAGGATGTCTCTAAGGGTTTTTTTTTTAATTCTCATGCCTACTTTTCTTAGTTTTTCTGTCTCCCTTGTTCTCAAAATCTTAATTGTCACTTCTTGCTGTTATCAGTGTACCTGTAATTTAATTATTCTATCCTGCTATAAGTGGGAAAAAGAGGTAAATATCCTATTAAATTGTGTAGAAAATAAAAGGAAATGAGTAATTACTAATAAATAAATTAGTTAGGAGCAGCTAAATAGAGCAGTGGATTAAGCACCGGCCCTGGATTCAGGAAGACCTGAGTTCAAATCTGGCCTCAGACACTTGACACTTACTAGCTGTGTGACCCTGGGCAAGTCACTTAACCCCCATTGCACAGCCCCCCCCCAAAAAAAATTGGTTAATGAATGAATAAACAGATGATTGAATATAAATGAATGACTATAAGTAAATGAATAAAAAAATCTTTCCCAATTTCATTTTAATCTGGCTCTGGCTGTACTTGAGAGGTTGGGGCTACAATGTGTCTGACACCTCTTATCTAGTACATCTTGCCCCTTGATTTTACAAAGGAAGAATGGGAAACCCTTCAAGGTTTAGCAATTTCCTTAAATTTCCATAGTTAGTAGCAAAGTAGTAAGTATTAAGTAGCAGGGTGGAGATTTGAATTCAGGCCTTAGAACTACAAATTCAGTGCTCTTTCCACTCCCTATGAGGCCTCCATATGTTCATACACACAAAGTTCCTTGTATAGGTATTTTTTTTCTTAATGTATGTTGTTTTACACTACTACAGGTCACAGTACCTCTATACCTTGCCATCAAATGCAATTGTCATCCATGACCGTCTGTAAATCATCCATCGAGGATTCAGCTGATGTGCTAGAATATTTCTTTTTATTGTAGCATCATAAAGATGGGACAGCTAGCTAGGGCAGGACTGGGAGTCAGGAATACCTGAGTTCAAACCATGTATCAGATATTTACTAGCAATACGATTCTGATCACAATCTCTGTCTGCCTTAGTTTTCTCATTTATGAAACAGGAATTATAATAGCACATACTTCATAGGATTGTTGGAGAGATCAAAAACACCTCTTTTTAATTATGCATACCTTTAATGATATTCTGTATAACATTTCTATATGGTAGTCTTCACTGCCCTTCTTTTGAGATCACTGCAAGTTTTATATATATATATATATATATATATATATATATATATATATATATATATATATATATATATATATATATATATATATATATATAATTTTGCGGGGCAATGAGGGTTAAGTGACTTGGCCAGGGTTACACAGCTAGTAAGTGTCAAGTGTCTGAGGCCAGATTTGAATTCAGGTCCTCCTGACTCCAGGGCCAGTGCTCTATCCACTGTACCACCTAGCTGCCCCAAACTTTTGTTTTTGTTTTTGTTGGTTTGTTTGTTTCTTTTACAGGGCAATGAGGGTTAAGTGACTTGCCCAGGGTCACACAGCTAGTAAGTGTCAAATGTCTGAGGCTGGATTTGAACTCAGGTCCTCCTGAATCCAGAGCCAGTGCTTTATCCACTGCGCCACCTAGCTCCCCCTGCAAGTTATATACAATAGGGAGATATCATTATATGATAGGAGCACTATTCTTAAATCAGAGAATCTGGTTTCATATCTTGCTTCTGCAATTTACTACATATGTGACCTTGGGCAAGCCACTTAACCAATATAAGCCTAAGTTTTCTCACCTGCAAGATAAGGGAGTTGGACAAAAGTACCTCTAAAGTCCATTCAAACTCTAGATCTAAGCAATCCTCAATCTGTGATCCTCAAAGCTATAATCTTAGCATAGATAGATCTTTTACAATAGTAGAAAGTTTAGGATCATTGAAATCACTGTGTAATTTTCCAAGTGAAATCCAGCATAATTCCCTTCTCCTATTCAAGTCTACGTCCAGGTCATCATCTATCTGCATTATGTGTGTGAGTTTTTGTAACTCATTGGGCAGCCAACATGGAGATGGGGGTGCAAATGGAAATGAAGTTGGACATGGAGATGGGGGTGAAGGTGGAGATGGAGGTGGTTGTAGAGATAGAGGTGGAGGTAGAGGTAGAGGTGGAGGTGGAGGTGGAGATAGAAGTAAAAGTGAAAATGGAAATGGAGGTGAAGGTGGAGATGAAGGTAGAGGTAGAAGTAAAGGTGAAAATGGAAATGGAGGTGAAGGTGGAGATGAAGGTAGAGGTTGAGGTGGAGGTAGAAGTAAAGGTGAAAACGGAAATGGAGGTGAAGGTGGAGATGAAGGTAGAGGTTGAGGTAGAGATAGAAGTGAAGGCAAAGGTGGAGATGGAGGTAGAGTTGGAGGTGGAAAGGGAGATAGAAGTGAAAGTATATATGAGGGTAGAGACAGAGATAGCTATAGAAGTAAATGGAGATATCATGATGTCTTTTATATATGTATAAAATAAAACAAAATGCATTATTGTCACTGTAAGAAGAATCAATAATCAAGGCCTCTCCAAGAAGAGATTTCAATTATCAATAGCTTTTTTCCTCAAAATGCCTAATAATGATGACCAAAGAGCAAAGTAGCAAAATTCCCTGAAAACGAAGAAAGAAGAAGAAAACTGGGCCTGACCCAGTAATACGGGGACCACTAAGAGTCCCAGATGTCTAAAATATTTTTTCACCAAGCAACTTCCCTGGGGCTCCCAGAACCCCTCTGTAGCAAAACAACTAAGTATGGTTGCTACTTCAGAGACTGCATTGGTCCATAGGGTCTCTATCTGATTTAAAAGACCCTTAAGGAATCAGAGAAAAAGTGGTAAGAATAATAAGTTTGTAAGGGCACAAACCACATAACATCACATATTTCTTTGAAGAACACAAAATTTAGGTGAAGCAACAATCCTAGGGGCAGTTTGTTCCATGGGAACAATCTGATAAATTGGAGATCATAGATGTAGAGACAAAACAGACCTACATTCCTGGGTAGCAAAATTCATGTTATAAAAGCTTAAAATAGGGGCAACTAAGTAGTGCAATGGAAAAAGCACCAGCCCTGGATTCAGGATGACCTGAGTTCAAATCTAGTCTCAGACACTTGACACTAGCTGTGTGACCCTGGGCAAGTCACTTAACCCTCATCACCCCACAAAAATAAATGAATAAATAAATAGGTAAATAGATGAATGAATGAACAAATAAACAAATGAATGAATGAATAAGTGAATAAATAAATAGATGAAAGCTTAAAATAGATAAGACAGGAGACTAAATAATACTTCTAATGGTGATTATAGGTACTAACTCATCCCCCGCCCTTAACCATACTTTTCCACAAATTTCCCCTTTCTTTACCAAGATCATCAAAAACCTATAGCCACAAATTCCCTCTCTATGGTTTTATGTGGGTTGAGAACCAGTAGGGTCGGCTCTAAAATCCTTAAAGCCTGATCACATTCCTTCAATTTCACCCCCTTCAGGAGAGCCTTCTAGTCATTTGATTGCAATGAATTCAAAGCATTGTTGTTCAACAATGTTGATTGGGTAATTATTATTAAAGGTATGATAATACTGAGAAAAACACATAACTTCTCTGGGTTTTGTATAATTTACCATGATCTCAGAAAAATAAAATCTGTAGATGATCCAAAGGTGGCTCTAAGTGAGTGGTTTTTTACTTATTACCAACTTTCTTTAGAACTTATTACTTATTCTCATACTTTGAGGGGGAAAAGATGACTCAAGGAAGCTTTTAAAAATGTGAAAAAGAGTCCAATAAATTAATACCCTCTCGTGTAATTCCTCTTCTCTGAGAATGTGCTGACAACCATGTGTTGACTTCGAAGGTATACAAAACTAATTGCAGACTTTTCTCATTTGGTACTCCTAATAGGCTGTCGTTTGAGAGTGGTGTTTTTTTCCTTTCTTTTATAGGAAATTTTAGCTTCTGATTTTCAATTTGAAAAATGTTAAATGCCATGTCTAATTCACTCATACGGGCCCCCTAGGGCTTGTGGCATACTTTAAATAAATTAAATAAATAAAATATCAGATGCCTACTCTAAACCTAATTCAATTATAAAAACAGATTTGTTTTGCTTAGTTTAAGGTGATACTTGACTATTGGCAGCTAGAAAAAAATTTAACTATAAACTCCATGTTTTAGTACAGTGTAAGATTCTCAGCCTTTGATGTTTATATTTGCTACTTGAGAGGTGATCCTTACAAAGAACATGCGTTGTTCTAGAGGCCTGAAAACCATTGAACTGGAAAACATATTTCACCCACACCAAGAACAGCTGAATATACAGAATTAACAGTAGTATGTATTTCTAAAGGTGAACTAAACCATCATTTTCCAAGCTAACTAGAAGGCTTTGGGAGTCCATACGAATGAAGGGGGAGAAATTATTTCTCAAATCTGTTGTTTTCTTTTTCAAATCCATTATTTTTCTTTCTTAAAGATGTCAGAATAACTCCTCATGCATTTACTTTCTGGAAATTAGAGTGCATTCTATCTTTCTTCTAATGTCCCAAACTTTATATAATAGGAATCAGAGACAAAATGCCACTACTACAATACCATGTTCTACACTGGAAGCCTCAGCCAAGCTATAATTAAAGGGGACTCGATTCCATCCTTTTTCAGCTAGATTAGAGAACATTGCTTATTTCTGACCTTCCTGATTATCTTAAAAGCTTGTGTGTGTGTGTGTGTGTGTGTGTGTGCGCGCGCGCACATGTGTATGTGTTTTGTTTTGTTTTTTAAGACCAAAATAAGCTAAATTTTTTTGGTTTGTTTTGGTCTCCCTCCCTTATCTTGGTGACTTTCCCATACTAACTAATTTTCAAAGTACATGAGAAAAATTTAGCTTGACCAGCAGAAACAAGAAAGAGCCAACTAGATCTAGTCATATTTCCTTGTAAGGTCTTAGAATAGACCTGGTACCCATGCCTAAAGGAACTTAGAAACCACAGTCCTCTGTCATTTCTATTGCTTACCCTAAAGCAATCCTGAGGACAAAAGGAGAATAAATAACCTATAAGCTGATTCTAAAGGGGAGGAGGGAATGGAGAATAGTTGGAAAGAAAATGAACAACTCTTGTTTTCCTGTCATCAGTCTGAGCTTATAACATGTCCAGAAAATGAAGGGATGAGATATACTGTCCTCAAAGCATGGGGTGAAAATTTCCCTTCAAATAAAGAGGCATTTTGCAGAAGTGTAAAATATTAAGCACATTTTAAAAAGTAATTTGTCCTTTCTTCCTCACATAGTATGCAGATACAAAGATATTCTTTTTTTTCTAAATTCAGCAGTTCTTAACCTGGGGCCAGTGAACTTTTATTCTTACATTTTGATAACTGCATTGAATATAACTGGTTTCCTTTCTAATTCCATGTATTTTATGCCTTTAAAAATATTATTCTGAAAAGCATTCCATAGGCTTAACCAGACTACCAAAGCAGCCCACCATACTAAAACAATTAAGACCCTCAGCTCTAAAGAATCAATCACAGGCTAATAAATTAACAACATTTTTTAAAATCTAATTGAAATAATAGTCATATCATTCACCATTGCTCATATTCTTCTCTCTTTCTTTCCTCAACAACATCAAGGGGTTTTTTTTTTGTGTTTTTTTTTTAGTGAAGCAATTGGGGTTAAGTGACTTGCCCAAGGTCACACAGCTAGTAAGTGTTAAGTGCCTGAGGCCGGATTTGAACTCAGGTACTCCTGAATCCAGGGCCGGTGCTCTATCCACTGTGCCACCTACCCGCCCCAATGTCAAGGTTTTTTACAAATATTTTTAAAATTGTAGTCTCTTGGTTTTAATGTTTTCCTGCCCTTGTTGTTTATGTCTCTTCAGAAATTATGCTTTCTTTATATTCTTATATTTCCTTACATTCTATCAAAATCTACATCTCTGCTATTGGCTCTTACCATCTATACATATCCCTAGCCATTCTTCAAGACCCAAATCAAATGCTATTTCCTTTAAGAGACCTTCCTACATTAATTTTTCTTTTTATTATACTTCTATTACAACTTAATGTCTATATTATTTTTTGGTGACTTAGCTATATGTTGCCTCAAATTCATATTTAACCATTTCATGTGGGTATGTTTTAACTCTCCACCAGGAGAAAAGGGTCAAAGATTTATATTCCTTTTGCACATTCCTCAAAACCTAGCATAGTATTATAGATACACTTCATAGGTACTCAATATTACTTATTGAATGAATGAACATTACCACAATGTCAGGGTTGGGCATGGAACTTGGAAAAGAATATTAAAGTTTTGCTCAAATAAATAGATTTAAATAATTATCTCCAAATGATCTTGAACTATCTAGCTAAAGAGAGCAGAATTTTAAGCACCTGCGCTGTATTCAGGAGGACCTGAGTTCAAATCTGGTCTCAGACACTTGACACTTACTAGCTGTGTGACCCTGGGCAAGTCACTTGACCTTCATTTCCCCGCCAAAAACAAAACAAATAAAGAGCAGAATTTTAAAATAATGCTGACCAGCATTTATCACATCATAGATATAATAAAACACTAAAATCATAACATCAAAGTAATCCATAAATTCACTAAATTGTTTTTAAAGTACTCCAACAATAGGCAAAATAGTCTGATGTAATGTTTTTTGGTTACACTATTAAAGTGTGAAGCTCTCCCTAATATTGTAAAGCAAGTGTAAGAAAACAATGAGTGAGAGTCTAGTTAAACTGAAATTGCATTTTCACTCTCGCAGCAATTTCAGTGGAAGAGCACAGGACACTAATCCCTACTCCCTTACTCAAGAAACTTGGTTGGCTCCCTATGGTCTCCCATATGATACGTAAAATCCTCTACAGCCCAGTTGTCTGTCTTTCCAGACTGATTTCACATTGCCATGCCTCGTTTACTCTAGGCTCTAGTCAAGATCACCTACATTGATGCCTTTTGTATACAACATTATATCTCCTGCCTCTGGGCTTTTTCATGGGTTGCCTTCCATGTCTTTCATACACTCCTACCTCTTGAAATTAGAATTTCTTGGGGGCAGCATAGTGGATAAAGCACTGGCCTTGGATTCAGGAGGACCTGAGTTCAAATCCAGCCTCAGACACTTGACACTTACTAGCTGTGTGACCCTGGGCAAGTCACTTAACCCCCATTTACCTACCAACAAGAAAGAAAGAAAGAAAGAAAGAAAGAAAGAAAGAAAGAAAGAAAGGAAGGAAGGAAGGAAGGAAGGAAGGAAGGAAGGAAGGAAGGAAGGAAGGAAGGAAGGAAGGAAGGAAGGAAGGAAGGAAGAAAGAAAGAAAGAAAGAAAGAAAGAAAGAAAGAAAGAAAGAAAGAAAGAAAGAAAGAAAGAAAGAAAGAAAGAAAGAAAGAAAGAAATTAGAGTTTCTTTCAAGGTTCAACTCAAATGCTGCCTCCCATAAGAGATTATTCCTGATTCTTCCAATTGTTAATGCTCTTCCTGCCCCCCAAAATTACTTTATATATATTTTTCATTTATTTATCATTACTATTGCTTCATCCTATTAAGCCCCCAAGAGAGTCCAAGATCCTTGAGGGCAAGAACTAGTTAAATTGTGTCCTTGTATCCCCAGTATATAGCATAGTGCTAGGCATATAATAGGCACTACATAGATGCTTATTGAAATGTGTTGAGAGGAAATAAACAAATAGCATAGACTGTTAGGTGGCATGGTGAATAGAGCATTGAATTTGGGATGAGGAAGACCTAAGTTCAAATCCAGCCTTTGCATTTAATAGCTGTATGACTTGATAGACTCTGAGCAATTCACATCACTTCTGCCTGCCTCACTTTTCCAATCTACAAAAGGGAGATGATAATAGGACTTATCTCCCAGCATTGTTGTGAGTATAAAATGAGATAATATTTTTAAAAAAATTGTAAACCATAAAGCACTATATAAATGCTATTATTTTATTTTTATTAAACCAGTCGGACAAAGTTATTCCATTTTCCCCTATAATTATCAGCCAGTATTGGTGAAAGGTCCATTCATCAGCACACATCATCAAGAGTTGACATGATTTGCCATAAAAACAAAATGATTTTAGAAGAGTTCAAAAGAATGAAAACCACAGAAAACAAAATACATTGGTCTACAATATGAAAGTGTCCTAGGTTCTTGTCCTATCCACTACTGGCTGCCAGGAGAATAAATCACTTAGTATATTTGCATCTCAAATTCTCTATATGAATAGGTGATAACTCAATTAAATTCAGCAAGCATCTACTATGTGCAAAGTTCTGTTTTGTCTCATGGAAATACAAGGAAAATTAATTACTGCTCGAAAAACACTTACATTAAAAAGAGGGGTGCTGGGAGAAGAAGCAAATAGCCAGTAGCTTTCTAAAGGACAGGTCATTTAGGGAGAGTTTCTCTCTCCCTAAATTAACACTGGGGAGTCAATCAAAGAAGGCTTTGGGAAAGAAGTAGAATTTGAACTGACCCCTGAATGAAGGCAAAGAGTCTGAAAGGGAATGTAAGGATGGGGAATAGTCTGCATGAAGGAAGAGAGCAAAACAAGAAAAAGAATATGAAGTTAAGGGAACAGCTAAGTAGATCAATTTGCTACAACATCAAGTGCATGAAAGGGCATAACGTGAAATGTCTAGAAAGGAAATCAGATTGGCGGGAGCTTTAAACGGCACACAGAAGATTTTCTATTTGTTCCTAGAGACAATAGGGAACCACTGAGGGTTATTTGAGCAGGAAGGGAATTGGCATGTAGGCAGCCTGATGCAGTTGAAAGAATGCTGAATTCAGAGAAACAGGATTCAAATCTTGGTTATTCCACTTACTATATGTGTGACTTTGGTTAACTGTAGTAATTAACATCTCTGGTCTTCAGTTTCTGAATCTATAAAAATGAAGAGGTTGAACTAGAAAATCTCAGAGATTCCCTCCAGTTGTAAATACCCTGGGAAGATTATCTTGGCGGCCATGTGGAAGATGGATTGGAGTAGGGAGAGATTAGGAGCAAGAAGATCAATTAAGAGGCCACTACAATAGTCCAGACCACAAGAAATAAGGGCCTGTTCTAAGATAGCACCATCGTGAGTTTCAGGGAAAATGAGGTAAGGGGTGGAATGGATCTGAACAATATTGTGGAGCTAGAATCAGCATGATGTAGTAAATGATTGGACAGAGTAAGATGGAGGGGAATAAGAGAAAATGAAGGAAGAATCAAGTATGACTCCAAATTTGCAATCTTCATGACAAGGAGGATAATGTTGTTGACAGAAATGTGGAAGTTCAGAGGAAAGAAGATTTGGAGGTGGGGGAAGAGACTAATGAGTTCTGTTTGGAACATGTTGAGTTTGAGATGCTGATGGATCAGCCAAATGGAGATGTTTATCAGTTAACGGCTGAGAAGAGAATTCAGAAGAGATTAGTTTGCCAAAAACACTTGATAGGAATGTTGTAAATGTGCCATTAGGTTTAAAATTCTTTAAGTTTAAATATAAACATGTGAGTTAACAGGTTAACATCAGTTATTGCTATACAAATAGCATTAAATTATACATTCCAGGTAGAAACATTAAAGGAGACAGTGGACAAAAATAATCTTCAAAGAGTCATTTGGAAGGGAAAAAAAAATTAAACTAGATCGGTTTGTATAATCAGTCACTGAATCAAAATTGCACATAAAACGCAACATTTTCTGTGACAAGCCTGTCAAAGAACTGCCTCCTTATGAAATGCAGCATGACTGATACTGGCTGAGAACAATGGCCTAACCAAAACAAAAAGAAAATCCGCCCCCATAATTCACCAAAAAGTAATGAAGTTCCAAAACCATAAATTGTTCTCCTAGTTTTTTTTTTTTTTACTCCAAAATGAAGCAAGTAAAATGTTCAGTAGGAAGTACAACGCCAATGTAAGGCAAAAGGGTTGAAGGCAGAATTAGTGATGGTAGAAAAGAACTGATTTTTTTCAATTCTCTTTATTAACTTTGCAATGTTGTCTCCAAAATGTCACATAACTCCCAAAGATTCCCAGAAATGCTTCAATTGCTCCAATCCTTCCCATAGCACAATAACAATTATCTTCTTCCTCCTTGGAACACAAACTTTCCCTCCCCCCCCCCAAAAAAAAAGTCCACCCCAGGAAAAAGTGTATAATGCCTGTATACCATTTTAGAAGGAATTAAAGTACTTCTGGAAGGAGAATTCTAACAGTAGTCTGAAAAATACCTGTGAAACATTAGCAAGGGACTGGGGTTAGCTTTCAGAGATCCCACAATTCAACTCTGACCTCCAATGAAAGCTGCCACCCCTAGAATGAGAAATAATGTAAAGATAATTGGATCAATTCAAAATAGATAAAAGAACAAGGTGAATTGACACATTCATGGCAAATAGACTGTGTATAGCCAAGTTTTCATATTCAAGACAATCTCAGCCATTTACAATTCCACATTAAGATAACACCAAAATCAAATGCCCCTATTTTATTCCAAAATCGGGTCACCCCTTCAGAGAATGAAATTTTGAAAATGGCAATTCACCACTGCCTTGCCAACAACCCAGTAGATTTATGGGAGGGCATAGAAAACAACCTCAAAGAATGAGCAGGCATTGATTGGGTACCATCTTCCAGCGGTAGAATCATCAGAGGAAATGCCCACATGGATGAGATCCTAAATCCTATTGAGCAGTTAGTTCACTGCTAGAATAGGCATACTCAGCGGAGAATCTTTCAGGTAACTAGGCCGTTAGCTTCTGTGGGAAAGTCCCAAAGATATGTGTGTACTGTCAGATCACACATCACACATAGGTCTTGTTATTCAGAGAACTGTAGAGGGAAAGTATACGATGTTTTGTTTGTATTTAAACTACCAAAGTAATGATAATAGTTTCTAGAGTGCCTTAAGATTGGTGAAGAATTTTCCTCACAACCAGCCTGTGAGGAAAATTATGTTAAATATTACCATCCCCATTTTCTGGATGACTAAACTGAGATCTGAGAAGTGACCCTGACCAAATAGCTAATAAATATCTGAATAGGAAATTGAAGCTAGGTCTCCTGACTCCAACATAGCACAGTTCCTACTATACCATATTAAATACTCTACACCAATAATGTCAAGGCCTAAAGATGATCTTGGGTCCTCAAAGTAGCAAAACCTCTGCCACAGTCTACTAAGTTGGAAAGATGTGTCCAGCAACAAAGTATTTCTGCCATACCACAAGTCTAAGCAGATTCAGTGAAGATCACCACCAGAAGGCTGGTCCCCAGGTGATGTGTGTGTGTGTGTGTGTGTGTGTGTGTGTGTGTGTGATATAACTCTTCTAGATGCACTTGGTCCAAACCAACTGCTTTTTACCATCTTTGTTGCATCCCTACCTCCTCTACAAACACACAATGCATCAGAGAGCCCACGTATGGTCATTTCACTGTCCTTGATGGAGAAAATAGTTTATTAAAATTATTTTTTGCAAATCTTTTCCTCTTTTTTGTAGGTCTCCTTCCATTTACCCTTAAATGCCTTTGGACTAACTTAGTTGGATATCTTTCCAAGCTTTTACTCTCTACTGTTTCTCTCTGCTTTATGTGATGATACTGTTCATGATCAACAACCATCCTCCTTCTTAGGATATTACAAACCTGGAGTTGCCTTTGGCAGCCATCTTGGCAAATAAGTCCAATATTTGCTGACTAAGGCACTTTCAGCTCTTTTGTTCTCCTTGTGGCAATTAATTTACATTGGCTAAACTTTCAAATAAAATTATTATAGTCAGTGTTGGTGTCATTCCTATTGTTGATTTCTATTTTTTACTTTCAATTTTTGGTTTAAAGAGTTCAAGGTTAAATTATTTCAATTATAAACCTTTTTTCTCACTATTATTATTTTCTTTTTACTACTTCTTAACTTAGTTCTGAAAACTCAGTGGTCAAACAGCACACAGACTCTAACTAGGGATAACACCCACATCAGTAACAAGCCTTTTTCTATCTGTTAAAATATAATCTACTAAGACCAAATGTATATGAAAGAGATCCATGCTACAGGTGACAATTTTTTTTCTGTTTAGAATTTTTGAAATTACATGTAAAAACAAATTTTGAAATCAATTTTTTAAAACTTAGTGTTCCAACTTCTCTTCCTCCCTCCCTTACCACCCCCAACCCCCAAGAACTCAAGCAAATCAATATGTACATCCTATAGTTTGTTCATTTGTATATCTGAGATGGGGAGTACATATGAACAATGAATTGAGCCTGAAGTTGAATAAAAGGATAAAAGGGGGTTGTATTTATTTTGGGAAATTATAAAAATTATTTACTGATCTGAAACTTCCCATGAAGGCAAAAACTCATCTTTTTCAATTCAAACATTCTACCCCTCTTGTTGAAAGGCAGCAAGACATGGAAGAATTTTTTTAAATGAGTATCACACAGAAAGCAATGGAGAAGTACATTGTGGCTGTGAGCAAACTATAACATCTAATCAATGAGGAACTCCAAAAAAGAAAGAATAATAGAAGATACCATCAAGGAATTGCATGATTGGGAGAGAAGATGGGCTAGTTATGTGGCAAGAAAGAACACAGATGGGACTCCATAGTGCTCCATTGGTACCCTCTTGATATCAGGAGCAAGACACGAAGGCCTCTAATACATTTGGTATACTAAATGTGGCAAATTTATGGGAGGCCATAGGCAAAAGTTACACAAGATGTACAGGCCTGGATAGATTGCAATATATATCACTGGAATGGCCTTCCAAAAAAATTCAAACCACTAGATCAATACTGCCAAAAGTACAGTGACCTTAAGAAAGTTTGGGGTCCTGTAATGAACTGTTTGTGACTGTTACCCTAAGGCACAAGCCCCTGAAAACCTCTTTCTTTTATTTTTGAGGTAGGGCTAGAGTCAGGAAGCCCTGAGTTTAAATCTTGCCTCAGATACTTATTAGCTGTGTGATGTTAGTGCTATGTGCCTCAGTGTCCTTATCCATAAAATGGTGATAATAGAATCTACTTTTCAGGTTTTTTGTGAGGATCAAATGAAATATTTATAAAGGGTTTGGCAAAATCTAACACACTATGTAAATATTAGCTGCTAGTAGTAGTAGTAGTAGTAGTACCTACTTATACATCAACTTTAGAGAAATGAAATATCCCTTGAACTATATCCTGTTTCAAAAACACTGACCTACAGTAGGTAGATAGAAGATTTTTCTTTTATACCTCAGAAGGGTCATCTAAATGAGACGATGAAAGGAGCCCATAATTTGGGCAACCAACTTTTAAAAAGTTACCCCTGTAGGGGCAGCTAGGTGGTGCAGTGGATAGAGCACCGGCCCTGGAGTCAGAAGTACTTGAGTTCAAATCGGGCCTCAGACACTTAACACTTACTAGCTGTGTGACCCTGGGCAAGTCACTTAACCCCAATTGCCTCACTAAAAACAACAACAACAACAACAAACAAAAGTTACCCCTGTAAGTCTAAGCCTAGAAAACAAAAAACAGTCGTGGATTACTGGCTATAGTGTAGGTCATGATCTTTTATTGTTTTTTGTTTGTTCATCTGTTTAGTCATTTCAGTAATGTCCAACTCTTTTTGATCCTATTTGGGGTTTTTATAGCAAAGATACTGGAGTTGTTTGCCATTTCCTTCTCCAGCTCATTTTACAGATGAGGAAACTGAGGCAAACAGGGTTAAATGGCTTGCCCAGGGTCACACAGCTAGTAAGTATCTGAGGCCAGATTTTATTTCAGGAATTCCTGATTCAAGGCCCAGGGCTCTATCCATTTTGCCATCTAGCTGCCCCCATGATCTTTTATAGACTAATTAAAAGTTTAAACTTATAGTATAAATTGGGTGACAGGGAACCCAAGAATCAGAAAATTCATTATAGCAGCCAGACCATAAATAAAGGGGCTTCTATAAATCCCAGTTCTAAGCAAGGGGAGAATGTATCCCATAGGGTCTTGTGGGTGTCCAGTGTCTTCCAGAGTCATATCCAAAATAGAAAACATTTAACTAAATTGGTCTGTCAGTTGCTCCAGATAAAGAGAAAGCCAGTTGATAGAGGCACCAGCCAGCAATGAAGCAGTTAAAAGCTCTGCTCCTGTTCTTAATTATGTTTAAAATGAATCTTAGCATTCAGACTTTGTGTGCCCACAGAGCTATGGAATAATCCACTAGTCTAAGAACCTCTAATTCCTCATTGACACTATAGCCTATAATTGTACCTTCAAAGTGGTCTAGTCAAAATTCAGCTTGTTAAAAAGTGTCCCTCTATGTGAATTTATGATTAAAGAAATCAATTGAGGTCTATTTTGAATACATCTTTTCTTTTGAAGATCATCCATGTTCATATTTAGATGACATAATAGTGACTTTTAAAAATACTCAAGTATTTGAAAACTTTTTGGAGCCAGAGGCAAGGGAAAAGCCAAGTCTTTGCTGCAAAATGCTCTATTCCAGGCAATAGTGAATAGTTGCATCATCATATATATCATCTTCCTTTTTAAATGCATGGCTTTTATGATGAAGAATCAAATGAGTCTTACACACCCTACTTGGTATTCAGTATCAGCATTACTTCACCCAAACACAAGCCACCATCTTCAGAGGTAGAACAGAGCAATTATTTTTTTACAGAAAAGGAATTATTAGACTAGAGCTACCTTTTAAAAAAATAGCTTAGGGCATGGAAAGTAATAGCATAAAGTACCTTATTAAAAATGCAAAAGATATTGGATAAAACAAATGAGATTTCCCCAGATCCACCAAATATAGCAAGGAATCTTTGAAGATTTCAGTGCACTCCCAATGTCTAAGACAGCCTAAAAGTCTAGAAATTCTAGTGCCTCTGTTCTCTTGGTTCTTAACAGAAATAGAAAGCCAATGGAATTTGAACACCGACTGGCGAAGGTTGGAATGGGCGTAAAAAAAGTGGGGAGAAGGAGGAAAAGAAGGAATGTTGAACACCAAAGGAAAAAGAAACTCCCAAATCATGATCACAACTTGAAAACTTTTCATTGAGTTTATGCCCAAGTTGTCAGTGTGGTAGAACAGAATCATAAATCCAAGAGTTGAAAGGAGCCTCAAGACATCATCTGCTCCAGCTTTCAAGCAAGTAAGGTATTATTATCTTCTTTTAAAGATGATGCAAGTAATACCTAGGGAAATTAAGTGATTTTTATTGGCTAGAAAAGGTACTCATATGAGTCATCACAAGTTCCTGAATCAAAACAGACCTCTCCTACCTATCCATTACCTTGAGACACACTTCATCCACAAGTCCTACATTGAGGACACATCCAACAATATTGTATGGACACCAGTTCAATACTTGGATAGGCAATCTATTCTCCTCTGCTCTTACTGGGTGACTTGGCCTACCTCCTTTTCTGGTCATATCTAATGACTTTCTTTTCTTTTTAAAATTTTCCTTTTTATTACTATAAACTTCACCAACATCAATGTTGGTCAACATTGAACCTAGACTAGTGAAGGTTGGAGCGGGGGTAAAAATAGTTGGGAGAAGGGAGAAAAGAAGGAATGTTGAACACCAAAGGAAAAAGAACAGAGAGAAACTATATATGAAATGATGAATCACCACTATATACTGTTTAGATATTTTAAAGTATATTTTAAATTTAGTATGGCAGTTTCCACGCTGTCCTATTTGTCTGTGCCCAGTTCTGAATTTTCTTTTGCACTCTTCTTTGAACTTTTCTAATGTGTCCTTGACTTCATTATTTACCCCTTTTTCTTCCTTTTTTGGGATTAGGAGGAAGATGGTGGTGATATCTCTAATCACTATTGTTCCCACCCCCCACTCTTCTCCATAACTCTTCGCAACCTGGAAATTAAAATCCATCCCTAATAACAAATAAGTATAGTCAGGCAACATGAAGTCAAACAATGGCCATGCAAAAGTGATACAGTCGCACCATCACATTATAATCTTCCTTTTAAAATACATGGCTTTTATGCATCCCAAAGGTAGGAAATGTGTTTCATCATCAGTCTTCTGGAGTCATGCTGATGACTTTTTTACATACATCACTTCTTGCACATGAGTTATTCCTGATACAGTTCTGTAGCTCACTTACACTAAGCCCTGAGTCTTTCCAAATCCCTTTGGATTAACAGTGGTATAATTTTGCCAGGAGATCTCTCTCTCTCTCTCTCTCTCTCTCTCTCTCTCTCTCTCTCTCTCTCTCTCTCACACACACACACACACACACACACACACCCTACATACATATGGATTAGGACTGGCCCTATGATTTCTTTGGTAGGAAATTCTCAAATGAGGAAACTCTCTCTACCATTGCAAGCTGGTTCCTTATCTACAGCTTAAAAGTCTTAAGAGAGCCAGTTAGACCACCTGGATTGTTAAGTAAGTGGCCCCTGGTCGGTATATCATCAGTATATGATGTAGCAGCTAGGTGGTGCTGTGGATAGAGCACCAGCCCTGGAATAAGGTGGTCCTGAGTTGAAATCCAGCCTCAGACACTTAGTAGCTATGTGACCCTGGGCAAGTCACTTAATCCTGTTTGCCTCAATTTTCTCCTCTGTTAAATGATCTGGAGAAGGAAATGGCAAACCACTCCAGTATCTTTGCAAAGAAAATCCCAAATGGGGTCATGAAGAGTCAGATAACTGAACTGAACTGACTGAACAACAATGACAACAACAAAATATGAGAGAGAATCCGCATATATTAAAGGCAAAACTTGAGGCCAGATCTTTTTTAGGCAAGTCATCTATCCACTATCTGTCTTTCCTATATACATATTTACATATATGTATACATAAATAAGTACCTATATTATGTGTCTATACACAGACATATAGACACATGTGTGTATAGATATGTTGTTACTGTTGTTTAGTAGTGCCTGAATCTCTGTGACCCCATGGACCATACCATCCATGGAGTTTTCTAGGCAAAGAAATTGGAGGGGGTTGCCATTTCTTTCTCCAGTGTATTAAGGCAGAGTTTAAGTGATTTGCTCAGGGACACACAGCTAGTAAGTGGCTTAGGCACAATTTGAGCTCATGTCTTCCTGATTCTAGGCCCAAAGCTCTATCCACTGAGTCATCTAGTTGCTGCCAAGGCAAACAGAGTTAAATGACTTGCCCAGAGTCACACAGCTAGTAATTTTCTGAGGCCAGATTTGAACTCAGATCTTCCTGACTCCAGGCCTAGCACTCTATCCACTGAGCCACCTAGTTGTCTGCGTGTGTATGTGTGTATGTATATGTATACATACATACATTCATATATACATACATACACATATATATATGTGTGTGTGTGTGTGTGTGTGTGTGTGTGTGTGTGTGTGTGTATATATATATGTATATATCCAGATATAAAGACAGACAAATAGATATCCAGGCTCGATTATACCACTGGTGATGCAAAGGTGATTGATACTAGGAGGATTTATAGTTGAGTGTAAGTAGAAATAGTCAAGGGTATGAGAGTGTGAGTATGTCTATGTGGGCATGCGGGCAGGTATGCATAAAATCACATTTGTTTGGAATCATGAGTATAGTACAAAATGGCAAAATAATAATTAGGTAATTGATACAACCAGGTTAGATGGCAAAAACAAATGGGAGCTAAAAATTCATAATCTACAGGCTAATTTTTATTGTATGAACCAAAAAGAGACAAAGTCAGCCCCGAGCAACAGTAAGAACCACATACAAATTTCCTTCTTCCACATTTCACAGGCAACAAGCCCCCCTCATCCTCAGGGGCATACCTGAAATACATCATTTAGAACCGTGACACATTTTTAAAAGGTTGCCAACTCCCACTGATTTAGATAAGTGTGAAATGCCTTCAGATTATTATTGTTGTACATACTCACCTCAGTCCTTCAAGAATCTATTCTTTCATAAGCAGTAGGTATTTTCTTCACCAAAGCAGACTGCAACCCTACCAATACTTTGAGTAGACAGTTTTTTTGAGCTTCACTGCTCAAAGAAAAAGTTATCATGGGGAAACCAAGCCTCCAGGAAAGAGCCCCTCCACATGTATGTATGTGTGTATGTATGTATGTATGTATGTATGTATGTATGTATGTATGTATGTATGTATACACACATATATACACACTGTAATATACTCACAAATTTATGTGCATACATGAATATACATGTATACATGCATGCATGATAGAGAGCTGACCTCAAAACCAAAAAAGCCCATGTTCAAGTTTAACCTCTGACACATACTAACAGTATGACCCTGGGCAAGTCATTTAATCTCTCCCCAAACTATAAGCAGCAGAGAAAGCCCTGGCCTTCAGGTAGCAGGAGTTTGCACATCAATGAATTCAGTCCCTTATCCCTTCATCTTCCTATTCTTTGCTCTTGTCACCAATATTCTTCACAATATATTTGCTACGTTCTTGAAAATGTTCCATGCAAATATTAAAAATCTTTTCACTTCTCTAGATCAGTTTCTTCATTAATAAAATTCTATTGTTCTTTTTTACCACACATGTTAGGTGGGGCGGGAATCAGATACTCTGAAAGTATAAACCATATCACTTTGCATACTTGTAACCTAAACAATATCATTATCAGGTTGTCTCATGCTTCAAACAAAGCTTAAAACTGTCATTAAAGGTTGCCAAAAATCCAAATACTGCTTCACCGACCTCTCAATGACTTTATATAAACATTATAGAAACATCTCCTGCTATAAGCCAGTTTGAACAGAACAATTGACACTGACTGATAAAGTGCTATCATATCTTTTTAATTTTTTTATATAAATTAAGGGTACTCAACTCAATTCACTCCAAAAAGTAGTTATCATGCCTGCACTCACATATGTCTGCTACAAAACTCCATCGCTTCTTGGTAAAAATGGTTTCTAGGGGGCGGCTAGGTGGCGCTGCAGTGGATAAAGCACTGGCCCTGGATTCAGGAGGACCGGAGTTCAAATCCGGCCTTAGACACTTGACACTTACTAGCTGTGTGACCCTAGGCAAGTCACTTAACCCTCATTGCCCCACAAAAAAAAAAAAAAGGCTTCTAAACCAGTGTTTCTGGTCAAAAATATTAAGCTGACTTATAGTAGGAAAATGTCAATAATCAGTACATCCATTGACATTAGAATAACCTTTCATTAGTATGTATCAAAAATAAAAAATCTAATATATCATACATTGTGTGTGCCTTAATTTAAGGTTATTAAGTGACTAAAAGTTATTTCTTGAATAGAACACAGCAGAAGAGAATTCATCATAAGAGGAAGTTTCTGAAAATTAGTAAAGAGGCTATTTTTAGTTGTTTTGGTTAGAGGATAGGGGTTGGTCCTGTGATTTGGTATAAAGAACTGTGAGATTAGGCTGGCCTTTCCTGTGCAACTTATAGTCTTAGAGAGTGATTAGAACACTGAGAGCTTAGGTGATGTGCCCAGAGTGACACAGTCAGTACTTTTCAGAGAAGACTGGATTTTTAAAAAGTTGGATCAAATCTTCCCAGCTTTCTATTCCCTATACACCAAGATGCTTCTATACCAACCAAAGAGAATTATGCTTCCCCTCACCAATATATTTCATCCATATAGGGCAGCTAGGTGCTGCAGTGAATAAAGCACCAGCCCTGGATTCAGGAAGACCTGAGTTCAAATATGACCTCATAGGGGCAGCTAGGTGGTGCAGTGGATAGAGCACCGGCCCTGGAGTCAGAAGGACCTGAGTTCAAATCCGGCCTCAGACACTAAACACTTACTAGCTGTGTGACCCTAGGCAAGTCACTTAATCCCAATGGCCTCACCAAAAAAATAATAATAATAATTTTAAAAAATATGACCTCATAAACTTGACACTATCTGTGTGGCCTTGGTCAAGTCACTTAAACCTCACTGCCCCACAAAAAATACTTTTTCATTCATATATCTTGTAATAAGGAGACCAAATGTTGCACATGAATATCAATCAACAATGATCCATGATCATCTAATATATGGATTTCATCCTTCTAAGTAAAATCTCACTTCAGAAACAGATTCAGGGTTATCGCTCTCAAATCTATATCACCACAAATAATGTTAATAACAAAAGGGAAACTCGAGCCATAACTATGTCGTTTGATCATTTATGACTCTTCCTAACTTCTTTTTAGGGTTTTCTCAGCTAAGATACCAGAAGAGTTTGCCATCTTCTTCTCCAGCTCATTTTACAAATGAGGAAACTGAGGCAAACAAAGTTAACTGACTTGCCAAGGGTCGCTCAGGCCAGATTTAAATTCATGAACAGGAGTCTTGCTGATTTCAGGCCCTACACTCTCTCCACTGTACCACGTAGCTGTGCATACTGATGCCATAAACCTTCCCTCAAATCTATGAAACAGTAGATACTGTAGTTTCCCTCAAAAATGATTTAAACTAGTTCTCACCCCTAATATCCCATAATACCATATAAATGCTAGAGGGTATAATGTATAATGAAATGTAATTCTGGATTGGTTTCAAAATAAACAAAACATATGAATGTTGAGGCAAAATACAGGGCTACTCCCACCATCTAGTGAGGGCACACATGTCTTGCTAATGAATTGGTGAATGGATATGGACAGTAAAATAAAGCCCAAAGTTTCAAATAGAGTAATGATTTCTTATACTTTAGAATTTCAGTCCTGGGAAGGCCCTCCAAGATAATCTAGCCTGGGCTCAGTTTTGCAAGGAATACAACTAACTGTACAGTGAAGGGAGATTAGATGATTAGGGCCAAAGAGATAGAGTGGTTTTTTTGTTTTGTTTTGTTTTTTAAGCATGAAGCAAGGGAACTTTAGAAAGTTTTAAAGAGCCAAACAAACTCTTTAAATTCCTGCTTGACTTTCCCATCCCAGGCTCATCCTTTCATATAAATAACAAATTCCAAAAGCAAAGTTAACCACCCCCCCCCAAAAAAAAAAAACTATTCTATTTCCTACTCTGATTACAAACTTGCATGGCTTACCACACCTGCTAATTCAGCAATTCATATTAATATTTGCTAGCAGATCATGGCTCCAAAGTAGTCTAAGCTGAAAAAAAATATATTACTTGCAATTTAAAATTTTAGGACAAACCGGAAGGAAAACATATAGCATACTATGGGTCAAACCTCATTACAACAAGCTCCAAGGGACCAAATTTTTCTCTCATTTTGTAATTTTGTTGAACCAAATTTTATCATATGTTGCTTGAAGAACTCAAGTATCTTTTTTAAATTAGAAACTCATGTTAATAGTCACAAAAATTACACAAAGCTAAAGTTGAACTTTTAACTTAAAAAAACCTTTTCACTTTCCCCTTATATATCAATTATTGCATGCGACAAGACAAACTTAATTCAGCAAGTAGCTTTAGTTGGCACTACAAAAATTTAAATCCCATGGTCAAGTGTGTTTTATTTCTGAGTTGCCCTTATGATATATCATAGAATACTGGATCCAGCATTCAATTGCAAATTTGTAACCAATATTAAACTGCTAGCTGTATTCATGAACAGAAGAATCCAAATTCCCCTAATAGCTATGAATAAACTCACTATTATAAACACTGATATACCCAATGATAGAGCACTCCTAACGAGTATTTGGCCTTTCTATTAGCAAAATCATTCTCATATAAATCCATAATCATTAAAGTTTATGTATCCATAATCTGGGAATTCTAAATGAATAAGCTTGAGGGCCCCAGGAGCTCTTATAAGTAGTTCAGAAGAAAACTGCCTGTCCAAATAGCTTTTGTAGAGCAATGAACCATGAATCTCCTTTGTGAGCTCAGACAAGCTCAAACCAAAAAAAGAAGTCCTATAAACTCCAACTAACCCAAACTGCAATGACTGCCTCTATGAGCTCCTAGTCATCACCCCCTGGCAGCCCTTTCCATTTACTCTGTACTTTAAGGGTGACAGTGTATGACAATGGTTGTGTTAGAATTTCCCATATGAAGAAAGCAGTGATCCTACAAAGCTTGTCTCAATCAATAGCTAACTAAAGGAACCAAGTGGGGGTTAGGGGGAGAACACATCACATCTGCCATTTTCAAATATGTAAGAGACAGAAAAGAGGAAGGAAAAAGAGAGAGGATCTCACAATTGAGAGGCGACAGTTGCATGTTTGGTCAGTATAGATCCATGATCTACAAAGAGCAGCATAACACAGTGTGATCAGACTTTTATTTAATAATATCTTGTAACCCACCAAAGGCTAAAAGATGAAATGTTGTGTTGAAGTCATTCATAGAAGTAACCAATATATTCAATTCTAGCTCAGGGCATTGTACTAAACATTGTGGTTCTTATCTGGATTTAGGATTAAAGAAAAGAATGGTGGTTTTTATACGTTCTTATTTTACCAATATGAAAAGCCAACTTAAAAATAACCTCATGAATATCATAAGGTAGCTACTGTCACATAGTAAATCTTTTCAATTATGTTATTCTCAGTCTTTTAATCAGTTAGTGCTAAGGCTAATCTAAGACAATATATTTTCAGATTCTATAAGCAATCGTTATCCTTAACCAATATTCTTAAAATTAAAACCCCAGGAATTTTTTTTCTTTTGACTTTCTGAAACCTCCCTGAAAGAGCAGCTCCAATATTCAAATGAAAATGAAGAATGTGTAAGCCAACAGCTAATAGGAACCAATTTTAAAATGAAATACCTATATCTCACTCTCATGGAAATGGATCTACTATGAAATTTATGTTGAGACACCAAACATGAAGCAATGGGGATAAAGAGCATTTTCCAAATGCGAGAGATACTTCACAACCACTTATTTTTGTCCTTTCACTTAAATTTTAACCTCAAGTTATGCTAAATTTACAGGAAGATATTTCTACATAAAAGTGACTATGCATATCCCAGGAACATTTTTATGGGTCTTTATCATTGACAAATGGTATAAAATGACTTAAAACTTTAATGGGTCAATAAACTAGAATACCATGACAATAGCACATTTAAACACACACACACACACACACACAAATAAGCAATTACAAAAGAAGACCTTCTGTAATTCACTACAGTGAGCAAATAAGTTTCTGTATTTGCTCCTAAATAAAGCAAAAGCTTTAGCAATGAAAATTTCCATGGGGAGTGAAGTCTAGGCCTTTCCATATCCCCAAAACGTAAAACAATTCCATGTCACAACCAGACCTGTCACACCAGGGCAAATGTTCAGTTTGCATTTCAAGAAGGAAAGAGAATCATAGTATTTTAGAACTAGGAAGAGTGACTTAGAAAATGAAAGAAAATCTTAACATGGAATAGGGAAAATAGCATCAGATAAGCAAAATAAATGTTTCATCACCACTAATAATTAACAATGCTGGATATACAAATTCTGAACTCTATTAACTGAGGAGAAGTACTAGTGGCTACACACACTCCCATGCCACTGTTTTAAATGGTAGACATTTTGATTCTTCAAAAGTTCCACAAGCATGATCTCTCCAACCTCTCTGTCTTCTGGCTCTATTTACAGCAGAATCCAAAGAGGTGGGACAGTGATGGAGTTGATTAAGCATGGGAAAATATTCCACTGACGATGAATTCAACACCAATAATCTGGAAATTCAATAAAAATCTCAACCTGTTCATTTTATTGACACAAAACTGCCTGTCGTGACTACGGACCTAATCAGAAATTATAAGCAAATATGTAATGTTACAATGAAAAATTACATTAAATGATGAACATGTACTGCATATAGCTATAAGTTTTTTAATACAATTTTTCCCAAAGAAGAAACCTGGCAAGGAGCACAGAAGTGTTGTCTGAGTGAAATATTCCTAATCAAAAAGGTAATCAGCCCTGCTCTCTTCTTTCTCATGTGAAACTAGACCCACCTCCCCTCTTCTAAACAGGAAATTGTCAACTAAGAGCTAGAATCTCATCCTTAAAGGACCACTTTTAGAATTACCACTGTATTACACTAGATATGAAACCAATTTCTCCTATAACTGTGCACATATATGCCACCCCATTTTGCAACTGCTAAGTGTGCTAAAAATTCAACTGACATGTCTTCCCTATTTTTTTCACTAGAGAACAATGTTACTGGTACAGCAGTGGGAAAACCAAATGTAGAAGGCAAAGAGGATTGAATGGGACTATTGTTCCTCCTTGGGAGCAACAAAGCTTTATTCATGACGAAACCAGAGTAAAAACTGCACTAAAATAAAGCAGTAAAACTAAGTAAGAAATGAGTCAATTAAAGCTGGAAAATCCCCCATTTAAAAAAAAGTACTTGCTACACTTAACATCCTTCAATGTATTTTCATTATAATCTGCCAGTTTGGAGGTTTTATAAATTCATGAGGACAATATTAAAACCAGAAGACAATTTTTCATTCTCACATACAAACTTGAAAAGGTTTTTGGGTGGTTTTTTTGTGTTTTTTTTTTTTTCCGGGGGGGGGGAGGGCAGGATTTGCAGAGGGAATAGCCCTTATTTAAAAAAAAAAAGTACTAAAAGGTCTATGGGAAAATGGCCAACCTGTTAAGCATTTGAGTTTTATGAGTAGAGGCTAATATATATCAGATGTTTTAGTCAAAGATGTAATTCACAAGATTAAAATTTTAAAGAGGTTGATTTAGAGTAGGCAGGGTATAGTATTCTATTAAATTATTTATCCTGACCCCTGGATTGGTTAGACATACTCCCAACAGTTACCATATCATACTTCTAACAATCCTAGATATGAGCATGTATTTCTTGTTTAATTAGAGCTTCTAAGTTGGATTTTACAGCGTAACATGGAAAAAATGTGCACAGAATACAGAAATACTACAAGCAAGGGTAACACTAATGGGACTACAGAAATTTGCAGCAATCCTGACCTGTGTTCCTTCCATCCTAGGCTCAACCTTTTAAAAAAGAGTGGGAGATGATACCATACTGCATGGTGTTGTGCTTTATTAATACTAGGTTAAAAAACACCACTAATAATTATTCTGGGATTCAAAGGAAATGTATCAATGCAAACATTAGCATAATTAGTGGCCTTCCATTTAAAAATATTTTCACAATATATATGGAATTAAACCAATCTTCCAAATAGGTGATACCTACATTATTCCTCCAGAGACAGAAGAAATAAAACATGCACAAATTACCATTGATAGTGGGAAATAAGTCTCTGAAATATAAGAAATTAAGCTTGGTCTACTGCCAACATGTAAAGAGTTTGGGAAAATATATTGGCATATAAAGTCATCAGATCTTAGAGTTCAAAGGATTCATAGACTTAGTGAGAAAATAAATGAATCCATTAAAATTAGAAAATCCTGCATTTTAAAAAATTGTCATACTTAAATCCCCCATGTTTATTTTCTATTTGGTACAATTTTCTATCTAATGAAGAAATAGCCTATTTGATAAACAGTCCATGTAGTCTTTTCTTGAACCCTTCCAGGAGCTGAGGAGTTCATTACCTATCAAGACATCCATTCCATTTTTTTAACCTACCTAATGGTTACAAAGGGGCAGCTAGGTGGCACAATGGATAGAGCACCTGCCCTGGTAAGTCACTTAACCCTGTTTGCCCTAGTGCCTCATTACAAAATGAGCTGGAGAAGAAATGGTAAACCACTCCAGTATCTTTGCCAAGAAAATCCCAAACGGGGTGACAGAGAGTCAGACATGACTAAAATGACTCAACAACAAAGGGTTAGAAAAGGTGTCCCTATACTTGTGTAATCTTTGAAGTACTACAAAATAAGTGTAAGTCTTCTTCCTTTCAAGCCCATCAACTCTCCAAAGATAGCTAATATAAATCCTACTGACTCTTCTTTTCTTAAGACTAAATACTCCGGGGGGGGGGGGGCAACTAGGTGGTGCAGTGGATAAGGCACTGGCCCTGGATTAAGGAGGACCTGAGTTCAAATATGGCTTTGGACACTTAGCACTTACTAGCTGTGTGACACTGGGCAAGTCACTTAACCCTCCTTTCCCTGTCAAAAACAAATACTAAATACTAGTCACTGAAATCATTATGCACATAAACATGATTTCCACAATTTTCTCCATCCTATTTGCTATCTTTTAGATGGGTTCTAGTTTGTCATTTTTCCTCTTAAAATGAAAGGTGCATAACTAAATACAACATAGAGATGTGAGGTGTGGGAATATTTTTTTCTCTTTTTCTAAACATTATGTAACTCAACATAAAATTGCCTTTGCACAAAAGCCATATACCACTGTTTATAAAATATATTTTGTGAATAGAAAGTGAGGTGTAGGGGAGGAAGAAAGGGAGAAAGTTATGTTGTTTTAAGCTACTGGTTTTTTCAATCACTTCAGTTATAGAAAATGTAGTTTCTGTTTTCCTCTATATGTCACTTAAGTTATACTTACAAAGAAATTACTTATTCTATGCTTGTTAGTCATAAAAATAGGGAAGCTTCATGACCAGATGTGTTCTACTTAGCATGTACCTCATCACATATTAAGCAGATGAAGCACAGATACCCCACCTTTAAAGCAGATCAATGCTCTAGAAAGTGATGAAAAGGCACAACTGGAAACCATTTTGTTAAATTAATGGCATTGAGATAACCAAACCAAACTATAACTGTAAATGGATTTTCCTTTCCTCTACTTTCCATCTGGTTAATTCTTTAGATTATCTAAATGGATTTTCAGTATTTAATTTGGCTACCTATTTTGCCACATTCATAAACTCACCAAAAACCTTCCACTTTGTTTCTTGTTTTGCTGACATTAACATGGTCATGAAGTCCTCTGAATAATTTTCACTTAACAATTTTCAGACATAAGGCTGGAAGAAACTTTTCAGGGTCACTCAAACCATTTAATTTCCTCTAGACAGGAGGATGCTAAGAACCATCTCAGCCACATGAGAATGTACCGCATTTTTAAAATAAGTTACATAAAAGGTGATTCCACAGTTTCCTCCAATAACACATCCCATTGCTTAACAGTTTTCACAATCGGGCTATGAAAGGGGTAAACCTAGAGACCTGGGAGGAAAAGACCTCCTACACACACTTGCCAACCACCTTTGGGGTTCAAAGACACAGTTTCATCTAGATCTATGTTGAGATGAAGAGCACAAGGGAAAACAATAACTAGAAGGGTTAAAGCAGGAGGATGGTCCATGGATTGGAAAGGGGTGACATTAGGGGAAGCCTAGAAAGAGGCATCAATGCTTTAAACCTGTAACAAGATAATCTGAGAACCCTCAAAATTCATATTTGAAAATTATTTCAAGATATGCCCTGTAGGATTTGTTCCCTTCTCTCTACTCACACAGACACTACTGTAGTCCAAACCCTCATTTATTCTTGACTAGGCTATTAAAAATTGTCTCTCCTACTTGGTCTTCTTGCCTCAAATTTCTCTTCTCTAATCTACCTTTCACATACCTGTCAAAGATATTTTTCTAAAGCATAAATATGACCATGTCTCTCCCTAACTCAATAAACTCTGTGGCTCCCTATTATTTCATGAATTCAAATACAAATTTCCCTGTTTAGCATTTAAAGCTCTTTACAACTCAAATCTAAGCTACCTTTCTGGCTTTGTTACACATTATTCCCCCTCACACACTACTATTCAGTCAAACTGGCCTTCTTACTATT
Source organism: Dromiciops gliroides (assembly GCF_019393635.1). Classification (NCBI taxonomy): domain Eukaryota; kingdom Metazoa; phylum Chordata; class Mammalia; order Microbiotheria; family Microbiotheriidae; genus Dromiciops; species Dromiciops gliroides. Next base: position 185,519,594 of record NC_057861.1, on the reverse strand, counting down.
CCTCACTGAAGATTCAAATCTCCTGCCTCTATGGCTTTGTGCATGTTGTTCCCCATTCATGCCTGTAATGTCCTCCCTCTTCATTTCTATCTCTTCAAATTCCTAGTTTTCTTCAAACTTTAGTCCAAACACCACTTCCTGCATGCAAGCATTCCTTATCTACTGAGCTTCTAGTGCTTTCCCAGCATCAAGTGTGTGTGTGTGTGTCTGTGTATACACACACACACACACATATATACACATATATACTATATATACTTTATATAGTAGTGTACATACTTACACATACCCATGTTGTTTCTCCCAATAGAATGTAAGCAGCTTAAGGTCAAGAACATTCCACTTTGGTCTTTGTGCTTAGGACAGTGCCTTATACATAGTAGATGCTTAATAAATGCTTGTTTATTGATGGTTTGGAGGAGGAGGGCACCTCCTCCCCAAGCCTTCCTTTATATAGAGCTCAGAACTTTCCAGGTTAACTACTCATTTTCCATCAGTTGCTCTGCTTGTTTCCAACTTCACAAACATCATTACCTTCACTGGGTGTCCTGTTATCCCCCCTTTCAGTGTTTTCTCATGTATTGTCTTCCCCCATTAAATTGCAAGCTCCTGAAGAGCAGGGATTGAATTTATTTTTTTATCTGTATCCCTAGAGCTTAACCCAGTGTCTGGAATATAGTAGGCACTTGTTCATTGACTTACTGATTGATTGATTGATTAGTAAATGCCTTATTGATTAATAAACTGATTTATTGTTTGTGCCTTAGACTCTGATCTAGATGTATTGCAGAGGATATAGTGAGGGACAATTATCAACAACAGAGGTGAAAGAGTGAGGATAGGCAGAAAACACTGGGGCATTGTCTTTGAAGGAAAAATATTCCCCCTCCCCCATTTCCTGTTGTAAGCAAAAGCTCAAGGAAGTTAACCAAGGCAAGTGGAAGTAAAAACTGAATTGGGGGAGCCTTCACTTTGGATGCTTCCCTTCGGATGTGTCTACATTCATCACAAGACACAGTGCTCCATTAAGGTTTGACTAATGCTGGATATAATGAGAGCATTATCTCATGAGTCCAATATGCTATTCTCCTATTTTAGCATTCAGCATCATCCCTTAAAAAAATTAACTATGGCATTATACTATTGACTCATAATTCACGTGTCAACCAGAAAGATCTCAAGATTATTTTCTGTGATTCTTACACAGAGCCTGCCATTCACTAACTCATGATGCACGATTAGTTTTTACTTTCCAGCTATAATGCCCTACATTTAGCCTTATCATCTGTATATATGAGAATATATAGAAACATTTAATTCAAAATACATAAATCTAAAAATGGAATGGAGTGTTTAAAAAATCGCTAAACTTGTAATGCTGAATCGTCAAACTTCCAATTTATATTTTATACTCAATTCTATGTATCTTATAGTCTGCATGCTTTTAATATCTTTCTTTGGGGGGATTTGTTTTTTTCTCAAATAATTGTCTCCTGACACCAGTGTAGATTTAGGTTTGATGAAAGATCCATTCTGCAGGCCACAAGCTGCCCTTGATCCATTTCTGCAATCAACAACATCAATAGGCCATGCAGTTCTAAAAATAATGAGAATTAGAATGTGTTTATCCATCTGTTTAGGGTGGTAGAGCCATGACATAAAGCTGAGACAATCCAAATGCTACAATCCAAGGAGAAGCTATGTTACATCTAAACAATTCCTCCTGTCAGCGTAGCATGTGGTTCCATTCGAATCTTGGAATGAAAATTACTGACCTGCTCACCCAGAAAGAGAGTGCTTATTCCTTGGCAAGTAGAAAGGAATTTTGATTTCATTTATTTTACTACCAATGAAGCTACATGGGAAAGGGTAGGCTGGTTTAAAAAAATAAAATAAAATTGACTATTAAGCTTAGCAAGTTGCTTAGTAGTTATTTATAAGGCAGTATCAATAAAGTTTCTTCAATATTTTGTTTTGCTTTATTTTCTATGATGTTTTAGGCTGTTGAGATTTATCTGTTACAGTCTGGGGGGGATGAATTCACATGATCCCAAGAGACAGCATAGAAAGTTCAAAGAGCATTGGCTTTAAGGGTCAGAGACCTGGGTTCAAATCCCAATTTTGATGCACGGCACAACCTCCCTCATGCTTCATTTCTTCATCTCTTAAATGAAGGGGTGGGACTAGAAGCCTTTTGAGCTCCCATACAGATCCTTGATTCTACTAGTATAACTGGGGGATTGTGTAGAAATATGGGTAAAGTTGCCACCTGAATCAAAGAAGACAGCCAGCTTTGCCTGTATCCTCTTCGATGTCTTGTTAACACAGTGATTCTATCTCTAATGACTTCCAAACTATCTCTTTTGAAATTTCTTCTCCTGAATGACAACAACAATAAAATATTTTCTGTAAAGAGAAAACCACAAATTTCTGTAAACATCTTAAAAGGTCATCACAAAGGAATCTTATTGCCAGCTCTCCTGCATCTCACTCCATTCTCAAGCTGACCAAAATCATATTACTGAGGGTTGGTAATAATTGGAGCAAGAAACAAATGGAACATTGTGATAAAACAGGAAATAAGGAGCCTTGACCTGGGGAACAAGTTCAAGAAAACACATGAGGAAAAAGAGGGGTGATGCTCCTCCTGCTCCCTACCCAACCTCTCCTCACTATGCATAATAGTTGACTGAGATATCTTTTCTTTCCACCATTTATATTTCTCATTTCCATAGCACTTTCTCTTTCCTATGACCTATCTTCTTAGTAATTTTATTTCCATTTAGCTTAGGGATTCAGAGATGAATAGAGTGACTTCTGTATGTTGTTAATCACAGAGCATTTTTTTTCACATTTTCAGGGCAGAATTGAAAAGACAAATAGCTTTATAATAAGTAAATAAATGCTAATTGATCAAAATTACTGTGTTGTTTTTTTTTCAAATGTCCTTGGTCTTTCTGTGGGAGATACTTTTAAAAGACATACTACACAAAAGTCATTCCTGATTCGTTTGTAACCAAGATTTACCCAAGTACAGCTGTTCAAACAAAATATTCTCCCCTATGGATGCCTGGGAAATGGAGAAAGATAATCAAATTAAAATTCCAACAAGACACTCTTTTAATTGAATTCAAAAAAAGCTTTATATATTATGCAAAACAATTATCAAATAAAAAGAACTATCCCATGAGAATTAGACCACACTATTAGGATCATGGGATTGTACATGAATATGACCTATATGATATGTTCAAAAGGGGAAAAGTTACAAATTCATCAAAAAAAATCTACTGTGCTTGTATAGTAGAGATCAAAAAACCCACACGGTTTGAATATCCAAGGGAATTTGAATTTGTGCTCCTAACACTTGGGAACCATTTAAGATTATTTGTGGAGCAGGAACCTAAAATGGCCTGGATATAATTGTCTTTAAGAGCAGCTGATAAAGACCAGACAACGCTGATTTACAATTTAAGGTCAAATTGGAAGCAGCCTCATTCAAGGAGGATGAAAAAAGATACCCCAGTCCTAGAAAGTCGGTGTCTTCCTGTCTCACTTAAAAGAAGAGAGATTACAGATCCAGGCTCACAGTCTCATTACTAGCTGGGGAGGCAGATTTTAAACTGAACCTGAAATTACACCTAAAGGAAAAAGAATGAGAAGCAGCTAAAATATGGGTACTGTCCCCCATCTCAATTTTGACATATCCCCTCACTAACACAAAACCTTTACATTAGCAAGAATAACACAAGACTTAAAAGCCTCCTAGGCAAAATGGAATCAACCCTGAAAAATATGTGAGTCCCTGTGCTCAGTGTATAGTAGTCAGTGCCCAATTAATATTTGTTGAACTAGAAATAATACATATTACCATAGCCTTAGCGCCCATTCACAAGACCCCCTAGATCCACAGCAAACACAAATTTTTTCAGGGCATAGAGTAAGCAGAATAAGGGAATGCAGTCAGGAGGGAACCAAGGATCCATTTGTAAACATGTTCCTGTATTTAAACTTCCACTATTGCTCACAAGCCTAAAGTGACATTGGTATCAGGCATCTGGAAAAAGCAAACATCAAAAAAGTAGATAATTTGAGTAACAGCAAGATGGAGGGCTGGGTGTTTTTTTCTTGGTGGGGGGGGCTGTTGTTTTAATTTGGCTAAAACTGCTTGTCAGGTACTACCGTGGGACCCCAGAACAAGTCAGTTACACTGCATGCATTTAGCTTGTGTTGTGTGAGCGCCCTGCCAGGCTGCTACCACCATGCTTAGCCCCAACAGCTGCTGCATGACCTACTTCTAGGCTTGAATTGTTCATCCTGGCTCCTTTTCTCTTTATGTCTGTGCCCTCTGCTCTTCTGATGCAGGTTGATTTCATGAAGCATCAGGTTATCCTGACAACCACAATGGTCCATTTCCCTCTATCCACCACCAGCCTTCTAATGACAACACGAAAATGGTGTCCCTTGTCCCATGTTAATTGCAAAATTTTGAGCTCCAGCAGAGCTATTGTAGGACACTTGCAATTTCTGGAAAGCTGCTTGGACAATCCCCAAGCTATATGCTATTACAATCTCAAACAGATCAGCATCGTGGAGACAGTCTCCAGTGGTATACATCCCAACCTCTCCCTATCTTATCAGCCTGCACAACCCTATGTTGGGGGAGGGAGGGTTCTGTAAATCTTCCACATAGAGATGCTAGTGTTAGAGGGCTCCTCCTTCCTCTATTTCTTTTCATATGTAGCAGGTTTCCTTTCTCCTCTTCCCCAGCACACTGAGCTGCCATTTCCAGTGATCATGTGAGAGCTTGGGGGGAGGGAGGAGGCTTATTTCCAGCTATGTAGGGCTCATCACCATGAGTCCCCCAATGGGCTAAAAAACCAGTCCATCCCAAGTTTCTGTGTGTTCACTAGGAATTGTGATTGAGCATGGGGTAAGGGTGGAGGGAGGGAGAGGAGGGGAGGACACCCTCTACATAATTAAAAGAAATAGATAAAGGCCTCCAATTCATCATGTAAAACCTGCTTCAAGAGTTTGGGGGATAACAGTACAGCACACTGTCAGACTTCACTCTCACTAGATTAAAATATGCTTCATTTTTTTGTCATGAATCACATTTAATAGAATTTAGAGCTGAAAGGTACCTTAGAGACCACCTCTAGTCCAATATAATCATTTTAAAGATGAGAAAAGTGAAGCACAGAGAGATTAAGTAAGTGACTTGCCCAAAGTGAAACAGCTTGTAAAATGCCAGAGGTATTTGCCTAAATTTATACACGTTGTAATTAGGCCTGGATGGTTTTGCTTATTCCATGGATTCTGTGCAAAGGCCTCATTAGTAATGTGCAACAGCTTACTTAAACCCATCACATGTCTTTCCCTTACCCTCTGGGTCACTTGCAATCTTGATTCTTCTGAAATTCATGGTATGCCATGATTTACAACCATATAAAATCACCAGGAGTATGCTGGTGTTAAAAAATATGGGCTTTTGCAACAGCAAGAAGATTAAAATAATTGAAAGCTCTAAGCACTACAAAATTTCCCCACAGAAATCCAGTCCAATCTTCTGCCTTTCAATTGAAGGACCACCTTATTTTCCCAACTTCTATGCCTATCCAATATGCCCTAAAGGACTAATTTAGTGAGCTGCCCAGGCAATGTGGTTTTCATCCCCTTTGTTTTTCCAATGTAGTCAGACAATCTGAGTGAGTTAGCTTTTACTGAGGTTGATTTGAAGTTCTCAGGAAGTCAGTGCAATTAGTTTAATGTCATCTGCAACTAAGGGTATTAAAAGAACTTCATCACTGATGTGGAATCTTTCTATTGTTATTAGGACTGTGTGCAGGGCTCCCTTCAAGATACCGGCAGACACCTTATGTGACTATGGACTATGTGTCTCCTTGTTTTACACCTGGATTGATGTTGACACAGAGGATTACTGAACAAAGTCATTTCCATGACTCCATGTGCTGTAGAATCTTTTATGATTTTAAAATATGTGTAGGAGATATTTTGTTCGAAGAGAGATTTTAAATGTACATGTTGTTCTATCAAGTGAAATGCTTTTTAAAAAAAATAATCAACAGGCAATAGAAAAGGTGAGAGCTTATACTGTCTATACGTCTCAGTCAGTATAACTCTGAAGGTGTAGTCTATTCTAAAAAATTGCTGGGAAAAAAATCTATGTTTTCCTTTCTCATTTTTTTCAGGGATACTTCGAGGGCATATGTAGATAATTCTCATTAAGATTTTCTAGAGATATGACTATTTGTCGATGTTATGATTATGTACAAGGAAAATCCAACTCTCACAACTAAATAATTGAGATAATAAATGAGTTTAACAAGGTCACAAGAGACAAATTAATACCCTCCCCTGAACTGTGTTATTTACTAATAAAAATCAATTGAAAATAGCGAAATAGAAACCACATTTACCGTAACCAAAATTTTAAATAAATATTTGGGAATTAACCTACCTGGAAATACATATGACCTCTATGAGAACAACTATAAAACTATAATGACTAAAATAAAGGAAGATCTAAATAACTGTTAGACAATTCAATGTTTTGGGACGAATCAAATTATTAGAGTAAAAAAATTATACTCCCCAAAGTGATCAACATAGTTAATGTAATGCCAATCAAATAATTTTAAGAAATTTCTTCATAGAAATGGATAAAATTGGGGCAGCTAGATAGCGCAGTGGATAAACACCGGCCCTGGATTCAGGAGAACCTGAGTTCAAATCCGGCCTCAGACACTTGACACTTACTAGCTGTGTGACCCTGGGCAAGTCACTTAACCTCCACTGCCTTGCCAAAAAAAAAAAAAAAAAGAAATGGATAAAATTGTAATGAAATTCATATTAAAAAAAGAAAATTGACAAGACTATCAAGAGGCACACAAAAAAGTGATATACATATTCTTATTTTTTCGGGCTTTAAAACATTCCCAAAAGAGTTGCTTTTAAAACTAAGTGGTACCAGGGAGGAAAAAAAAAGAAAAAAGAGGGAGAAAATAAAAGGAAAAGAACAAAGAGGCCAGATAACAAATGAAGTCTATAGAGAAGATTCCTGCTTGACAAAATATAAAAAATTAAAATTGTATAAAAGACTTTTTAATACCTGGGGAGCAAAAGGTGAAGTGGTGGATAGTGTCAGGCATGGAGTCAGGAAGGCTTGAGTTCAAATTCAACTTCAGACACTTACTAGCTATAGTAAACAAATCACTTAACCTCTGTTTGCCTCAGCATTCTCATCTGTAAAATGAGGCTAATAGCACCTGCCTCCCAAGGCTATTGTGAGGATTAAATGAGATAACTGTAAAGTGCAAAATACAGTGTCTCACACATGCCCTTATACAAATGTTAGCTATTATCATTTCTTGGGGAAATTGAGTATCAATTTGACAGGAATGGATTTAGACACTCATTTTTCAACATACATCTCAGAGAATTCCAGCTAGATGATGGACTTAAATACAGAAGGAACCATTAAAAGAGAGATGAAGGGGCAGCTAGGTAGTGTGCCAGCTCTGAATTCAGGAGGACCTGAGTTCAAATCTGGCCTCAGACACTTGACACTAGCTATGTGACTCTGGGCAAGTTACTTAACCCTCACTGCCCTGCAAAAACAGAGAGAGAGAGAGAGAGAGAGAGAGAGAGAGAGAGAGAGAGAGAGAGAGAGAGAGAGAGAGAGAGAGAGAGGAAGAAGAGGAAGAAGAGGAAGAAGAGGAAGAAGAGGAAGAAGAGGAAGAAGAAGAGGAAGAAGAAGAAGAAGAAGAAGAAGAAGAAGAAGAAGAAACAACAACGACTGGATTATCTCACTTGTAGAAGGTAAAGTACCTTTCTTCCATTAAACTTCTATTAAAAGTAAATATGAAGTATGAAAGATGTACTTGATTAAAATAAGACATATACAACAAAAATAGTATAAAGAGAAAAATGTGAGGAAATTATGACAAATACAACAGGAAAAAAATTGACATCTAAATATATATACGAACTATTGAAATTTTACAAATTCTAGTCCAGAATAGATAAATGTAAGGTTTTCAAAAGATGAAATCTAAATTATTAAAAATTAATTTAAAATGTTTAACCACTAAAATCAAAGAGATGCAAAATAACTATGAAGCATCACTTCATACCTATCAAGTTAGCACAAGTAATTAAAAGCAGCAAAGCAGCATTGGTAGAGTTAAAGAAAATAAGAGAAACAGCATGGTACAGTGGAAAGAATACTGCATCTAGAATCAAAAGACATGGGTTCAAATCCTGCATTTGACACTTACTACTTCTATGACCTTGGGTAAATCAGTGAGTCTTACTTTTCTCATCTGTGAAATTTTTAGTTGGAAGAGATGGCCCCTGGGGTAATTTCCAGCTCTAGATCTATCTTTCTTTCTTTCTTTCTTTCTTTCTTTCTTTCTTTCTTTCTTTCTTTCTTTCTTTCTTTCTTCCTTTCTTCCTTTCTTCCTTTCTTCCTTTCTTTCTTTCTATTTTTGGCAAAGCAATGAGGGTTATAGTGACTTGCCCAGGGTCACACAGCTAGCAAGTGTTGTGTCCGATGCCAGATCTGAACTCAGGTCCTCCTGAATCCAGGGCCTACACAGTACCCTATCCACTGCGCCACTCAGCTGCCCTCTAGATCTATTTCCTATTAATTAAAAATCTAGACAGATCTGCATGAAATAATGCAAACTTTTTTTTTAAAAGCAAAGCCAGATAACATACACAGTCACTCTTTGTAGTAATTTTCTCTGATAAAGGTCTTATTTTAAAGATCTATAAGGAACTGATTAAAATTTACAGGAACAATTAATTCCCCAATAGATTAATGGACAAAGGATATGAAAATTTTTCAAAGAAAAAAATTCAAGCTATTCACAAAATGGAAAAAAATGCTCCAAATCACTAGTTGTTTGTTGTTCTTCTTAATAGAAGAACAAAATGACATCATGATGTGGGGGTAATGTATAGTATGTCTGATTGTGGCTGGTCAAATCAATATGAGCTAAGGAGACTGTACTACAGATTGGGCACAAATAGGCCACATGAGTATTTGGGAAGGATATGTCTCTAAATTTTCATATCTCATTTTTCTTTTGAGCTACTGAAATTCTGCTTTGCTTATAGAGCACAGTGCCTTTGATGCAGGCATGCCATGCTGGAAGGTTATCCCATATAATACAATCAATTACAAAGTTCTCCAGAGAAGATATGATATTTGGAGAAATAACTGGAGAAATGCAAATTAAAACAAATGTGAGGTTCTACCTCTTGCCCACCAGATTGGCAAAAATACCAAAAAAAAGGAAAATGACCATCGTTGGAGGGGCTGCAGGAGTAGAACACTGGTAGCTTGTTGGTGAAGTTTCACATTGATCCATCAATTCTAGAAAAAAAAAAGAATTGGAACTATGCCCAAAGAGCCACTCCACTGTGACTTTTGACCCTTTGACTCATAGGTACCACCACTAGGCTTCTGCCTCAAAGTGATAAAAGAGGAAAAAGATCTATTTAAACAAAAATATTTAAAGAAACTTTTTTTTCTTGCAACAAAGAGCTAGAGGGGCAGCTAGGTGGTGCAGTGGATAAAGCACCGCCCCTGGATTCAGGAGGTCCTGAGTTCAAATGCATCCTCAGACACTTGACACTTACTAGCTTTGTGACCCTGGGCAAGTCACTTGACCCCAAATGCCTCACCAAAAAAAAAACAAAAAAAGGGCTAGAAACAAAATAGATTGCCTATCAGTTGGGGAATGGTTGAACAAATTACAGTATATAATTGTAATAGGATATTATTATCCTCTAAGAAATGACCAAAAAAAGAGACAGATTCATTGAAAGCTAGAAAGACCAGTATGAATTGATTCAGAGTTGAGCAAGCAGAACCAGAACAATATGTACAATAAAAATAACAGTAAAGAAAAGCTATTTTACTAGAATTCTCGGACCAATCATGACTATGAGGACCCATGATGAGGTTACCTACCCCCTGACAAAGAGGTAACGGACTCAAAGTACAAAATGAAGCATAAATATTTGGACATGATCAATGTGTGGATTTGCTTTGCTTGACTGGAGTCATTACAAAACCAATCAGGGTTTTTTTTTCTTTTTTCTCCTGTATGGGGTAGTGGGAGAGGGGAGCTAAAGATAGTGTTGAAAACAAAACAAAATAGGAAACCAAAGAGACATTGAATCATTTTTAAATGCAAAGGAAAAAATCAGAAGGATGGTCATAAGGGGAAAAAAAATAAGACAGCTTTGAAAATAAAACTAAAATTTTAATACATTTTTTCTTAAAGAAGCAAGCTGGTGGGTATATGATGGTGATGGAATATTACTATAGTATAAGAAATGACAAGCAGGATGATTTCAGAAAGGCCTGGAAAGACTTGTATGAACTGATGTATGGTGAAGTGAGCAGAACCAAAAGAACATTGTGCACAGAGAAAAATATTGTTTGATGAAGAACTGTCAATGACTTAATTATTCTCAGCAATACAACAATCCAAGACAACCCCAAAGGACTAATGATGAAACATACAATCCACCTCCAGAGAAAGAACTGATATTGATTGAACACAGACTGAAGCATGCTATTTTTCACTTTCTTTCATTTTTTTCTTTTATTCAGATTTTCTTGTACAAAATGACTAATATAGTAATGTTTTACATAATTGCACATGTATAACCCATATATGCTTACTGTCTCAGGGAAGAAAAAGGGGAGGGAGGGAAGGAGAGATAAAATTTGGAACTCAAAACTATAAATAAAAAGGTTTATTATTTTTTAAAATCTTAAAAAATTAAAACAAATAAAAAGCAAGCTGTAGGAAATAGGGATTCCCAGTTTCATATGTAATCTTCCTAAACTACTTTGTATAGGCAAATGTTCATTTTGGCAGGATGTTTAGTTTAGATCTTTTGAATTCTATCACCTGCTCCCTTTATATTAATATACTGAAATTGGAGTTTTATTGGTCCTCAAATGTTAAAATGTTATAAAGGAAAAAATGATGAATGATTAATAGATAGTGTTTACATGGAGAATAACATTTTGCCAACAGATAAAATTTCTATTTTAGTGGTTTGACATGATGGTAAATACCAATAAAAAAGTATATTTCTCTGAAAAATGCAGCTTCAGTTTATCTTAATTAATTGTCTTGCTATAATAAAAATAATTTTAAACTTAGTAATGATTGGTTGCCATAGGAAATTAGTGGGACCTTAATTTTATTTTCACTTCACAAAATAAAAGAAATAAGTCTTTCTCTATTTTCCAACAATTCCTAGCCAGAGGTGGTCACTCAAATCATTCCGAGTTACTCTACCAGTTACATATATAGTCCTATATACCTGTAAGAGTTTGCATTTGTTTATTCTTTCATTTTGTATGTTCTAGGAGGGTTTGGTTTGGTTTTTCTTTGCTTTTGACTGAGGTTGTCTTTGATCCTATCTTTCTCATTAAATTTAAGCTTCCCATCCAGGTCAGTAGACACATTGTGTATTTATTTTTTTCCTTTCTTCTTCTCTTTAGCCATGAGCACACAGAGTACCTACTGCAGGTATGTAGGTCTTTCCTGGGGACTCAACATGTTGAACCACAAAATTGTATTTAAGGTCATAAAAGTTAAGATCTCAACTGGGACATTTCTACTGAATAAGTTTTCTCTTGCTTAAAGAAAGGAAAAGCAAATTATGCCATTGTGCCAACTGGCAGTCATCCATAAGCAAACTGTATCTGAAAGAATTCAAAATATGTAGCCTGTTTGTAATCTAGACTGTATTCCTCCTTCCTAAATCCTTCCTCCTATCATTAACTTTTGCTGAACTCTAACACTCCAACCAAGAATAAAAAGCTTAAGAACAACACGGTATGGACCAAGTTCATTGAAAAGTAATGGCATTGCAAGTTCAATACAGGAATATAAAAAACTCTTCAGTTGGGTTTGTTTAACTTCTCTTGTTGATTTTGGGATGCTATTTCATAACCACAACAGTAAGATATTCTCCAACTTTAGCAGTTAACAAAGAACACAGCAAGCAATCTGGAAAATATAGGTGCTTCCTTAGACACTCCAATCCTGTCCAATAAAGAGTGTTTCTGAACTGAAGTATAAACTTAAATGACAATGGGGATAATGAGGAACCCTAGTCAGTGGCATAGATAATAAATGGGCACACAACTAATCAGTCGCAAATCCCATGACTGTCTCATGCCAACCAAAATGGTCCTCTCAAAATTGCAAAACTTCCTAGCAAATCTCATCCTATGTGCAAATCTCAGCCTGGCCTTAGGGTTTTACAAGTAGAGTATCTAGGTGTGGTCTTATTACCCATAAGACCTAGATCAAGGGGACACCTTATATTTATTTTGGGGAAGGGGGCGGGCAATGAGGCTTAAGTGACTTGCCCAGGGTCACACAGCTAGTAAGTGTCCAGTTGCTAAGGCCAAATTTGAACTCAGGTCCTCCTGAATCCAGGGCCAGTGCTTTATCCACTGTGCCATCTAACTGCCCCTGACACCATATACTGTTAAAAGTTTTTTTTTTCTTTTCGTCGAATCTTTTTCACTAGTATAGAGAACTCCCAACGTGGACATGCCCTTCACTGATGTCAACTGACAATTCATCTGTACCTTATACACTCTGAAAATTTTCTAGGTCATTCAGAGGTTGGATAACTTGATTAGGATCACAAAGCTTGTATTTATTAGAAACTGGAGCTAATGGACTCAGGTCATCCTGACCCTCTCTACTACTCTATGCTGCCTCACTTGGAATTTCTTATATTCCAATAATTCATGGTCTAAATCTTTGAAACAACCTTGCCAAACTGCCTAGAGATGTATAACTGAGGTTTATACTGTCCAAATGAAATTAACATCTGAGTAAACTAAAACCCTAGGTGATAATAGTACCATATCCATTTTCTTCCCAATAAAATGTGTCAAAATCTTGAATCACACTTTATGTTAAAGGCATAAGTAGAGAATCCACATTATTAGACATTGGAATATGATTCTATGAGAAGAGGCAGTAATGGAGAAAGTGGGAAAAGGGGAGAAAAGGAAATCATTGAAGTAACTTATGCCTGGAAAACTTAGATCACCCAAGAGATAGAGGAAAAAGGAAAAAAAAGGTCACTGTGACTTCACATTCAAACATAAGCATACACATCTTCATGTTATTCCCACTGACCTATAAATCACCCTTCAGTCTTGAATTGCATCACCATGTTACAAAATGTTACTGAGCAATGACAGCATTTTCCAACCCTCCAACACAGTTAGAAAGAATCATTTTTTTGTTTGCCATTTATTTTTCTAATACTTGCATAGGAGAAAAAAAAAGGAAGAACAAAACAGGAACATTTCATTCTGAAAATTAACCAAGTAAATTCTCCTCTGATAATACATACTGGGTTTAATGGTGAGAAAAGGTTTATTGCGAGAGGTATTTTGTAAGGTTCTCAAATAAAAGAAAATCAATAGGTCTAAAATATTACCTTTTTAAACATATTTTTGGTCATTTCTATAGTATATCAAGCCATGGTGTCTCTGAATTTTAATCATACAGTTTTGGACAACAAGCTATCACTGGACTCACTTCGTGCTTATGAATATATGAATATTTTCTTTGAAAATCTTTTCTGAGTCTCTTCCTTGATCTATAACCTATCTGTGGGACTAAGAGCCATTCTTTTCTTTATCTTGGGGACCCTGGTCCTTTCATTTCTTCACAGTTTCTTTGTTGGCAACTAGAAGAAAAAAGCACGTTTCTAATAGATTTAGCTCTTTTCAGATAATTTGTGGTGATAAACAACTCTTTTCTCACTGAACTGTCTAGGTTAGGTCAGAGTTCATCAATTTGAAAAATCAACTGTTTTCAATACAGGATTTTGCTAGATCTCTGAATCTCCTGGGATAACCAATAATGCTTGAATTTTCTTAAAATTTTAACTTTTAAAATCTGAAAATGTCTTTACTATCCGTATGTTTTTGTTATTTTTACTATAGTGCTGAGGACTTTGGTAAGTATCATAATTATGATAACAGCTGGCATTTATCTAGTGCTCTAATGCTTGCAAAGTACTTATACTTTATGTTACTTGGCTTTCAAAAAAAAAATACTGTGAGATAAACCCTGTTATTTTTAGCCTTGTTTTACAGCTAAGGAAACTGAGGTTCAGTTAAGTGATTCCCATGCTCATGTAAATAATAAGTGTCAAAGATGGGATTCAAATCCAAATCTTCCTCATTCTACATATAGAATCCTGCCTCCATCACCAACTACTATCATCAATATTCTGCAATTACCTTAAGGACCTGTATTTTTAACAATGGTGATACTCTTTCCTATAGGCAGCTAGGTACCACAATGGAAATATAGAGTGATAGAACTAAAAACAGAGAGAGTTCAGAAAGAGCTTCAGACACTTACTAGCTGTGTTACCCTAAGCAAGTCATTTAACATCTATTCTGTATGCATAGTTACATTATATTCATATACATGCTGTCTCTCTCATTATAAGTTCCTTGAACACAGTAATTATTTTTTGCTTTTTTTTTAATCCCCAGGCCTTAGCCCAGTGCTTGGCACAAAACAAGGATTTAACAAATGCTTTTGTATTTATTTATCCTCTTCTGACTTCCAGTGCTCCATCACCAACTGCCTCTTAAGTATTTCTCTGATTATCTTCTTTAATCATATCTATATTGACTTATAACTTTTTCATAAAGCATGCACGATACCCCTTCCTTTTTTAGTTTAAGCATGAATCTTTGTCTCACAAGTGTGCTTCATGTTAACAACATATTGTCAGATTCTGTTTTCTAATCAATTATAATATCTTCTTCCATTTTATGGGTGAGTTCATCCCAGACATATTCACAGTTATGACTGTTAGTTGTGTATTTCAATCCATCCTATTTTGTGGTACTTTTCCTTCTCTTTACCCATGCACACTGCCTCTTTAGAAAGAAAAAAGTGGTAAAAGAGAGAGAGTTTGCTTGATACTTGTGATCCTATCGGTGAAATTACCTGTTTTCCTCCCTGTTACAACTCTTCTGTTCCTCTTGGTCCCTACCCTATATCTAATCCCAGATTTTTACTTCTTCTTTTCCTTCTTATTTCTCATCACTTGAGTTTGTTTTACTTATAGCCATTCCCTTACCTATCCTACTTTCCCTTTTTGCTCCCTTCTAAGCTCCTCCCTCATCTCTGACCCTTGTTATTTCCCTTTTTGGGTTTAATGCATTTGTAACTTCTTTTCAATTTTCTCTGTGTGAACATAGGTATAATTACATTGATTCTTCCTTCAGCAGATTAAGATGAAAGCAAGGTTCATGGGATGCCTGTTCTCCTTTTTCCATCCATGTCTATGTACAGTACACCTAGGGTAGTTCTATTGTACAATAGTGACTTTTGTCTTCTCCCCCTTTTATTCCCTTGTCTAGTCCCATGTCCCTCCTATTTTTGCCTTCTACAATCATTAGAACATAATAAACCCACCCAGAGACCCTCTTTCATTTTTACCTTTCTCTATTACCCTTAAAGATAATAGGATTCTAAGAAGATATCTGTTTCTTGTGCCCTTATTAACATGTAAAGAAAGAACAAATTCCCACATATTTCCTTTCAATTAAACAAATATATGCACCTTTCTATGTTTCTCTTAGTTTCTTCATTTTTGTTTCAAGATAGGTACTCACTTTTGGCTTTTTTAATCAGGAATGCTTGGAAATCTCAATTCCATGAAAGGTCAATTGTTTACACTCCCCAAGCCCATAATATTATGTTTAATTTTGCCAAATAGGTTTTCCTTGGTTAAAACCCTTTATCTCTTCTCTTTCAAAATTGTATTCCAAGCTATTCTCTCCAGAAGAGTGGCAGCTGTTTTATGTGACCTTTACTGTGGCTTCTCAGTACTTGAATGTCTTCTTTTTGACTATTATTGTAATTTTTTATCTAGAAGTTCTGAACATTGGCTATGAAGTTCCCAGGAGTTTTAATTTTGTGGGGGTTTTTTTTCAGAAAGTGACAATTCAATTTTATTTTCATTTTGTCTTATAGTTCTAAGAGTTCAGAGAATTGTTATAATTTCTTGAAATGATATCTCGACTTTTAAAAATCATGTAGTCTGATAATTCTTAGGTTATCTCTCCTCAATCTATTCTCCAAGCCATTTTTTATCACATTTTCTTCTGTTTTTTTTTTCAATTTTTAAAATATTTCTTATAGTTTCATTGAGTCATTTTCTGCTTGTCTCCCAACTATAACTTTCCCTTGCTATTCTTTCCTACTAAGCTTTTCCATTCTGTATCTCATGTTTCATTTTTTTTTTCTAGATACTACTACAGTCCCTGTGGTTAGGACAATTTTTTTCCCCTCCAAGGATTTACCAGGTAAACTTTTTTGTAAAGTCAATATCCTCAATGGACATGTCTTAGAATGCCTCAAGGCTGCTCTCTTGGTTTGGGCTCTTTCAGCCATACCCCAAGGAAGCTCTTTTATACTGGGCCCCTATGGCCATGAACTTTGGGATGGGAACATCTTGGATTGAGGCTGGAGCTAAACTAAGGTCACTAGTCAAACCCCACTTTCTCCAAAAGGCTTTTCCCCTTTAAGCACCTCATCTTCCCTCAGGGGTTACTCTGTATATATTTTTTATGTAAAAATGAGTGCCTTAAGGGTAGTGATGACATATATATATATGTATGTGTGTGTGTATATATATATATATATATATATATATTCCTTTCATCATATTTCGAGAGCTTAGCACATTGGCCAGCACAAAATAGGTGCTTAATAAATGCTTTAATGGTTGATGTATGGATTGATATCTTCCCCAGAGCTCTGGGCTCTGACAATAGCAAACAGGTGCTTAATAAATACTTTGTGAATTTTATTGTTCTGAGGAAAGCATCACGTTCCCTTTCATGAACCTAGAAACAAGTGAGAAAGAAACATCTTAAGAAGGAATGCTGGCCCTCGGCATCTTGGAACTTATTCTGGATCTGGACCAGCTGTCAGTTGGTGAGCACTCCCCTCTGAGGACAGGTTATTTTCTAGGGACTCAATCCTGAATCAGTCTACCTTTTGTTGTTGTTGTTGTTGTTGTTGTGGGTTTTTTTGCAGGGCAATGAGGGTTAAGTGACTTGCCCAGGGTCACACAGCTAGTTAAGTGTCAAGTGTCTGAGGCCGGATTTGAACCCAGGTACTCCTGAATCCAGGGCCAGCGCTTTACCACTGTGCCATCTAGCTGCCCCTTGAATCAGTCTGCCTTGTAGTTGGAACCCAGAGAACAGGTCTATTGGTGTTAATACAAATGTATGGATCACCGGGATTTGATGGAGGAGGCAGACAAATATAAAATATATTTAATTTTTGACATTGGAAAAGGTACCTGCACAAGGATTCCTTGCAGCCCAGGTGGAAAGGGTCCTACCAAATCCTCCTGACCAATCCCTCTAATGCAAAGTTGAAGAGATGACAAATGGATACATCTTTCACCTGAACAGAGTTCCAGTGCCCAAATGGATCTCCCAGTAACCCAGAAAAAACAAACAAATAACTGCAGGGGTAGATTACTTTTCCAAGACATCAGTCATGGTCTGAGTATCCTATGCTCCTTGCCATGGCTTACATTAATTTAAATTTTTTGCAATCTATGTCCCTGTACCAGCTATTGAATTGAATGCAGTCATTATTCTTTATATATTGTATATTCCCCCATTCAAATTCCTTTTCGAAGTTGGCAAATCCATATAAAATCAACCCCTTTATAAATTAATTTTTGCAGGATAACTCTTGTTACAGCAAAACATTGGATCCTTGAGTATTTCTGTTGGTTATCTATGATATTACAGAATTAGTCTTGACCAAGAGGACAAAATAACAAACACAATTGACTAAGAAGGGACTGATCCTGACCTGATTTCTGTTCCCAGGCCAATGACTTACTCAGGTCTCTCATTATTTTGTAAATCTCCCAAACTTCTCCCTCCCCAGATTTCCAAGTTTTCTTTATGGACTTTTGCATGGTATACAAAACAACTTATCTAGGATACCTAACCTCTCCCACCAGCAACTTACTCATTCTCTCTGTCTTGGTACTCTATATAAACCCGGTTCCCTGCCTCCCTCCTTGGGTACTCCAGCACTTACTGTGTGCAACTCCTCTGCCCCATTAAAGACCACAATCTTGTTGTTAAAAAAAAAAAAAGAATGCTAAAGTTCAAAAACATAAAAAGCAAAAGCAAAAAGCACAGGCCATCAAGCTCCAGGTAGTCTCATTAAGTCTGTAAGTAGGATGAATGTTTCTGTTACTTTGCTTCATTCCTAGTCTCCTTATTTTTCTCTTTTCTTACTCTCTCCTATCAGCTAAAGGCAAGGATCAGGAGCCAGATTGCTACAGCCTAATGATACATGAAGTTTCAGAGGAATATGGGGAAATTCATCTGCTTTTCTAAAGTATCAGAATCCTGATATACAACACTTGATAATGCCTATGCTGACCTAAAGGAGCAGTAAACATTGTGTACCTGGCAAGTAAGCACTCATTGTCCCAAGAAAATTTTCTGGTATATTAGCTGTAACTTCTTTTATAATAAAAACAAATACATGACTTTTTCAAGCTAGATCTAGCCAAAGTTCGAATTTTAAGAAGAATGTTTTATTAAATACGCCACCTTCTTTCCTTAACCTGTTGAGTGTTTTCCTCCACTAAGCTAAAGGAGGAACTTATTCATTTATTTATTCATTCATTCATTCGTTTGTTTATTGCAGGGCAATGAGGGTTAAGTGACTTGCCCAGGGTCACACAGCTAGTAAGTGTCAAGTGTCTGAGGCCAGATTTTAACTCAGGTCCTCCTGAATCCAGGGCTGGTGCTTTATCCACTGCACCACCTAGCTGCCCCCAAAGTAGAAACTTTTTAAATAAATGCCCAATTTTTAAAAAATGTCTGCACTCAGTGAAACAAGGAATGACATCTTCTTAGTGAATGATAAATTAGAGAATTTGAAATAAATATTCCTAGCAATTTCTTAAAATAGCATATAGATGATATTCTGTCTTCACTATTTGTTAGCAAATAATGTTCTGTGAAGTAAGATAGAAAGCATTACCAAGTTCTTCAATTGAAAAGGACAAGGACCAAGAGCTGTTGGGAGGTAAAAATATATCACAAAAAAACTGTATAGCAAAGACTACCCAAAAAATTAGATATTTACTCTTGAAGAATGACTGAACAAATACATGAATATACTCATAATATGATACTTTAACTCCTTCTAGCATGGCCTTTATATTTTCTTAATGCTTTTTAAAACTCTGTTTTGTGCACCTTTCCAAACTAAAGCATTTTACTTTCAGGGGTTACCTATAATACAGATGTAAAAACAGAAAAGGAATCATCTTCCTTTTATCTTTAATGTGATCAGTTGAACAAATAATCTTGTTTTGTAACCTGAAGATACTGACATATATTCTTTTTTTTTGTTCAATTTTCTTTAACACAGTTTCTCAAATGTTTGGCACATAATTGTTACAATGTAACCATATGGCAGAAGTTTAGATTCTGTATCATCCTACAAATGTTTTAAAAGGGATACTTTGCTTTTTTGTTAACTAGAAGCTAGCTGGACTTCCAGCTGAGAAAAGCAACAAAATGTACCTGCCCTATCATGCAAATTCATTCTCTCTCTCTCTCTCTCTCTCTCTCTCTCTCTCTCTCTCTCTCTCTCTCTCTCTCTCCACTTCCCCTACCTTCAAAAGAAGGGACCTTGAGCAGTATTTAAGCTTATAATTACAAATATTTGAAACCACATTGATACTTGTTCATATATAAAATTACCATTAACATTTTGCAATGGATAAATAGGATACAATGTAACAAGTTTTGTATTAATAAGAAAATCCAATGAAGCATTAATATTATAACTACTTATATTGATTAACCCATTCTTATAAAGAGAACTGATGTTTTTATTCCAAGAATAACTACAGATGTGGTTCCTGAATGTAAAAATAACTAAAATTATAACGGTTAATATGTCTACAGAAATTGATAAATGGATATATTTAAGCATCATTTTATCTGTAAAGATCCCTGGACTGATAATCAAGACACCTGTGTTTTAGATCTGGCTCTAACACTAACTAGTGACTTGACCTTGAGAAAACTTCTGAAACTCTATAAGCTTCAACCTCTTAATCTGTAAAATTAGGGAGTTGGACTAGATGACCTTAAAATCCCTCACAACTGAGAATTTCAATTATTTACCCATGTCTTTCTGAGGATTTCAAAATACATGATCAGTCTCTTGCTTTGGCACTGCAAACTAAAATTTCAGCTAGGTGGCAGCATCAGGAGTTATGGGGGCTTCCATTAATTGCTGATTCTGTGTTTAAAAGCAAGAGAAAATGGCCTAAAAGTATGTCTACTAGAGATCAGTAAAAAAATGGAAAGGAAGCTTAGCAACAAACACAGGTCCAGGTGTATACACACACACACACACACACACACACACACACACACACACACACAGACACTGGATGCACTTTAAAAAAAAAGACAACAGCTAGAAACAAAGTAACCACAACAAAAGAGGTATAAAGTATAATGGACAGAAACCACCCTTAGAGACAACATATTTTCAGAAAGGAAAAAAAAAGGAATGGCCTAGAATGGGGACATCAGCAGTTAGAAGAGAAAACCCTAGATTAGACATACAGAACCCATTACTGTAAAGAGAAGACTTTCACCTAAGCTTCTACATATGAACAATGACTCAGAGCTACATTTTGTTGCCCATGGCAAATTCTAGGAAGTCAGGGCAGCCTTGTCAACATTAGTTGCCTCAAGTCAGTGTTAGCAACTACTATGTCTTGGTCAGTCAGAACACCTCTGTAAATAAACAAAATGCAAATACTTCATGAACACTTATATGAAAAGTAGTTCTTTCTTAGAAAATAAGTAAAATCTCACTTTAGAATAATAGAAGTAAAGGGAGCAGAATGGTTACTATCGGTCTAATTTAGTGAGAAGTAAACATTATAAAATATGTTTAAGGAAAAGAATTTGGGCACTTTGGGCTACAAATTTAAAAATTAATGGCCTCTAGAAGGTAATTTAATTTTTAAATCAATTGAAAAAAATAGTTCATAATTATTTACTTTACAAGATAGTAAACATGCATGTGAGATAAAGTTCACTATACATGAAACAATGAATCCATAAGATCCCAAAGTTGAGGGACAATTTGAAGGAATCTATAATCTCTGGACATTGCTTTTAAAAAAGACTACCTCAGGGGCAGCTAGGTGGCGCAGTGGATAAAGCACCGGCCATGGATTCAGGAGGACCTGAGTTCAAATCCGGCCTCAGACACTTGACACTTACTAGCTGTGTGACCCTGGGCAAGACACTTAACCCCAATTGCCTCACCAAAAAAACAAAACAAAACAAAACAAAACAAAACAAAACAAAACAAAACAAAACAAAACAAAAAAAACTACCTCAGAGTTGTTTTAATTTGCATCTCTCTAATCAATAGTGATTTAGAGCATTTTTTCATATGGGAATAGACAGCTTTGATTTCTTCATCAGAAAACTGCCTGTTCATATCCTTTGACCATTTCTCAATAGGGGAATAACTTGGATTCTTATAAATTTGATTTAGTTCCCTATATATTTTAGAAATGAGCCCTTTATCAGAAGTACTGGCCATGAAAATTGTTTCCCAGCTTTCTGCCTCCCTTCTAATTTTGGATGCATTGCTTCTGTTTGTACAAACCCTTTTTAATTTAATGTAATCAAAATCATCCATTTTGCATTTCATAATATTCTCTATCTCTTGTTTGGTCATAAACTGTTCTCCTTTCCAAAGATCTGATGGGTAGACTATTCCTTCCTCTCCTAATTTACCTACGGTATCACCTCTTATGTCTAAAGCATGTACCCATTTTGACCTTATTTTAGTATAAGGTGTCAGATGTTGGTCTATGCCTAATTTCTGCCATACTATCTTCCAGTTTTCCCAGCAGTTTTTGTCAAATACTTAGTTCCTATCCCAGAAGCTGGAATCTTTGGGTTTATCAAACACTACATTACTAATGTCATTTACTACTCTGTCTCCTGTGCCTAGCCTATTCCATTGATTCCCCCACTCTATTTCTCAGCCAGTGCCAGATAGTTTTGATGACTGCTGCTTTATAGTAAAGTTCCAGGTTTGGTACCACTAACCCACCTTCCTGTGCATTTTTTTTCATTATTTCTCTTGATATTCTTGACTTTTTGTTTTTCCAGATGAATTTTGTTATTATTTTTTCTAGCTCTATAAAATAATTTTAGGTAGTCTGATTGATATGGTGCTGAATAAGTAAATTAATTTAGGTAGAACTGTCATTTTTACTATATTAGCTCTGCCTATCCATGAGCAATTGATATCTTTCCAATTATTTAGATCTGATTTGATTTTTGTGAAAAGTGTTTTGTAATTGTGTTCATATAGTTCCTGGGTTTGTCTTGGCAAGTAGACTCCCAATAAAACAACTCTGAGGTACCACCTGACACCTATCAGATTGGCTAAAAATGATAAAAAAGGAAAATAATAAATGTTGGAGAAGCTATGGAAAAATTGGAACACTAATGCATTGTTGGTGGAGATGTGAACTGATCCAATCATTCTGAAGAGCAATTTGGAATTATGCCCAAAGTGCTATAAAGCTGTGCATACCCTTTGACCCAGCAATACCACTTTTGGGTCTTTTTCCTAAAGAGATCATAGAAAAGGGAAAAGAACCCACATGTTCAAAAATATTTCTAGCTGCTCTTTTTGTGGTGGCAAGGAATTGGAAATTGAGGGGTTACCCATCAGTTGGTGAATGGCTGAACAAGTTGTGGTATATGAATGTAATGGAATTCTATTGTGCTGTAACAATGAGCAGGAGGAGTTCAGTGAAGCCTGGAAGGACTTGCATGAACTGATGAGTGAGATGAGCAGAACCAGAAGAACATTATACACAGTATTATCAGCATTATATATTGATCAACTGTGATAGACTAGATTCTTCTCACCAATACAATGGCACAAGAAAGTTCCAGGGGACTCATGATGGAAAAGGCTCTCCAAATCCAGAAAAAAAAAAACTGTGGAATATGGATGCTGATTGAACCATACTATTTCTTTTGTTTTTGGTGCTGTTGTTTTTCTATTTTGAGGTTTTTCCTTATTGCTCTGATTCTTCTCTTATAGCATGACTGATGCAGAAATGTGTTTAATGTTGTTATGTATATGTATGTGTATGTGTGTATGTGTGTGTGTGTGTGTGTGTGTGTGTGTGTGTATAACCTATATCGGATTGTCTGCTGTCTAGGGGAGGGGGGGAGGGGGGAAGGAGGGAAAAAAATTTGAAATTGGAAATCTTATATAAACAAATGCTGAAAACTATCTCTACATGTAACTGGAAAATAATAAAATACTCTTATTTTTTTTAAAAAACTACCAATTTTAGATAAGATTGTACTTTCAGTTATAACTTATAGAAATAAATTCAAATATTTTAATCAATAAAAATTTCATCTATCATGTTTGGGTTCTTTTATATTATTAAATTTGTGGGTAACCTATAGATGGGGCAGCTAGGTGGCACAGTTTAAAGAGCACTGGGCTTAGAATCAGAGACTTATTTTCATGAGTTCAAATCTGGTCTCAGACAGACATTTACTAGCTGTGTGACCCTAGAAAAGTCACTTAACCCTGTTGGCCTCAGTTTTTCATCTATAAAATGAGCAGGAGAAGGAAATGGCAAACCACTCTTATATCTTTGCCAAAAAGTCTCAAAATGTAGTCATAGAGAGCTGGATACAAACTGAACAAGCACAACAATAAAAATCCTATAGATGATGAATTAAAAAAATAATTCTATACATTGTACATACATGGTTAAATGTAGCATCTGGAAATTATTTACACCTTCCTTATTCTTTCATAATTGCTTTTCCTTTCACTCTCATATCTTTATTGTACTTGTTTTAATGAAACATCCAAAATGACATCAATCCAAAATGATTGATTTCAATGATTTCGCTAGTCTTGGAATGCAAGGTGTCTGTGGCTCTGAGTCGTTAAGTGACTTGCCCAGGGTATGTATCAGTGCCAGTACTTGAACCTTGGGCAATCCCCTCTCCACTACATCATCCCGCCTCTTCAACATTAAAGTTAAGAATGGTAACACAAGAGAGTTAGAAAATGATAATTTGTTCTAATAGTATGTTTACATTCCTGCCAAAAATACTTTGCAAACAGGCCTCTCTATAGTCCACAAGTCACCTAAATGACCTGCTCATGCATGCTGAAAATTAAACATTTTATTAGGGAAGGGGCGGAAGGGAAGGGGGACACTGGGGAGGAAACAACAGTGACCAACAAACTTCATCCCTGATCTATCAGTATCTATCATTACTTTTTTTTTTTTTTAGTGAGGCAATGGGGGTTAAGTGACTTGCCCAGGGTCACACAGCTAGTAAGTGTCAAGTGTCTGAGGCCGGATTTGAACTCAGGTCCTCCTGAATCCTGGGCCGGTGCTTTAACCACTGCGCCATCTAGCCGCCCCTCTATCATTACTTTTAAGAAACATCCTCTGGTAAAATGACATCATGGTTTAATACATTTGGAGGTAAAATGACCTGGGGTCAAATCCTTGCTCTGAAACTTCCTATTTTTGTGACCACAGGCAAATCCCTTAATTTCCCTGGGATTCTCCTTATCTGTAAAATGAAGAGTTGGATCAGTTGGTCTCTGGTTTCTCTTCTAATCCTCGATCCTATTATCTCAATGGAGTAAATAAAAGAGAACACAAGGCAAGGATTGTTAGGGTTCTGAGAAGGATAGTGAGAGAAAGGCATTTCAAGCAGAGGGAAAAGAATAAGCAAAGGCACAGAGACGGTACAGCAATTTGTTTTGAACATAATCCTTATGTAAGGAATAGTAGACAATAAAGCTTGAAAGCTAAGCTAGGATATTATTATGGGAGGCCTTGAAAACTGAGTGGAGGAATCTAGACTTGGTCCTACGGACAATGAGGAACCACTCATGATTTCTGAGCAGGACAATAATAGGATCAGAGTTGTGCTCTGTAAAGACTATTCTGCAAGGAATAGATGGTAGAGCCATCACTGGGGGTATGGAATATTCCACAGAATTAGCAACTGGCTGTGCTGGGTATATAAGAGAAAGAGAAAAGTTTTAAAAATTACTCTGGTATTTGGAGCATAAGTGACTAGTGGAATAGTAATGATACTAGCAGAACAAAAAGGAGGGACAAGTGTCATCAGAAAGATAAGTCACTGAGTTTTGAAGTGTTACCAGATGATCTAGGGAAAGATGCCCACTTCACATATTTGGGGATACAATTTGGGTGCTTAGGAATGTGGTCAGGCTAGGGGCCCATAATATAATTAGAGGTGACAGTTAAAACCATGGGAATGGGCAAAAACAAATGCCAAAGGAGAGAATTCAGAAAGAAAAGTGAAGGACAAGGCCGGAGTCTTGGGTAATGCCTACATTTAGTGGATTAAAAGAGTAAGCAAAGGACAAAAAGAAGTAGCAGGTGGAAAGGTAGGAGGACTAGAAGCATATGGCCTCACATTCCTGTTTTGAAAGAAGATGGGTTGAAATTCTGCTGCTGCCACTAACTCTCTGCGTCACCTTGGGCAAGTCATTTAAAGTGGGCATGCCACTTTTAACAAGCTATGGATGTAGACATGAGACTACTCCTGGGTTCTGTGATTTTATCCTCCACACTCCTAGTGTGGGAACTTCCTTCACCAAAAGATTGCAGCCTATCTGTGATGAGTAGCTAGTGTTAAGGAGTTTCCTCACACAGAGATAACTTTCCCCATGTCATGTAGCTAATAAGTGTCAGGGGCAACATTTCAATCTGAATTTTCCTTTCTCCAGGCCCAGTACTCCTAACAACTATGCCATGAATCAATATGATATAAAGTAATTAGTTTGTGGAGCCTAAGTTTATTAACTCTTTACACCATAATAAGACATTAAGCTGAACTTACCAACACAGACATAGCCTTCACTCATAGGAAAAGAATACAAATGGTTTAAGAAGTCCTGGAAGTAACAAATTGAATGCAGGTTATGACTATTAATGACTGTCATCGAAAACTGGTATTTGAAAACCACTGCTAACATGTTTTTATTTAAAATATTATGGAACTAAGAGCAGCTAGGTGGTGCAGTGGATAAAGCACTGGCCCTGGATTCAGGAGGACCTGAGTTCAAATCCAGCCTCAGACACTTGACACTTACTAGCTGTGTGACCTTGGGCAAGTCATTTAACCCTCGTTGCCCTGCAAAAAGAAAAAAAATATATATATATATACACACACATATATACATATACACACATATTATGGAACCATAAGTTTCTGGGTATTATATAAATTTCAAGGAAGTTCATCATTATTTTGGCCAAAAGTTGGTTTCTCTTTTCAATTACATAGCACGGTTTATAGGTGATGGAATCTCCATCCTATTGCCTTCAGAAATTTATTATTATTATTATTAATAACAATTATAAGTATTTATATAGCATTTTAAGGTTTGCAAAGCACTTTAACTGTGTTAAGTCATTTGTTCCTCACAACACTCTGGTGAGATAGGTGTTATTCTTATAAACAAGGGAACTGTTCCTGAGGGAGATTAAGTGACTTGCCCAGGGTCTTCAGAGCTAGTAAGCACTTGACACAGGATCTGCACTCAGGTCTTCCTGACTGCAGATCAGCACTCTTTCCATTGCACACAACTTAGCTAACATAAGGCAGAACATTAGATGAAGCTATCTCAGGAGACATGAAGATTTAAAAAAAGAAAACACATTTCCACTCCTTATAAGTGTTTTGAAGCAGCTGGCTGACAGTTCTCCTTAGTCAGACACTGACTGCTTAGTCTCCTCTATACCCGGTGGGACTCCGTACTTAGCTAGCGCTCTTTACATGAGACACCTTGGGAACACATGGAACCAGCTTCCTTCCCAGCTGTATGGATATCAAAATAGTTGCAATTGAAAATAATACCCCTGTCAGTCTTATTAGTCATTGTTCCTGAGTGAGTTCTGCATTTTAAAAGTATTGATAATGGATTTCTATTTGAGGCCCTAGGCCTTATTGTATTTAAGGCCTCTCTTTCTCTCTCTCTCTCCCCTTCTATCTCTGTCTCTCCGTCTCTTGAATTTTAAATGATCAAGTTTTGATTAATTCTGTAACTAAAATGTTGGTAGTTGGCTTAAAAAGTTAAAATGGTTGTTTTTATTTCCAGCCATGTCCAACTCTTCATGACTCCATTTTGGGGTTTTCTTGGCAAAGATACAAAATTGTTTGCCATATCTTTCTCCAGTTCATATTATAGATGAGGAAAGTGAGGCAAACAGGCTTAAGTAACTTGTTCAGGGTCACACCTACTAAGTGCCTGAAGCCAGATTTGAACTCAAAGAGATGAGTCTTCCTAACTTCAGGTCTACCACTCCATCCACTGCCCCATCTCACTGCCCTTGTGCTCTTCCACACTCAGTGGATATGTTTGGCCAATTAGCAATGAAACAATTCTGTCCCACATGTGGATTTTATTCAATCAGAAATTCAAGGGGTAATATAATATCATAAGATCACAGATCAAGAACCAGTAAGGGCTGCAAAGACCTCCTAGTTCTACCCCCTCATATGCACAAAGCTAAAATGAGGCCACGGCAGGCTGTGATTTGACTAAGCTCACATGAGTAGGATGCATTAGAGGCAGACGTTGAATTCAGGTCCTTTGATTCAATCGTTAAGTATTCTTTTCCCTATACCCCACTGCCTCCTTGTGACACCTATGCTCTTCAAGTGTCAAGGCAAGAAAATCCATTTTATTACAATTTGAGAAAATGAAATAACCCTCTTGTTTCGCCAACGCACAAGTACCTTCATTCTATCTTTATTTGATTAGGGTTCATTTAGAAGGAAGGTGGGACAGATATTTTGACTACAAAACCCTTCTTTCAACATATTCAAACTGCATCAGAAAACCCCAAATTAAACAATACCGACCATAACTGCTACATTTCCTCACTTTTCATGGATCCACAGCATTCTGTTAGGGTGATTTGGGGCATTTCTATTAACCAAAACAAGCATATGTATCATAAAGGTAAGATGTACTCGTATTTCGTTTATGGTCTGGTTTTTTGCTTGGTGTCAGAGTCTACATAATAGATTTGGCTTCAGATTCTTTAGCTGATGAATTGCTTTGCCATTCAATACTTTAAAATGTAAATAAACTACTGCACGATGTATTGATTTGATTTCAGATGCAGTTTTTCCAATGCCTTGCGAATGGCAAAGTCTATATTACATGTCATTCTCTCAGAGATCAGTTACTTGCAGAGGAAAAAGTAGTCAAAAGCTTGATGGATTTTCTTATTCTGATGGATATGGGAAAACTCACCAGTGTAAAAGTGGCATGATAGATCTCTAGCTGAAGCATTCTTAAGTGAAAAAAAATAATAATGTGACATTGAATTGGCTTGGTCTAGGTAGCAATAACAAGGTGTTTTTGCTTGGCAGGAACTGGGCTGCACAAACAATACTGTGACTGATGCCATGAATTCTGCTCATTTTAGTGCTTTTAACTTGGGTAAAATTTCTATTATTTACTGAGACCCACCTACAGATGACACAAAGCTGCAAGGAATAGTTAGCACAGTGGAGAACCAAGGCAGCATCCAAAAGGCTAGAGCATTGAGTTGAATTTAATGAGATGAAATTCAATAGGTAAAAATGTAAAGTCTTACAATTGACTTCAAAACAATCAACTTTATCAGTAGAGGATGGAGGATGCAGAGGGGAGGGGAGGGGAGGGGAGGGGAGGGGAGGGGAGGGGAGGGGAGGGGAGGGGAGGGGAGGGGAGCTATAAGGTGTTAACCCTAAAAATGGACAAAGCTATGAATCTCTTCTATGCTCTCTGCATCAAACTGGTAGAAGAATAAATTTCTTCTATTTGCCTTTCCAAGAAAAAGATTGTGATCACCATAATCAGGAAGAAGTTAGCAGATTTTCATAACAACCCTGGGAGGTAGGTGCTATTATTATCCTCATTCTACATTGAGGAAGCTGAGGCAGACAGAAAGTGGCATGCCAGGACAGCTAGGTGGTGCAGCACCAGCCCTGGATTCAGGAGGACCTGAGTTCAAATCTGATGTCAGACACTTGACACTTACTAGCTGTGTGACCCTGGGCAAGTCACTTAACCCTCATTGCCAGAAAGAAAGAAAGAAAGAAAGAAAGGAGGGAAGGGAAGGGAAGGGAAGGGAAGGGAAGGGAAGGGAAGGGAAGGGAAGGGAAGGGAAGGGAAGGGAAGGGAAGGGAAGGGAAGGGAAGGGAAGGGAAGGGAAGGGAAGGGAAGGGAAGGGAAGGGAAGGGAAGGGAAGGGAAGGGAAGGGAAGGGAAGGGAAGGGAAGGGAAGGGAAGGGAAGGGAAGGGAAGGGAAGGGAAGGGAAGGGAAGGGAAGGGAAGGGAAGGGAAGGGAAGGGAAGGGAAGGGAAGGGAAGGGAAGGGAAGGGAAGGGAAGGGAAGGGAAGGGAAGGGAAGGGAAGGGAAGGGAAGGGAAGGGAAGGGAAGGGAAGGGAAGGGAAGGGAAGGGAAGGGAAGGGAAGGGAAGGGAAGGGAAGGGAAGGGAAGGGAAGGGAAGGGAAGGGAAGGGAAGGGAAGGGAAGGGAAGGGAAGGGAAGGGAAGGGAAGGGAAGGGAAGGGAAGGGAAGGGAAGGATTTATATAAGTGCTTACTGTGTTCTAGGCATTATACTAAGTGCATCTTTTAAAAAACATATTACCTCATGTGATCCTCACAACAATCCTTCAATGGTAGGTACTATTATCATCCCTATTTTATAGTTGAGAAATCTGAGGTAAAAGAAGTTAAGCGACTTGCCCAGGGTTAAACAGCCAGTAAACAGCTAGATTTGAATTCAAGTTTTCCTGACTCCAGGAACAGTTCTTTATCCACTGGGCCACCAGCTGCATCATAGCCATAGTTAGACAACAGTTTATTTGAAAAAGAGCTTGTGATTTTAGCGGACTGCAAGCTCAGTATGAATCATTAATGTGATGCAACAGTCCAAAAAACCCAGTTCAGTCCTGGGTTTTGCTAAGAAAGGCCTTACTTTCAGAATTTAAAAAGGTGATCATCTCTTTATATTCTGCCCTGGTCAAAGCACATCTGAAATATTGCATTAATGTGTTTATACCACAGTTTAAGGACTGGGGAGCTGGAAAGCATCCACAATGGGACAACAAGGATGGTGAAGAGCCTTGAATCTAATAAAGTTGTTATACAAGGACAATTGTCCTGGAGCAGAGAAAACCCAGGGGACCATAAGAGATGTCTTCATATTTTTGAAGATCTAACATGTGGAAGGATTAGATTATTTTTCTGTTTAGTCCCATAGAACAGAAACAAGAACAATGGGCAATTCACATTAGGAAAATCTTCTGAACTATTGTTGTTGTTGTTTGTTCTTCATTCTCAAAGAAGACTATGACATCGAGGTGATGTCATGACTTACAGCAAATTGGATTTAAGTGAAGGAAGACTGTGCAAAGTCACTAACTTCACTCTCTCTTCTGCAACCATCTGGGTTTAGTGGCAAGATATACATCAGGATGACTGGAAATGGCCCCAGCTGTTTGAGACAACTGGGGTTAAGTGACTTGCCCAGGGTCACACAGAAAGTAAGTGTCTGAAGTCAGATTTGAAGTCATCTTCCCAAATTCAGGGCCAGTCCTCTATTCACTGCACCACCTAGCTGTCCCTTCTTAACTATTAGGGCTGTCCTAAAAAACAGGATACAATGGCTTCACCCTCATTGGGAGTCTTCAAGCACAAGTGAGGGAACCATTTGTCAGGTTTGTTACTGCAGGGAGTCTTTCAGGAGCAAGTTAGATCAGATTGTCCATTGAGGTCCCTGAAATTCTGTGATTCTACTCGTGGGAAGAACCAAAGAATGTTAGAACTGGATGAATCCTCAATCCAATTCCCTCATTTTACAGCTGAAGAAACAATCTAAGGGAGATGAAGTGATGTGGTGAAGGTAGATTTTGTGCTAGCAGCTATAAGGTGTTAACCCTAAAAATGGACAAAGCTATGAATCTCTTCTATGCTCTCTGCATCAAACTGGTAGAAGAATAAATTTCTTCTATTTGCCTTTCCAAGAAAAAGATTGTGATCACCATAATCAGGAAGAAGCTAGCAGCAATTTCATGCACTTGGTGATACAGGGCTTAAATCTATAAGAACCTCAAGATTTCATGGTCATTCTGACTCTGTGTGTGTGTGTGTGTGTGTGTGTGTGTGTGTGTGTGTGTGTGTTTTGGCACAGAGCATGCACACTCATGCAGACCAGCAACCAGATATATGTTATCTTTCTGCCACTTCCTTGATTCCAGATTTCTGTTTCATGTCTTTGAGAGGTAGGGGAAAGATAAATGTTAAGAGGGAATGTAGAGAAAATGTATGTTTACCCAGAGAATATTCCCATCCTTCCTGGTCTTCTGAGGAGAAAACAATAAATGACCTCCATGTCTCTCTTCCCCAACCCTGGAAAACTGGTCCCCCAAAACCTCATGCCATCCCTCAGCAATTACACGAAATACCTACAAACAGACCACCTTTCAGTGCAATGACAAAGGATTCTAAAATATGATAATAGCTGGTATGGAAGGAAAATTACTTCAATACTTCAACATTTCCACTTAAGATTGCAAATATTACATAATTAGCATACATTGATGCCTCACCCAAGCTCAAGCGTAAAAAATTGAAAAATGAGCAAAAGAAAAAGAAAAGGGGTAAAGCACATAAAACCCCTGACAGATAAAAGGCAGAACTACTGATTGCACAATAGAATATATACCACAAAAGACACTCTACACATACATCAAAATAATATAACCTCCTTTATTTCAATGTAGTTAGCCAGAAATTTTGGTAGCTGGAAAGGATGAATTAAAAAGCTGTTAGGATTTTTTTATACTTAAATGAATCCAAGCCACCAGTTTTCCCCTTCTTGATGTCGTAGAAAACAAATAATTACTGCCTTTTCTATTATCCCCACATACTAGAAAATATTTTCCCTGTTTCCATTCCTCTCTGCTCTCTACCTCCTCCAGTAGCCTAGGTAACATTTTAAATTAGGGCTTCTTTTACCCATAATTCTATTGGAGTTCAGAGGAGGGAGAGATTACAAAAGGTCAGGGTGGTTGAAGATAGGACCACAAAGGTAGAGATTGAAGTGGTCCTTGAAGGAAGGGGAGAAATTATATCAAAAGGAATGGAAGAAGGTATTCCAAACAAAGGAAATGGTATAAGGAAAGGAGTGGAGGTGGAAATGTGCATTGCACATGTTACCATGAGTAGACAAGATTATCTTGAATAGAGATATGTCCAAAGTAGACATAATAGAAGATAGAGATAGGTAAGGGAGAATTTTGTCATGTCTCAAATGCCAAGCTAAATAGATTAGACAGTTTTCAAACGTAAGTCTTGTCAGAGAGACACATGGTACAAAGGATTGTTGGTTTAGGGAAGAAGGAATATAAAAATTCTCTTGGCTCAAGCTTCCACCAAGAAAAAAATTTTTTTAAATCTTTAACTGAACATCTACCAGCAAACTGGTGAATTTAGTATCAAGCAATCAACAAACATGTTAATCTCCTACTGTAAACTACCTCTACTCAAAAGGAGCTTACATCAATCAAGAAATAAACGATAAAATTTATTAAGTGATTCACATGTGCTATGCACTGTGTTAAGCTCTGGAGATACAAAGAAAGACAAAAACATGGTCCCTCCCTTCAAGTACCTCATATTGTAATGGGGAGATTAAAATGTAAATAACATTGCACATACAAGGTATAGACAGTATAAATGGAAGTAATATCAGAGGGAAGACCTTGACAACTAGGAAATCGGTAAAGACCTCTAGCAAAAGGTAGGATTTGATCTGAGTCTTAAAGAAACTAGGGAATCCAGAAGGTAGAAGGGAGGAGGAGGAGGAGAAGGAGTATACCAGGCATGATAGACAGTCAGTGTATGGATTCTAGGCAGAGGGAACTGAAAGCGCAAAGACACCAATAAAGGCTTTCTTTATTAAAAGGGGAAAACACATTTTGAAAGCTATGCATTTTGTGCCAATGAACTGCAATACCCTTCCAATTCCACAACATAAATTTCCCACAGTACTAGATGGGAGATTTCCTTTCTTTAGGGCTCTCTTACTGTTTGCTGCAGTCCTGGGCTTCCACTTGGGAAGCCCAACCCTTTAGTGTTGCTCCCTGGCCCTACCAGAAAGTTACCTTCTACGTCTTACAATCTCCCTTTGCTGCCACCATTTCCTTCTCTCTGCCAACTATACTGTCTTCTGAGAACACTGAGATTCAAGGTTTTTCCTCATCTGTTGCCTTGACAACAGGTTCAAGTTCCACTTGCTGCTACCATCTCAGTCATCCATTCCCATACTACTTCATGAGCTGGTGCTGGAACTGGATACTTAAGAGTGGGTGCCTGTCAATCTGGTTATTGTCACAGTGCTTAGTTATATTCTCAGACTTACACTCACCCAGAGTAACTCACCCAGCCTATCAGGGCTCCCTGAAGGAGAGATAGGAGGCAGAATGTGCCAGGTAGGTCAAACCACCACTTCCATCTTGACCACCATCCCTTAGATCCTGATGGAGACAGGGTCTTCCCAACACCCTGAGCCCAAGAACCTTGGGAAAAATAAAATAAAACCCCCTCCTGTCTGCTTCCCTCAACCTTTTACCCCCCCAAAACACAATTAGACCTGTTTCCTGCCCAGCTGTTTCGAGCTCAATAAGGAGAAAAACCATTGTGGAGAAGGCCCACGTTCCTTATCACCAACAACTGCTGACCAAAAGCCACCAAGAGAGAAGTAAACACAAGAAGCCTTGAGAGTAGCAGAACTCCTCCCTCTCCAGACCACTGGTCCTGCTTCCACCTAAGGCCTCACTGTTATCCAAGGAAGTGACTTCTGTGGAGAATGGACCAGCTATCTCTACCAACTGCCAACCAACTGCCAACCATATGGGGGGAAATCCACCCAGCTAAAGCAGCAAGGCACCCTGAAGGAAACAGCAAGTGCCAGGCAAGTCAAAAAACTACCCACCACCACCCTGACCACAATCTTCCCTTGGACTCTGATAGAGACAGTCCAGGACCCTGAACCCAAGAGCCTTGGGAATAAGAATCCTTCTAGCCCAGGGCCTACAGTAATTATCTTGAGAAGCAAACCCAGTGGAGATATAGCCTGGTAACTGCTCCTGCAGGTGCTCCAGCCACATCTATTGAAAACCCAGTGTTTGGCTCTTTCAAATGGTTCCACATCAGAAACTGATGTGATTTTATCAGTGAAGATGACATTAAAGAAGATGCTTTACCATCTGTTTCACAGTCCCACCCTAAGGACCATGAGACCCTTTCAACTGGCTTGCAGCTGACACCTTCCATATCTGTTATCTCCCCCGTTAGACTATGAGCTCCTTGAGGGGAGGGACTGTTTTACTTTACTATTTTGACATGGCAAGCACTTAATCAATGTTTTATTCATTCAGACCAATGCTTTTACTTCATTCTTTATTTTGATATCCCTGAGTTTAGCAAAATTTTTATCGTATAGTCAAATCTTAATTCCCAGATATATCCCTGGAACAGAAGTCTTTGCCAAACATATAGACTCCATCTCTTTTGCTCATTCCAGATACTTGACTCACTTTTCACAACTTGCTAGAAGTGACATCAATACTCTCTAGTAAGCCAGGTGAGTATTAACCCATCTCTATGAGAACCACCTCCCTTACTACTTTTAATTTTCCTTTACTAAAAGATCAGAATCAAGCCAGAGTCTCCCAAACTACCCCAACTATTCCCCATCGCATCCAGATGATACAGAAGGGGGTTATAAAAGTCACCTTCGGGCAGGAGTTTTTCTTATTTGTGTGTCATGGACCCCTTTGGCAATGTGATGAAGTCTAAAGAACTCTTCTCAAAATAATGTCTTCAAATACACAAAATAAAATATCTAGGTTTACAAAGGAAAGCAATCAAACTGAAATATAATTACCAAAATATCTTCAAAGAACTTTTACAGACCCCAGATAAAGACTCCCTGGTCTAGAGGTTCTAAGAATAGCATTTCCTATGTAACTTCCTTCCCCACTTTCTCCCAAGTCTAGATCCTCATCTACAGAAGTAACACCCAAAAAATAAGTGATCATCCTTCACGGCCTTATTCCTGTCACAAAACTGTACAACTCTGTACTTTCATCAGAAGAAGGCCTCATTGCCCACTGCATTCCTACCAAAAATAAAGTTATAGCTAGGTTATTATCAAGATCCTGGGGCAAAAAAAAAATGTGTGTGTAGAATTTTTCACACACCTAATATCCTATAGATATGAGTTACATTTGTATTAGCTAAACTTAAAAAAATAAGGGTGTGCTTAAATGTAACCTGTTATTAGAAAGGCAGTGTAGCATAATGGAATGGGCTGGTTCTAGAATAAGGGCACCTAGATTTGATTACTATCTCTGGTGTTTACTTACCCATAAATCATGTTATTTCCCTGAACTCCCATTTCCTCATTGGTAAAAATAAAGAAATTGGGCTAGATGGCTTCTGAAGTCCTTTCCATCTATGATCTATGATTATCAAAACATGATGAGGACAAGCAGACATCCCTTATGAACACAGAGACTAGAAATTAGTACTAAGATGAATTTTCTACATAAATTGGTCTTGTCACAAATAGAAAACTATCCATCATAACAGCTGATTCAGAAAGCAAAACATGGCCAAGCACTAGCAACCCTTGTCGATATCAAAGGGTATAATTTTCTTGATGGGGAATGGGGTGGGGGCATGAGAAGATGTGTGCCTGTGTCTAAAATCCCATCACATAGAAACCCCAGAGAAGGCAGTGTAGTAGCAGGAAGAACTTAGGACTTAGCCAAGTAGTCAGGGAACTGGAGTAGCTAACACTTCTGTAGCTAACTAGTTATGAGGCCTTCAAGAAATCACATATCTTCACCGGGTCTCAGTTTCTTCATCTAAATCAGAAAGTACCTCTAGTCTCTTCCAGCCCTGAGGTTCTCTGATTGAAAATTGTCTTCCATTCAGATTATTGCTCTTCTTCCTTGGTTATTCAGCTAGATGACAGCCACTGTTGGTGACCCCAGACTCCTTTTTTGTTCAGGCAGATTTCTTCAGCCATCACATTTCCAAAGTGAAAAAATGCAACAGCTTGCAACCACTGCAATATACTTAAGATGTAATAATGGAAAATGAGATATTATTGATTGGAGAGGGAGGGAGAGTAACCACAATGGTGTCATCAAGTCACAGAAAGAAAGAAAATTAACAGATGAATTCTTTGAGACTCTGGGACTTGGTTGCCACCCACTGCAGATGGCAAGGTTCTGAGTAGCAGTCCCCAGACAAAACAAGCTATGCATATACTGTGTGAGACAATTCCCCAAAAGAGTCTTTCTGTCCTATAGGAATTCCACATTTCAGAGTACATTACAAAAACTACTTAGGTTTGGAATCAATTCTGTCTAGCAACAATATAAACACTCAACTGGCTATTTTATTGTTTTCCATCAGCCTTCACTTAAAAAGAAGCCTCCAAAGTACATAGGTAATCCATGTAAAGAGCATGGCTAATGAAAAACTGCTCACCTATATGATTATTGGGAGATCACTGACAAGGTAGGCATATCCAAAAAAAGAATGACTAGGATGGCAAGAGGATTAGACAGTTGAAGAAATTAGAGATACTTACTATGGAGATAAGAAAACCTAGGGGGAGCAGTAGAATGTAATTTCATCATAGGTAGGTACTGATATTCTTGGTTTTGTATCCCCAGCACTGAGTATAGTGCATGGTACACAGTGAGCATTTAATAAATGTTTGTTTAATTGAACTGAACTGATATTGACATTGTCCAAGTCCCTGAAGGGCTGTCATGTGGAAGTGGGATTAGCCTTGTACTTGACCTAAGAAAGCAGAAATAGGAGCAAAGGATAGAAGTTTCAGAGCAGATTTCATTTTGATGTAAGTATAACAACCTCCTCTGGGCTCCCTCTCTCAACATACACTGACACTAGCAGATTGAGTTTCCAGAGAGCAGCTGACTACTATTGTCCTCCTCAAAAAATCCTGACGACCGCTATGATTTCTAACTCTATAATTCTTGAGTCCCCATCTAATAAGCTAGCCATTATGAATCAACCAGGTGAATTTTATTAGCATTTGGAGAAGGGATTTGCTGAGAAGGTGTGGCAGGAACAGTAGTGACAAAACAATTTCCCCAAACTGGAGTGCTTTCTATCTATACACAGACAAGATCCCTAGAGATATCAAACAATGATAGTGAGGCACATGTATAGAGAATAGATGTGACCAAAGGGTAGTTTCTCAAGCCTAACCTGGAAAGTTCTTTTCTAGGGGCCATATCTAGCACTTTTCTCATTCATGATTGATCTTGGTCCCTGAAGCTGCTTCTGTCCTTTGGTCACTATCTTTCTACCTCTTCCTAAACAAGTTTCTCTTATTGTCAGCCACAAATTACTAGCACCTCCAGTGTACTTTTCTATCAACTCTGGTTGCCAATAGGTCCTTGGATGGCTTTTCTAACCTCTCAAAGTTCACTATACCATAATTTTAACAATTCTGTCTCTGGATAGTAAGTTGTCTATATCAAAGACAACCAAATACCAAAAAAACCCAACCAAACAACAACAACAAAAAAAAAAACAAAGGCACTATGAACACATGGTAGCCAGTTGGGAGACAGAGCAACTGTCCTCCCACACAGGGACTCAAAAATAATTCTTGCCTCACTTATGACCAGGAAGGAAAGGAAAGAGAAATCTTCTTCTTTTTGTATAGGACCTCAGTTCCATGAGTTATTAGTCCCTCCAGCTCGTCAGCTCATTAAAAGACTTTTCATCATCACAGAACACTGAATCATTCATCAGTCGAGGCTGGAAAGAGCTTCCCCAAAATCCCATGTGGTAAACTAGAACCAAGGAGGGAATATTTGTATACCCTGTATAATAAACACTCTGTATAACCCATGATGAAGGGCAAAGCTCTTAGGACTGGGCTCTAATTATCCTGTCCACCCACCCACCCCCATTATATAATGTAAAACTTCCTGTAATAATTAGGTCTGAATAAAAGTGGAATGGGCTATTTTGATAGGTAGTTAATTCTATATCCCAGAATTTCTTTAAGCAGACACTAAAAGACTACTGTAAGGGACAATGAAGAAGGGGTTCCTCTTCAGGTAAAGTTGGAAGTGATAACCTCTGAGGTTCATTCCATCCCTGAGATTCCATGATTTTATGTATTTTTAAGGAGCAACAAATATTAAGTGTCTAGTGCCATACCCTGGCCCCAAGGTGGGAAAAGGGGAGGACTGCTACCCCCTGAATAGTAATTCCTAATCTTTTGTCTTTGCACATCAGGAATGTGGAAGCTGGCTCTACAGGGAGCTCTACAGGGGTGAAAAGAAAGAATTTTGTCCAGTGAAGAGTAGCAATTAGTAGAAATCACTTGCCAACTCTTTTTTGTCATTTTACTATTTGACCACACTTTGAACCAATTTTGAATAGGCTTGCATTTGGCTAGTAAAATTTCATGTGCCAGGGTTACTTTGCATGGGTGTGGTGAAGTGGAATAATGTGTAAAAGTACTTTGGACCCTTTCTTAGAAAGATTAAATCCTCAGCCATTGCTGAAATTTCTCTCATTTGGGGGCATTCAAAGAAACACTTAAAATACAAGTCAGACTTATGGTTTAATGATGCATAGCAACTACTTAGTGAATAAAACAAGTAATTTAATAAATAGGGGTTTTTTTGCAGAGCCAAACTACATTCTTGAAAAGATTTAATTAGTGACAAGAGAAACAAAATATTTAATTTGGCATATGTCAATTGAAATGAAAAAAATGTTAGGCAACTATGACCATAGTTACTTGTCTTGTTCTAAAAACTTGATAACTCTCCTCTACCAGGTTTTCACCTAACCTACACTGTGATATTACAAGATTTCCAAAAAATCTATAGGGGTAGAAGGCTGTAATGAGAATGAGCTAATTCAATGATTCCCAAATCAATGTCTTTCCAGCACATTTTTTTTCTGGTTC
The DNA here is from genome assembly GCF_019393635.1 of Dromiciops gliroides. Classification (NCBI taxonomy): domain Eukaryota; kingdom Metazoa; phylum Chordata; class Mammalia; order Microbiotheria; family Microbiotheriidae; genus Dromiciops; species Dromiciops gliroides. Next base: position 185,480,289 of record NC_057861.1, on the reverse strand, counting down.
TCTGGTTTTCATCCATGGAAGTGTTTGAACAGAGTATCCATTGTAGAGAAACAAAGGTATACCTGTGAGTGGACCTACCTACGTTGTATTCATCTGTGTCTCTTGAGAATTCAACTACATTTAGGATGAGAACCTCCCCCTTCCTATCAGGTATGTCTCTAGAAAAGGATTATTCCTTCCAGATGTCCCATTTCAGAATTTAAAATGTACAGGTATATAATGGGATGAATAATATTTAAAACCATTGAACTGTCTAATTCTAAATCTCAGTAAGACCAATAACAGTAAGCTAGTTCAGTAAACAACATTAGAGAAAAATATTTTGAAAGGCTAGGACAAGAGATTCCCAAGGTTGATGACTTATTTTTGCCATAGAAGAAGTAGTTGTAGCCAGAAATACCTTCTTTACTTCTGTCAATCCAAGACATAGATAATGTTATTTCAATACTCTATCATGGGTTATACTTTACTGATCTCTTCAAATATGTTTAAACTTGATTTTTATGAAAAGAAATCAGGAAAAATTGTTACATATACATTTTTGCAAAGAAAAAACAAAACACATTTGTTATTTTCTTGTGGCAGAGTATTCAGACTACTATCCTAGGACAATTTTCACTATTCCTAGTACTGATCTACTGCCCCCAGTGATAGCCCATAAAATATCATCATATTTTCTTCTAGTCTACTTCACTTGCTTTTACCTCCTCAACAAACCGCTTCTTTCCCTTGCATGAACCAAATATATGCCCCCCAAATATAGACTTTTTGTCAGATTTTGATAAGTGGAATTTTCGAAAGGAAAAAAAGGTTCACTTCTGCCTATTGAAAGACAATCATGGATTCCATGGAGAAGGGTTTATTTCTGGTACTTTGCAAGGAGCAGACATGCTCCGACACTGGTATTACACGAGAACAGATCAAACACATCAATGGCAGGAGACACCTTGAAGAACATTCACAGCCAAGCTAACCATTGCTAATCTCAGCACAAAAGCCTGGAGCTTCTTTCACTGGGATACTTTTACCCTGACAAATTCTATTTTCCCTGTGACCTCTCTGACCTGTCCATCTTACAGTGTTTTTCCGTGGATCTGTGCCAGTTCCTATTGATCTCAGTAAATGACAAAAAACGCTTTCATTGTATACCGAACATTCCAGGACTCTTTTCAATGACTGGGGGAGGGGAGAGGGGTTTGCAAGATACAGAGATGAACAGAAAGTCCAGCAGCCTGGGGGCAGGTTCTGCAGTAAAGATGAAAAAAAAGTTTAAAAGAGTGTTGATGTAATCAGATGCTGGCACAAAATTGTACCACCTTGTGGAGGATGCCAAGTGGAAGCCCACGTAGGATGAATCTAGAGCTGAGTTTACTATCTTTTAGCTAGAGGCCACTTAAGCTCCTAGGCCATAATGGGTCTGTAAACTAACAAAAAATTTGCTCGAAAAGATGTGAATACAAACAGCTTCTCCCTGGTGATCACCATGCACAGATTACCCCACAATGATGCCCAAACTGCTATGCCCATTCCCAGATTTCCAAAGAGCAAGTCAGTACTTCCAGAGCAAGATTCTTGATTTGTACAAGGATTCCTTCTGACTAAACAGTAGAGAAAGAGGAAGGTAGGAGGGCAGGAAAGAAGGCAAGGAGGCAGGGAGGCAGGGAGGAAGGGAGGAAGGCAGGGAGGCAGGGAGGGAGGAAGGCAGGGAACGAGGGAGGGAAGAAGGAAGGAAGGAAAGAAGGAGGGAGGAAGGGAGCTTAAAGAAGGAAGGGAGGGGCACGGGGGAGGGGAGAGAGAGGGAGAGAGAGAGAGAGAGAGAGAGAGAGAGAGAGAGAGAGAGAGAGAGAGAGAGAGAGAGAGAGAGAGAGAGAGAGGTTCCAATCCATTACAGAAACTGTTTCTAAGAATAAGTTAGTCATGGATTCCTCCAAGAGGAAGAAAAAAGAAAAGATCAGTTGAAACAGGTTCCCTTAAACCCAATTCAGGGACAACCCTGGTAAGAAAACAATATACCTGAAATAACCAGATGTTTGACATACCCTTCCTATACCTCCCTCTCTTCCACTCTACCAAAGGAGGTCAGTCTTCCTAGAAGAGCTTTAAACCTGAAGACAGTTATTGCCTTTTTGCCCAGCTGATAGGAAGAAAAAAATTATCCTTTGACTTGATAGAATGAGAACAAAAACAATCCACATGCCCTATTCCTATGTATACAATTATACACACTTGCAGTATTTTCACTGTTTTGACAATAAATATACAAGCAGCCTATGAAAATGTCAGTGATTTAAATCAGATTTAGAACTGCATCAGCAAATGAGAGTTGTCATGCAAAATACATTCTTATTCATAGGATTGCAAAACCTATCCAGTTCAGATATGACACTTTTTTCCAAAGAAAATTGTCAGTATGTTCCTATATCTTTTGCCTATAAAATTTCATACTTGCTTTAGAAAATAATGCCCTAAAAATCCATCTTAGAAATCAGTAAAAAAAAGAAAAAGAAATAATACCAGATTTTATATTCCTTTCTCCCCCCCCCCGCAAAAATGTATATATGCCTATATAGAGAAATATATATGTGGGGAGAGGAAAAAGAGAGAAAGACAGATAGACAGACAGAGATTCTAGCATACTAGATAAAGCCAAGGTTAGGTACTGGGGAAAAATAGTTTGAGTATTGAAACTATTTATGAAAAATATAAGTACTTTTATTTGAGGACTAAACAAAGTATTTGAAAAGGATTTTCAGTACCATAGATCTTATACCACACACTTCCACAATTTCACTAGGATTAAATTGAGGCAGCACAATCTGAATTCTTTTACAATTCTTACTTTCCATTTTTGTCTCATGTGCCACATCAGATAGCTCTTCTCTATCATCTATGGCTTACTGATGAGTTAATTTCATTCACCCCTAAGCCAATTCCCATCTTCAATTCCGCTTTTACTTAAGCTGAACTACTTACATATTAGTCTTTCATTATAAAATAATGCCCTGCTTTCAGACTTTCACTCTATTTTGGTGCATCCTTTCAAAGTAGAATGTATTCCAATAAAATGCATTTGTTCCACTGAGTCAGATTTTAAGACTCATTATGATGCTTATTGTTGACACAATGGCTCCTTCAGAAATGCAACAATCTGTCATATGAGACCCATACTTGGATCAATGACAAAAGTATTTTGCAAAGGGTTTTCTTATCAATGCAGCTGCTGTCAAGCACATACATTAAAACCACCCCAGCTAAAGGGTTCATTTTAAAAGTGCAGGCCATTTAAATTGAAAGACTTTAAAAAGCTATTTCTACAAGTTTATTTACTTCTTAGAATTTCACTTACATTATTCACAGTTGTGGAAATGGGAATATCCATAGAATTTCCCACTCTCCTATCCTAATCACTAAGCTGTATGCAAATGGACTAGTTAGCAATAAGAGATTCTGAGTGTCAATACATTCTTACCATAGCCTATAAACATTACGGATTTCTATTAAGATGAAATTGGGATAGCAACCAACTCTGCTTCCATTTAGTAGGAATGAGCAAACCTATAGAGGTGGGGAAGCTGGGGAAGAGAGTCTACCATTATCAAATACTCAAGTTGGGTCACTTGCAATAAAAATAAACCTTAAACTAAAAATGTGTTTCCACCCACCCCAACCCCCACAACAAGTGCTAGAAGTAACATTTAAAATAGATGAATAACATATCCTTGCAGTGAGGTCATGTGTTATTCTTGTGCACTCTTCATAGCCTTAGGACATCAAAACCAACACTAGGCTCTCAACAGCTAAAATTCCAGTTGACTGAGCCCAAACAAAGCAATTAGAAGGAAGAAAAACACATTCTACATTCCTAAGTTTCACTTCCAAGAATATTGCATTTGCTGTGCAACTGTTACAAAAAAGGTTTAAACCTACTTCACCTCTTGATATACAACAGACAATATATAAAAATCGCTTTTAATATCTTTTCTGGAATTACAACCATTATGCAGACACTGATAGTTCATAGAATCATAGACAAAAAGCTGTATGGGAGCTCTTTTGCTCCAATACCTACATTTTACAGATGAGAAAAAAATGAGGCCCAGACTGCTTAAGTGACTTGCTGGAGGTAGTAAATAACAATTGGGAACCGAACCCAGGTCTTCTAACTTGAGATCCAGAACTCTTCCCACTGTCCCATGATGCTATTCTAAGGATTACTACATACTTTAAGCCTCAATTTTACAAATGCCCAACTAGGTGAGGAGGAGGGGAATGGAAAGAATATTATTAATCATAGTTAACACTTATTAAAAAAGGTTTTAAGTTGTGCATATGACACTTATCTTGTTTGAGCCTCACAATAACCCTGTGAAATAGCTGTTAGTCATTTCAGTTCTGTCTGACTCCTCAAGACTTCATTTGGGGTCTCTTTGGCAAAGGTACTGGAGTGATGTGCCATTTTCTTCTCCAGTTCATTTTACAGATGAGGAAACTGAGGCAGGCAGGGCTTAAGTGATTTGCCCAGGGTCACAGTGCTAGTAAGTGTCTGTGGTCAGATTTGAACTCAGGAAGATGAGACTTCCTGACTTCAGGTCCAGCGCTCTAACCCTTGTACCTCTTAGCTGCCCATAGCTGCTATTACTGTCCTCATTTTACAGATAAAGGAAACTCAGGTTTAGGTTAAGTTTCATGACTTGCCCAGAGCCACACTACTAGTAAGTTTCAGAGAATTGTATTTGAACAGTCTTTCAGACTCCATGTCCAGTACTCTTCCAACTATAACAGGTTTGAAGTGAGGCTATAAAGTGCAGTGGAAAGAGCCCTAGACTTGGAGTCAGTAAGACCTGAGTTCAAATCTAACCCTAGACACTTACTACTGGCTCAAACCCTGAGCAAGTTACTTTACCCCAATCTGCCTAAATTTCTTCATCTGTAAATTAGGCATTATAATAGCACCTACCTCCCAGATTTATTGTGAGAATAAAGTTAGATAATATTTATAGAGTACTTAAACCAATTTCTGCCACATAGAAGGCAATGAGGGTTAAGTAACTTGCCCAGGGTCACACAGCTAGTAAGTGTCAAGTGTCTGAGACCAGATTTGAACTCAGGTCCTCCTGAATCCAGGGCCAGTGCTTTATCCACTGCACCATCTAGTTGCCCTTAAGAAATATTTCTAAGAAAAATCAGAGCATTAGCCATCAATGCATATAGATAGTTTATGAGTTCAACTTTTTAACTTAGTGGGCACCTTCTCACTTTGGAATTTACACATAGCACACTGTAGCATACATCGTTCTTGTTTAGCCATGTCTGACTCTTCGTAACATCATATAGAGTTTTCTTGGCAAAGATACTAAAGTGGTTTGCCATTTTCTTCTCCAGCTCATTTTACAGATCAGGAAACTGAGGCAAACAAGGTTTAAGTGACTTGCCCAGGGTCACACAGCTTAAGTCTCTGGAGCCAGACTTGAACTCAGGAAGATGAGTCTTCCTGACTTCAGGCCCAGAGTTCTATCCACTGTGCCACCTAGTGGCCTTACACATAGTAGGCAATTAATAAATGTTCCTGAATGAAATTGGCACAGGGCTTTGATTTTTAGGTAAAGAGCAGAATCAGAGTACATCTTTCTTTGGTGCTTATGAAGTGAATGTTGAGCAATACATCATCTGAGCATCTGCTATCTTAGAACTGGTTGAGAGGAAAAGGCAGGAATGGTGAAAATGCAATAATAAGCTGGTGAAAATTCAAGTCCTCCTCATAAATGCAGGCCTCTCAAGCCATAATTCAGTGGTTCTGACCCAGGTGAGTCATACAAGCATTCAGAGGCTTGCACAGGAGCACCGAAGTTAAAAAAAAATACCCTTTGTGCCATACCAAAAAGGATCTGCCTTCTGCAAAAGAAGGACAATAGCAAATTCATTCACCAATTCTGAGGAATCTCAAAAGCTCTTTATTTATAGTAGTGAGGAGAAGTATCAAGAACATTAGACTGAGTCATATGACGTAGGCACAAATACCGTCTGTCCAGTAGCCCACCGACGTCACCATGGGCAAATCACTTTACCTTAATTTTGTTTCCTCGTCTGCAAAACAAAAGAAGGGTTGGCCCAAATGATCTCCAAGACCCTTTCTAGTGTTAAATCTATGATCCTATGGTCAAATCAAAATTGGATTTTGTACTATAAGTTGTCCAACTGCAGAGGAGTTAAATTCACAGTAAGCAACCCAGTTCTTCTGGACTGAATCCAGACAGACAAAAATAAGTAAGAGATTTTTTATGTAATAAGCTGAAGGGAGATGAAAACAGACAGAAGAAACTCAAACAATGCAAAAAAGAAAATGCTGACTATTAGGAAACACAATCTTATATACAAAAAATCAGGGAACCAACCTTGTAATTTTTTTTTTCCTTGATCGTGGTTTTCAGGTATTCCAATAATTATCAAACTGTCTCTCCTATATCTATATTCTAGGTCAACTATTTTTCCAAAGAGATATTTAACATTGCCCTCTATTTTTTATTCATTTCTTTTTTTGTTTGTATGTTTGGTTCTGGTTTTTGGTTTTGGTTTTGGTTTTTTAGTGGGGCAATTGGGGTTAAGTGACTTGCCCAGGGTCACACAGCTAGTAAGTGTCAAGTGCCTGAGGCTAGATTTGAACTCAGGTCCTCTTGATTTCAGGGCCAGTGCTTTATCTACTGCACCACCTAGCTGCCCCTGTAAATTTTTTTTCTTTAAAAATTAGATGCCTTACAACTTATTGGAGAAAAAGGTAGTCACAAACAGCCAAAGGCCCTAATGTATAAAGGAACAGGACATTAAAAAGCAAACCGTATACTTCATTAGGACCACATGGGATGGACACTAGAGTAGAATTCAAAGACCTGAATTTCACTTGCTGCCTGGCTGATTATTAGCCAAGGGTCAGTGATAGTATGATGGATTTAGAGCTGAAAGGAACATCAAAGACCATCTAGGCCAACTCCCCCATTTTACAGATGGGGAAATTAAGGCAGTCATTTGAAGTGACTTGCCCAAATTTGCACAGGCAGTAAAGGTTATCGTGGGGATTTGAATTAAGATCCTCTTACAGCAGATGCTAACCTCTCTGTTTCAGTTCCCTATTTCAATAACACTTCCCCTCTCCCTCTTCATCGGTGGAATTACTACCCATTCTAATTCTCTGGGCTTTGACACCACACTTCAACTGGCTTCTCACCTTGGAACATTTCTTTACCTGAAGTCCCCTTCTCCCATGACTGAGTTCCTCCATGAACCACTACTTTGAGAAAAATCACCTTCATTCACCTCCCTGTTCTACTTCAGACTCTCCAGACTGAATACCTTCTCATTTCCCCGCCCCACCCTCTCACCTTTTCATCTCCCCTTTATAGGTTGTCTTCCCACATTAGATTGTAAACTCCATGAGAGTAGGGACTGTCTTTCTTCTTTGTTTGTATTTATATATCCAGCACTTGGCTCAAAACCTGGCAGATAGTAAGTGCTTAATAAATAAATGGATCAAACTATGATCCATTCATTAAATGACAACTCATCGCTACCTCTTCCAGAAATTTTCTCAGATTGCTCCCACTGCTTTCAAATTTCATTTTGTTTTGTGATTCTCTAATGTCTTTATAATTCAGTGTTGTATAATATAGCTATCTGTAATGCCTAACCAACCTATAAGATCCATGAAGGACGGGACTGTGTCTTATCTAAACTTGCTATCTCAGCCAGCACCTAAGACAGTGATGTACACAGTTAATTGCATTATAAATGGTCTTGTAATTATTATAAAATGAATGTTTTCATTTTTTAGAAATAAGAAGAGTTTGGAGAAAATAGTATTCTGATGGCCCAGGTCTTTAAAAATAGTTATTCAAGAAAGTTTGATGAATCTTTTCTCTGAATAACCTTCCTATAGAAACGGAGACTATTAAAACTGCTGAACAACCTCATTTCAGAGTATTATATTTACTCAGTTCATGTTGGTTGTCACTGTTGATCGCTATGATGTTTTTCTCTTTGGAAAATGGGAATGAAGTTCAACACTAGCTGAGAAACAGGTACATTCATTTATCATTGATGGAATTGTGAAAGAGTAGAATTGTTGGGGAAAGCAATTTGGGAATACACTGTAAAAGTTACCAAAAAAAACCCCTATGTCCTATGATTCAACCACTTCATAGCTTGGATTATTACCTGCGAGTGTTATCACAATTTTTCAAAAATCTATCTTTTGTAGCAATATAACTTATGATTGCAAAAAACTAGAAATTAATCAAACATCCAACAATAGGGGAATGGTTAAATAAACTAACTTATACTAAAATTATAGAATACTATAGTTCAAGTAAGATTCAAAATTGTGAGAAACATAAACAAATACATTTTTAAATCATGAAATAATATAAATCAAGAGAGTAGAATCAGAAGAATACAGTACCATGTAGGAAAAAATAAACAAGAATGAAAAGACAAAAAATTCTAACAGAGACAGAACTGGAAGATGTAGTGACATTTTAATGTGTTAAATTGTTTTATTTAAATTTTAATTCTTAAATAGTGAGTCTAAATAATTTTGTTGATGTTTAATGTTGTCTATGAAAAATCTTTTTAAAAAATAAAGTAGCAAAAATAAAGTAGCTATGAAAGTTTCATAGATATTATATATGACTCCCCACAATAGCATATTTTCAAAATGAAGGGCTAACCCAGCATCTCTCCCATTCATATCCTCTCCTATCACTTCTGCTGATTCAGAACTCCTCTCAGTATCTGACCAAAGGCCTTGAGGAAACAATATGCTTATTTGAAGTTTACTTGACAGTCAACAGAACACTTCACACTTCATTGGAAGAACCATAAAAGCAATTACCAGGTCATTAGCACAAGACTTTTAGAAAGGAGCTTCTGAAAGAAGAGCTCTCTCACAGAATTACTAAAACAGAAGGAAGCTAGACCTTAGCGCTGTTGCCTTTACTAGAAGGACAGGTGAAGACACTGAGAAGTGAAGTATATGTGTTAATTTCTGAGGCAGCACAGAGTGAATAGGACAGAGAACCAGGAAGATGGCAACTGTCTGCAAGCTTGCTCACAGTTATCCTGGATTTATTCCCTTTCTAAATTCTTTACTTTAGCTTATACACTCTGCTAGGAAAGGAAGAACTCTTATATAGCTCCATCAGACCCCAGTAGAGTGCTGCTCAATAATATTTTTTTGTTTTCCTATATTGTTTCATTTTTCTTCCTCAAAGCCCTCTTCAGTTTCATCTTTTTTTATATTTTGTGACCCAGAGTTGAGGAAAAGAATGGCTGCCAGTGGAAACAATAGGTTATAAAAGTTTCAGTGATGGGGAAAAAGGGATTCAGCTTTCAGAAAGATAGATGAATAAGGATTGCATATTCCTAACAAAACCCCACAAATGAAATTTTTTTCTAAAAAATCACAATTGCTGGAAGAAAAGCAAGATGAAATGCATTATAGTAGAAAGATAGGCAGAGGGGTTGCTCAATTTAAAATATACGACCATAATTAGAGCTTCTAACGCTTTGCCCAGTGCCTGGCACATAGTAGGTACTTACATGTTTCTTAACTGACTAACTGACTGACTGACTGACTGATTGACTTACTGACTTATGAGGGAGATTGCACCTGTGCTTTAAGGCAATGACTGCATTCCAACAATGGATTCCATGAACGTCCCCCTAGCTTTCACTGGGTTTCTCCTCTTATCACAGAAAGTGTGGTATATTTTACTCAACAAATACATCCAGCTGCACACAGTGAAGAATTCATTTAACTGCACCTGTAGCAGACCCACCAGAAATAATTTACAATAATTTGTCAGGATTAACCTTTTGATGAGGCATAAATTTGTCTCGATTTAAAGCACTTTAAAAAGGTGCAGAGGTCCATTTGTATTATATAAATGCTGTATCAGCAAGTTGATGGAGGCAAAAAATACTGATGTTCAGAATCACTACCGCTCCATTGGACTTAATCTTCAATGCAATAAAACAGAAGCTTGGCATTTCAGCATGGGAAGAGATGATTCATAGGCAACTGTATCATTCTTAGTTAGTCCTAGAAATGTCAAGCCCTGTAATTAACAGAAGTCCCTTGCAGGTCCCTGAATTCAGGATGCCATGATGAATGAGTATTCTATATTGCACACTTTTAAAGTGTTTGCAGCCATATGTTTTTAATATCATATAGTCATCATGGCTATTACCCACTGCAATGGATTAGAATTTCCTGGGAGATAAAAACAAAAGGATGGCTTCCACATTCTCATCAAGATTTCCTTTTGGGTAACAAACACATGGTTATAATTTCAGGCCAGATCAATCATTCTGCATCTTTAGTCTCCCTAATACAGGGGTCCTTAACCTGTTGGTGTCATGGACCCCTTTTGTCAGCACAGTGAAGTCTGTGGGCCCTTTCTCAGACTGTTTTTAAACACACAATATAAAATTTGTAGAATTTCAAAGGAAACTATAATTGAAATGTAATTATCATTTTTTTAAAAAAGCAAATAAATGTAGGGACTCCAAGTTAAGAACCCCTGCCCTAAAACAGAACAAGTAAAAGCAAGCATTATTATGTGCTTCCAGTGACTTAATTTTACCAAAGTGTCACATTTTTGCTGAACTATATATGCGCCCAAATATTGATTGAAATTATTCTGGTATTCCTCCTACAGAATTTCTATTTCAGGAATAATCCCACGCATAGTATTGTACATGTTCTGCCTGAGCCAGGTCCCAAATTATTAAAGTATGAAAGCTTCCTATGAAAAACTTAGATGTTCCTGAAGCTCACATGGAGCCAGGGGTAGCTCAGGAGTCACCCTACACCCTAACACACACACACACACACACACACACACACACACACACACACACACAGAGAGAGAAAACAATGGGCTTTAATGGAATCTGAGAACCTTCATTCCAGTCATGCCAAAAAGAATTTAGCTCCAAATTCTTAGCCCTAGCTGTTCAATTCACCAACAAAGGAATGTTTTTTTTTTAATGTATTCTCAGGATAAACACTAACATTCATTTATAGTACCTTAAGGATAAGAAAGCACTTTCTTTACAATAACATGGTGTAAATAAAAACATTCTAGACCCATCTTTAAGCTAAGGAAACAGACTTTGAAAGTTGTAACATCCTAGGTTGCAAAGCTAATTGCTAAACTCAAAAGCAGATCCTTGTCCTCCTGACTCCAAATCAAGTGTCACTAAATGGCTCTTTGTTTGGTTGGTTATTTCTGCTTTTGTGTTTGTTTTTGTTGTTTTTGACAGGACCTGCAATTTCTTTTGTGCTGAGAAGTTCCAATAGGGAGACTCTACCAAAGCAGATCAGTGACTATTCTGAAATTTAAAATGCAGCTGGGGCACTAAGAGGTTATGTGACTTCCCTGGGATCAAACAGAACCAGGGAGTGTCAGAGACAGTACTTGAATCCAGTTGTTGGCTTATCTGTTTGGTGATTCTACTCAGAAATGGGCATTTGTTTTCTTTTTTCATTTTTTTTTTAATTCGAGAAGGGACTTCAGAACTTTGAGGACTAGATTATTTAGAAAAATGTATTCTTTTCAGACAGAAGGAATAGAACTGTGACCTAAATCAAAAATAATGGGCAGATTATTTTCAGGCCAATCAACAAATATTCCTGAATGTCTGATATTTGAAAAGCAGAAAAACTAGCATGGAAGTGCCCCAAAAGTACCCCTCCCAGGGTCCTGTGGCAATATATCACTCTTGTCAAGCAGTTAACAACTACCACTCAAGCACCCTAAACTATTCCATGATTGCACCTGAGCTTGGACTACCCTCTATGCCACCATCCCCCTTAACTATCTTTGCTCTAGATGAAATCATTCCTACACACAGTCCTGATGAAATGTATTGTGCTAGGCAAGTGTTGAAATACTTCAAAATATTCACCAAAGTTTACACAATAAACTGTTTAGGAAACAAGTGAAAATTCCCATTTCTTCAAGATAAACAATCCTTGAAATAGGAACCATTTCAATTCTTCTCACCCACCAAAACCTAAGGGGAGGCAACAGGGAGAAGATAAACTGTCACAACCTAAGAATTTTAAAGTAAAAGTAACTATTAAGTACTTAGGGGATGCCAGGGCACTCATGATGGCAACTGAAGTGATTTGCCATAGCTTGTATCAGGGTAGAACCCATCAGAGATACCTCTGCCCTTCCCCCCCATTTTCCCCCAAAGAGAAATGCTTGGTAGTCTATAAAGGATCTTTGCCCACCACACTCCATCAGAGTTTTAGAACTAAACTTAAAATAGAGATAACTTCAAACTCATTAAAGCCAGTGCATTAGACTCACACTTATTCTAACCATTGAGAAAAGGATAATATTACCATCTATATAAAACAAGCCAGGCATCACTGAGCTAAAGAAAAAGAAGAAAAAAGCCTTGAAAGAAATCCCAAGTAACCAGAATGAGAAAACAAAAAGTCTCCATTCAAGGAAATGGACACTACTGTTAAATGTTATCAGTCACAAAGCAACTTATCCTATTTCAGTGTTTCTTATGAGTCTATCAGCTATGCCATATGTCAGAAAATAATTTATTTCCCTCCACTCACAATTAGCCTACCTAGATACAAAGCAGATGCTTCTTGGTTCCTTTTTCAATGAAAAAAAAAGGCTTTTTTACCAAATGATTAACTGAAACAAAAGACTTGCAGGTAAGGATGGAGGTGGGGGAAGGAGGAAGGGATATAATGTAGTAAGATTGTTCTCCCAATCCTAGTGTTAACCAGTTTGTAAACACAATCAGAAAAAATAAAGAAAAAAATAAGTTTCTGTAGCACTTTAAGACTTATTGGGGGGGGCAGGGCAATGAGGGCTAAGTGACTTGCCCAAGGTCACACAGCTAGTAAGTGTAAAGTGTCTGAGGCTGTATTTGAACTCAGGTGCTCCTGAATCCAGGGCTAGTGCTTTATCCACTGCGCCACCTAGCTGCCCCCAACACTTTAACACTTATAAAGGCTTTCCTCATATCATCTGGGATAACTCATATTAAGGAAATATCATACCCATTTTACAAATGAAGACCACAGAGATTCAGAGAGGTGGAATGATTTGCGGATGGTAATAGAAATGGTAAGACTCAGAAGTGGGATAAGAATCTAGGTCTTTGATTCCAAGTTCTGTGCTTTTTCTAGATCACAATCCCTCATGTTTTGATATTTTTTTTTCTTTTACACCATAAGTAATGGCAGTATAATGGTGGGAGGAGGGGGTTTGATTTGGTTTGGTTTTAACAAGCCATAAGAAACCAGACTACAATGTAAATGTCTAAGAGAACAAATACCTACTTATATAAGGTGAACGTACCTTTAATATTTTACCCTGTTAGTTCCATCATTTTCCCAATCTAGATATTATTTGAGTTATGTTATTTCTTACTGACTCAGAGGAAGTTTTTAGAAAGATTATATTTTCTCAAAAATATAGTAAATAATGCTTTCTTCCCACTCTCTGGTCAATACCCTTCCATTTGACAAAACACTTATTAAGGGCCTATTATGTGCAGCACATTAGAACTAGGCACTAGACATACAAAGATGAAAAAAGACCCCCATCTCTACCCTCAAGAAGTTTTCAGACTAGTAGGGGGCACAGGCATACTTAAGGATAGAGAAGAAATGCACAAAAATAATGATCTTACTAGTTAAGAGTAGAAAACATGCACAGAAAAAGTACAAAGGTACATGAAAGATTCAAAGAAGATCCCCCATAGCTAAAAGAAATCATGGCAGATGAGTTAGTGACATGAGATGGGCATTAATGCTGGGGGAGGGGAACCATTCTAATAATGAGGTGCAGTAAGGAGGTATTTGTATGCACAAAGAACAGAGGCAAGAAATTCAGGCAGGGAAAAGCTTGGTCTATAGCACAATTTACCTAGGAAATACAGTGCATAAATACAAGTTGGAAAGGAAATTGGGACCATATTGTAGAGGACTTTTAATGGCAGGTTGACCTTTGTATTTTATTTGATAGACAGTGGGGAGTCCATTTAGGTTTGTTTGTTTTAATAAGATAAGTGATGTGATTGGACCAATGTGTAGGAAGATTATTCTGTCAGTAATATGGTAGGTGCTTTGGAGTGAGGAAAGCAGGAAGATTATTAATAGTACCTAGCATTTATATAGCGGGTTAAGGTTTATAAAATACTTTGCATCTCTTATCTAATAGCTAACATTTATATAGTGCTTACTATGTGGCAGGCATTGTGCTTAGCATTTTACACTTCATTTGATCCTTACAACATCCCTGTGAAGTAGGTGCTATTGTTATGCCCATTTTACAGATGAGGAAACTGAGTACTACCAAAGTTAAATGATTTACCCACAGTAACACAGCTGAGTATCTGAGGTAGGATTTGAACTCAGGTGTTCCAGAGTCCAAGTCTAGGACTCTATCCACTATGCTACATAGCTGCCTCTAAGATTTATTACCATACTCTAGCACAACTCTAGGTCTGACTCTAGGTCAGAAGTAATGAAGATAGGAGAGTAGCAGTGAGAGTATAAAAAATACAATAATTCTTGAAGAGGTATTACCAAAAAGACTCAGCAAGTAATTGGTGGGAAGGGTAACAAAGAGAGAAGGGACAAATATTGATCAGAGAGTTTTGAGTTTGACTGATTAGGAGGATCATGGTGCTATTATCACAAATAACAAAATTAGGATGAATCAATTGTGGGGTAACAGTAATGAGTTCAGTTTTAGATAATTAATTCAAAGTGACTGGAGGAAATCCAGCTGGAGATACTTAGAAAACAAATGGATATATGGGACTCAAACCCAAAGGAGGGATGATGAAAGATGGCTATAAAGATTTGGACATTATCAGGCATAGGGCTAGCTGAGATCATGAAAGAAGATAAAGTAAAGATAAAGGAGAGGGCTAAGGGCAGAGTTTTGGAAGATATTCACATCTAGGGAAGGAGAAGCCAATGAAGGAAATGAACGAGTGATCAGAGTAGTTGGAGGAGATTCTGGAAAATGAATTATCATGGAATCCAAGGAAGGTTACTATACCAAAAGGAAATGAATGATAAACAGTGGAAAATACTATAAAGAAGACAAAAGTCAAGGGCTGATAGAAGACCATTGAATCTGACAATTTCAGTAGAGTGGTAGGGACAGAGGTCTAACTGTTTGAGATTGAGTGAAAGATGGGAAAATGGAGGCAAAAATATAAACTCCTATGTCTAGTATGGCAGAATGTGAGAGGCAGAAGGGACTTCAGAGACCAGCTAGTCTAACCCATCCATACCTCTACCATATTCCTGACATTTGGCAGTTTAGGTTCTCTTTGAATATCTGGAATAAGGATGCTTTTTAAAGACTCTAACCCACTTGTGGACGGGTCTAATTGTTAGGCATTTTTTGTTACACCAAGCCTAAATTATCTTCTCTACAGTGTGGGGATTGGAAGGGACCTCATAGGCCATCTAGTCCAATTTGTATGCAAACAAAAATTGATTACATGCACCAATCAGTCCCCTCTAGGGTTGTCTTCAATCTCCCTCTATATGTATCTTGTGTGAACCTAATTATTTATATGTTATCTACCCCACTAAAATGTAAAGTTCTTAAGGGGTAAATAATATTTTTGACTGATTAATACTAATAGAGTAAATCCCTTTCAATATTATAGTCCTACCAAAGTCTTCTCTTCTGGAAGTGAAACATGCCCATTTCCTTCATGAATCCTTAATTGTCATATTCTCTAATCCCTTCCCTAGTCTAATCATCTCATTTCACACTAACTCCCTCCCTGTTCCACATACTCTGGACAAATTAAACTACTCAGCATTTCCCCTACTTGCCAAAACATCCTACTTCATGAAGTTTTCTATGCCTAGAATGTGCTCCTCCCTTCTGATCTTTGCCTGCTGAATATTCATACATTCACTAAAAGCCAAATCAAATTCTAACTCCTCCAAGAGTCATCCCCTGATCTCCCCTAGCTGTAATGGCATTTCCTCCCATTCTGACATCACTTCTCCCTTGGTTTGGATTTCTCTCATATCCTTGTCAATTTTATTCCATATTACTACAAACCTGGGTCAAGGCTGAAGAAGAATAGAAATAAAATCAGAACAGAGGTAATGAGGAAGATGAGGGTCAAGTGGAATGGGTGAGTTGGAGAGATGTAGAAACATGAGCTTATAGTCCCAGAGGGGAATGCGGAGCTCCATCTTAGAAGAGGAAGAGTTTCAAGTCATAGGTATTACTATCGCATTAGACAGCTGAGGTACAATTGAACATTATAGCTTGGTACTATAACAATAGTCCAGCATATGTAAGTAATTCTGCATTATTTTCCCAAACTGTTCCCTGTAGATCATACTAGTGCAGCGTGTATAAAGAGGTACTCAAGTGGATTTAGAATACATTCTTTGATTTTTAATTTGAAAAATGTCACATATTTATGTCATTTAAAGGTGATTTTAAAGATGGGAATCAGAAAAGAAAAAAAAAAAGATGAACTGCCCAGTAGCTTTATGACAGGCATGGGTACAGAACTGTGTCCTGTATTTCTACAACTCTTCTTCAAAGGAGGACTCCAAGGTAGGCTTGCCAACTCAAGCTTTAAATACAAGGTGGTCAATAGCATTAGGAAGAAGGAGAAAGAGAGAGGAAATCATAGTGAATTCAACCAGAAATTCCATTTTAGTAGCTTCTTTTTGGTGCTTCATTAGCCAGCAATATAGTGAATAAAAACATAAGATTTTTCTATATTGATCCAGTTTCTGAAATGATTTATCAATCTCAAGTAAATTTCATTAATTAAAAGGCTATCTGTACTGTAAAGCTTGTTGAATAGCAAATCTATATTTTATGCATTATCACATTTTAGTAAATTTGCATAAATATGAAAACAAAAATTCAATATTAGTATCAATTTTTCAACACTGAGTCATCTTCTGAAATGATCTTGTGTATTCGCCAATAAAAGGAAGCTTTTGTGAAAGTTAATCATAACCATTTTAAAATTTCATTTTCAACATTTTGCATATTTAGATATTTTATAAAATTCTAATCTTGTTCTTCTTACTAAATGGATATTTGTTTGCATAATTGAAGCAGGAATATGTTGTACTGTGCTTTTTCTGCCAAAGAATAATTGAGACTGTTTACATAAAAAATGTAAATTGAAAGTACAGTTTATTTTTTAAAACTATTTGGTTAAAGAATCTTAGATCTTGAGACAGAAAGGACTTCAAAGGTCATCTACACCCTTGTTTTACACAAGAGGACTTAAACCCAAAGAGTTACCTGCCCATGTCACACAATGTCGTATCAGAACAAGTGTAATTCTCCTTCCCCCCAAATCTAGAATAATTCAATTTCTTTCATTCCTAACCTTTAAAAAAATAAAAATGAAGAGTTCTTTAAATTTGCAAATACTAATATTTAATCACTTTTTCTGAAATCTTTAAAAAGTGAAAGGACTGAGGCAGAGCCAAGATGGCAGAGGAAAGACATTAAACCCACAGGGCTCCTGATACAATCACCCCAAAAAATAGCAAAAAAAGAACCCTTGGGGCAGAAAAACACACAAAAATACGGTCTGAGAGTTTTCTCCAGCTATAGATAGATTTCAGGGAGCTGTGCTGGGCCACAAATAAAGCCTAACTCTGCAATCGGGCCGACATACCAGACACCCGCCAGAAGAATTTGCCCCAGTGTCTCTGAATCGGCTGTGGCATCAACGTCTTCTGGAACCCAGCGCGGTTGGACTGAACGGCTGGTGGGTGGGCGGGGCGGGCGGGGGGAGGGGGAGTGCACAGGTACCAGTGGATTGAGGGAAGGAATTCGACTGCCCACCCCAGCGGGCAACCAGGAAGAAATCCTGAGCAGCAGTGGGAGACCCAGGTAGAGGAGGGGAGCAGGGGAGCAGGGGAGCAGGGGAGCAGTCTCATCAAAAGCTGAGAACCACACCACAGAAAGCTTTGCTGGATGGTTTCTTAGTAAATAGGCCTGAGGTTATCTCCAGACCTGAGAACAGGCCAGGTGAAATTAAAACCTGCCCCGCCTCAACCCAAAACACCTGGGACCCTCTGAAGCTAAGAACAGGAGTGGAGCCGAGAAGCAGCACCCCCCCACACCACCCCAGTGGAGAGTTTAAAATCAAATGAAAGCGAGGCCAGGCAGGCTGAGAAGCCCAATCATCCCCTGGGCCATGCTGGAGCTTGAACAGTGTGTCCTGGAAGCAGAGCCACCACTTTAAGAAGGAGTTAAAAGCCAAGAAATAGTAAGCCAGGATGAGTAGGCAAAAAAAGCAGAAGACCATCGAAAACTTCTTTGGGGGTAAGGTAGACCACAATACAACCTCAGAAGAAGAAGATAATAACAGGGTCAAAGCTCCAACATCCAAAACTTCCAAGAAAAATATGAACTGGTCTCAGGCCATGGAAGCTCTCAAAAGGGACTTTGAAGAGAAAGTAGGAGAAATAGAAAGAAGATGTAGAGAAAAGGAGGAAAGAATGGAAAGGGAAATAAGAGTGATGCAGGAGAGTCATGAGAAAAAAGTCAACAGTTTGAAAAGCCAAATTAAAAAGGAAATTAAAAAACTGTCTGATGAAAATAACTCCCTAAGAATTGAGATTGAACAAATTGAAGCTAATGACCTTATGAGAAACCAAGCCACAGTAAAGCAAATCCAATTGAATGAAAAAATAGAGGGCAATGTGAAATATCTTCTTGGAAAAACAGCTAACCTAGAAAATAAATCTAGGAGAGATAATTTGAAAATCATTGGACTACCTGATAACTATGACCAAAACAAAAGCTTAGACACCATCCTCCAAGAGATTGTGAAGGAAAATTGCCCTGATATTCTAGAAGCAGAAGCTAAAATAGAAATTGAAAAAATCCACCAATCACCTCCTGAAAGAGATCCCAAAAGGAAAATCTCCAGGAATATTATAGCCAAATTCCAGAACTCCCAGGTGAAGGAGAAAATACTGCAAGCAGCTAGAAAAAAAGGAATTAAAATACTGTGGAGCTCCAATAAGGATAAAGCAAGATCTAGCAGCTTCTACATTAAAAGACTGAAGGGCATGGAATATGATATTCCAGAGGGCAAAGGAACTGGGACTTCAGCCAAAAATCACATACCCAGCAAAACTGAGTATAATTTTTCAGAAGCAAAAATGGGATTTCAATGAGAAAGAGGTCTTTCAAGCATTTGTGATGAAAAGACTTGAACTGAATAGAAAATTTGACTTTCAAATACAAGACCCTGGAGAAGCATAAAAAGGTAAACAAGAAAAAGACTTCATGAGGGATATTAAAAGATCAAACCTTTTACATTCCTACATGGGAAGATAATACTTTGAAATCATAAGAACTATCTTAGTAAAAAATTCATAGAAGACGGGCTGAACTGAATATGAAGGGATGACATCTGTAAAGCATTTATGTTTTGTTTTTTGTAGGACAGACAGGGTGGGGTGTCTTATGTCTGGGGCCAGATTTGGGCTTGGGGCCTCCTGGGTCCAGGGCTGGTGCTTTCTCCACTGTGCCACCTAACTAATCCATGATGACATCATTAAAATAGGGTTGAGGTGTAGAAGGAATAAACTGGGGGAGGGAGAAGGGGAGAGATGGTCTGGGGAGAGGTAGTTCACATGAAGGAAACAAGAAAAAAAGCTTATGGAGGAGAGTAGAAGAGGGGGAAGGAGTTGGGGAGTGAGTGAACCTTAATATCATCAGAATTGGCTCAAAGAAGGACTAACATACATACTCAAGTAGGTATAGTAATATATTTTTGCCCTGGGGTGGGAGGGAGAAAAGGGGAGGGGGGAAGGAGGAAAGGGCAGATTGGGGGAGAGAGTAGTAAAAAGCAAAACACTTTCAAGGAAGATGAAGATGATCTGCATTACTGCACCAGTATGACATACTGAATTGCTTGATCTCATAGAGAGGGTTGAGGAGGGAGAGGAAGAAAAATTTAGAACACAGAATTAGTTCAGGGACCTTGATCTCATCGGAGTGGGCTCATGGAGGGAAGAGCTTTCATACCCAATTGAGAGGAGCAATCTATTTAACCCTGCAGGAAAATAGGAGGGGAAGAGGATAAGGAAGGAAGGGTGAAAAAAGGGAGTACAGAGCGAGGGAGAGGATAGTCAGAAGTAAAACACCTCTGAGGAGGAATAGGTAAAAAGAAGATAGAGTAAATGTCATGGGAAGGGAATGGGATGGAGGGAAATAGTTATGATGATTGGTTATAATGGCAAAATGTATGGTACCTACTTTGCTGGGCTTTTTATAAAGAAAATTCTCTGTCAAGCTTAAGGTACTATATACAGGTTATGATGAACAAGATACTATCAGAAAAAACCTGGAAAGATCTACGTGAACTGAAACAGATTGAAATGTACTGTACACAAAATAACAGCAATAGTGGAGGATGATCTGCTGGGAAGCATGTGGTTATTTTCAGCAAGGCAATGATCCAATATATCCCTGAAAGACTTATGAAGATTCCAGCCATCTGCACAGAAAGAACTGATAGTATCTGAAAACAGATGGAAACACATTTTAAAATGTTTTTTCATTTCCTCTTTGA
Organism: Dromiciops gliroides; assembly: GCF_019393635.1. Classification (NCBI taxonomy): domain Eukaryota; kingdom Metazoa; phylum Chordata; class Mammalia; order Microbiotheria; family Microbiotheriidae; genus Dromiciops; species Dromiciops gliroides. Next base: position 185,459,643 of record NC_057861.1, on the reverse strand, counting down.
CAGTTCCTTAATCTGAAGTTTTGAGTTTCTTGACTGTTTTCTCTCACAACTAGCTAATATGGGAATTTTTCCATGGCTACTCATGTATAACTTATTTTGAATTGCTTGAGTTCTTGTGGGTGCGGGGTGAGAATGGAGGGGGGAAGAGAAGTTGAAACACAAAGTTTTTTTAAAAAATTGATCTTAAAATTTTGGTTTTGCATACATTTTGGAAAATAAAATTATATTTTAAAAAAGAATGCCAAAAATAAATAAATAATGAATTTGAGAATGAAAAAAAAAGTGAAAGGACCACATCAAGTTGAAACACTCATTTTTAATCAGGAACCTCTGGAATCCTTTCTCCAAGTTTCTCAGATATTGTTTCAAGTCCAAATTTCTCCCTCAGTGACATATTTTCCCTTAGATAATCATGGAGACATATTAGAGCCTTTTCAAATTGTTAATGAATTCAACAGCCTCCAGTTGAAAATCTTCCTCCAGAAGCAAAAATTTGCTCCACAATCCAGAAACTGAACTTGCCCTTTAATATGGAGGCCACTGTATTATTGAGAATTTGAATAAAACCTAGAGGTATAGAATTGAAAAGAGAGTATGGTCATGAAGGAAGGAAGGAAAGAAGGGAGAAAGGGAAGGAGGGAAGGGAAGGGACATTAAAAAGGAAAGGAGGAAAGGAAAGAGCAAGGGAAGGAAAGGCAACACCTTGCCTGTATCTCTGAGAGAAGCATATGACAACGCTTGAGAATTTTTAGGTAAGAATTGTTTAGTATTTTTAAATGCCTTTAGAAAATATTTATGATTAAATGATTCCAAAGAGCCCCTATAGCTTTATTTGAGATGACACAAAAAAAAGTTAATAAATTAAAAGTTCATTCCACTTTATTAAGGAGAGAGAACTACTTTCAGACCATGTAGTATGTTCAATTTTTATCTCTGACTATTTAATATATTTATTGATATCAGTACTAGAACTCAAGCCTCAACAGTACTCTGCTCTAAATGGATCTACTTCCATTCTCCCTTCCTGGGTAAGAAAGGCATATATTGCCTAAGTTGTATGTGGTGTGGTTTTTTTCCTAACAACAAAAACCTCAGAGGAGAAATTCTCACTCAGTTCCCCTTTTCCAATCAGCTTCCAACTGTTTCCCCAAAGCTTCACCCATCAATCTCACATTGATAAAATGTGTCCATAACTATTCTTGGAAGATAAAAAAGGTCATTTTAAAGTAGGTCACATTATGGAAAAGACCCCAACAGCTTTAAAATATATTACCATGGGGGCAGCTAGGTGGCACAGTGGATAAAGCACCTGCCCTGGATTCAGGAGGACCTGAGTTCAAATCCAGCCTCAGACACTTGACACTTACTACCTGCATGACCCTAGGCAAGTCACTTAACCCTCATTGTCCTATAAAAAAAATACTACCAAGGAGTACCAATACCCCTGCTAAGGCTTCTCCCTATTTAACATGCCCAGCATCTCTACGGATCCCTGTACCAAAGTTTCAGAATGGTATTATACTAGCAGAGTTAGTGCATAACAAGATTAAGTAAAATCCTGGCATTAATTACATTTTATCACTCTTTGTTTTGTTTGTGTACACCTTAAGTTCCAATCCAAATTTTGGGTTTCTATCATGAGTTCTGTCTGTTATTAGCCACATAGTACCAAGCCACTCCAGTATCTTTGCCAAGAAAATCCCAAATGGGGTCACGAAGTCTCAGACACAAATGAGCAGAATCAAAACCCGTACTAATAGGCATATAGGAAGGATTAATTAAATGATTTTATTTCCAATGATTTCTTTCTTTTAATAGAGACGGCTTGGAATAGTGGCCTTAGAGTAAGGAAAATGTGGGTTCGAGTCCTACTTATGACAATACTATTTACATAACCATAGACAAGTCATTGTACTTTTGAGTTATCATTGTTGATCTACTGAAATGAATGGAATTTTTATATGAAGGAGTTATTAAAACAAAATAACAAATTCATAGACAGAAAGAAATAATAGTAATAAAGGCAAACTGTAGAAGAGTATTATAAGAACTAACTTTGATTTTGATGTATCCATATCTGTATATGTATATATGAATATAAATGCATGTATGCATATGTATGTATGTATGTATTACTATACTAAGGAGGATATGATTCCCTTACACCAGCTCAATGAAGCAATGTCATAAAGAGCAAAGAGGTGTTAATATGTTAAAGTAGTGCAAAGAAATGTTAAATTGAGAAGCTTTCTCTGATAGGATAAAAAGGTCAGCTGCTTATTGGCTGGAAGAAAATTGATGATATTTATAAAGCTAAGCTTGCTGGTCTTAGAAGCAACTGAGGCAGTTTAAGCATTTGAGGCAGAGAACAGCTCTGTATGTTAAGCTTCTACCATACAAGGGCAAACAAGGGGATTTTATCTCATCTTTCCACCATCAGCCACAGTCTTTTGCAGCAGAGCCAGTAAGACACACTGTACACAGCAAAGGGCAGAGATACAGACACAAACACAGAGTCGAAAACAGGAATTAACTTCTAGGAATATTATTGCCATTAGAGAAGAATGACAAGTATGGGTTCAAGAAAAAGCTAGCCCTGAAAGCAAAGGGTCAAGCTATAGAGCAGGGCATATCTAGAGAGCTCAATTGACTGTCCCATCTCCTCCGTATAGCATGAGGACACCATAAGAACATAAAGGATATGGAGGCCCTGTAATGCCAGAGATGTCATATTTGTTCCCTGATAACATTTCTTCACAACCATTGTACTCTAAATTGCACTCACTCCTCCCCCTGATATAAATTATGGAATGTGGGGAGGTAGGAATGCTGTGTAGCTTCTCTTCTCAATATACCATCTTCATAAATGCCTTTGCCTAAGGAATTGGGATTGTAATCAAGAATCACCTACCCAGCAAAACTGTGTATAATCTTTCAAGGGGGAAAATGGGACTTCAATGAAAAAGAGGAGTTTCAGGTATTCGTGATGAAAAGACCTTAACTGAATAGAGAATCTGACTTTCAAATATAAGACCCTAGAGAACCATAAAAAGGTAAACAGGAAAAAAGAAATCATGAGGGATGTTAAAAGGTTAAACTGGGGGGCAGCTAGGTGGCACAGTGGATAAAGCACTGGCCTTGGATTCAAGAGGGCCTGAGTTCAAATCCAGCTTCAGACATTTGACACTAGCTGTGTGACCCTGGGCAAGTCACTTAACCCTCATTACCCTGAAAAAAAAAAAAAAGAAGAGCTCTGCTCTTTAAAAAAAAAAAAAAAGGTTAAACTGTTTACATTCCTACATGGAAAGATGAGATGTCTAACTCATAAGAACTTTCTCAGTTTAGGGCAGATGATAGGAATAAATTTAGACAGAGGGCACAGGGGGGAATTGATTATGAAGGGATTTAGTTTTGTTTATCTTTTTTGTGGGGTGGTTGGAGTTGGGTGGCATGCCTGGGGTCACAGAGTTGGTGAGTATCTTGTGTCTGAAGCCAGATTTGGGCTTGGATCCTCCTGATTCCAGGGCAGGTGCTTTGTCCACTGTGTCACCTATCTGCCCCATGATGACATCTTTAGGGTAAAATTGAGGGGGAGAGGATTGCACTGGGGGAGGGGGAAGAGGATCAGTAGAATGGGGTGAAATCTCACATGAAAGAAATAGGAAAGGCCTTATGGAGTGTGGAATGGAGATGGGGGAGGAGTGGGGAAGTAAATGAGTCTTTTACTCATAAGAACTGTCTCAAAGACCTTACTCTCATCAGAGTTGGCTCAAGGAGGGAATAACATACACACTCAATTGGGTGGAGTAACCTATCTAACCCTGAAGGAAAGTAGGAGGAGAAGGGGATAAGGAGGGAGGGTTAAAAGAAGGGAGGGAAGAGTTGGGGAGGGGACAGTCAGAAGCAAAACACTTTTGAGGAGGGATAGAGTAAAACAAGATAGAAAATAGAGTAAAGATCATGGGAAGGGAATAGGATGAAGGGAAACAGTTAACAATAGTAACTGTAAATAAAACTTTGAAGCAGAGGCAAGAGTAATGTAATATGATGATGATGGTGACAATGATGATGATTGATGATGTTTGGAGGAAGATTGATTGATTGATTGATTGGAGGAAGATTGATGAGTTGATTGATGGTGATGAGGATTTATTGAGGAGGAGGATTTATGGATGATGATTGATGATGACAAAACTTATGATACTTTGCTGTGCTATTGTGAAGAAAATTCTTAGGCAGGTATAAGGTACTATATAAATGTTATCTATTATTGTTGTTGCAATAATCAACCTCATAGGTTTATTATAAGGAAATATCTCTTTACAGTACTATATAAATGTAGTTTACTATTAAAAAATTATGATCAGGATGCTATCAGAAAGACCTGGAAGAACCTGCATGAGTTGATACAAAGTGAAATGAACTGTATCCAAAATAACAACAATATTGTGAGATGATCTGCTGTGAATGACTTGGTTATTTTCAGCAATTCAATAATACAAGTCAACCGTGAAGATCTTATAAAAATGCAGTCTATTTACAGAGAGATAAATAGTGGTATCTGAATAGAGATTAAAGCATAATTTCTGTTAGTTCCTTTATCTGAAGTTTTGTTTTTGTCTCTTTTCTTTCACAACCTGGCTAATGTGAAAATGTTTTGAATGACTGCTCACATATGGCTTATACTGAATTGCTTGAGTGCTTGTTGGGAGGTGGGAAGGAGGGAGGAAGAGAATTTGGAACACAAAGGTTTTTTTTTTAATTGATGTCAAAATTTGTATTTTACATGTAATTTGGGAAAATAAAATTCTAAATATAGTTTTAAAAAATAAAATAAAATAAATGCCTTTGCCTTGAGATAATTGTATCTCCTGGCTAACCAAAAAGGGTAAGTTTATTGGTTGGGGCTGTGAGTTCTAGTTTTAGAAATATGGACTCACAGAGTATCCCTTTGAACCTGAAAGTAGTACTTAACCTCTAAGGTACCTAACCTGCAACCTGCAAATGCTAAGGTAGGAAGGTAATCCAGGAAGAATTTTATACATATGTGTGTGTATATATATATATATATATATACACACACACACACACACACACACACATATATACATATATACATATACATATAGATAGATTGTGTGTGTGTGCGTATATAATTTTTTTTTACCAGATCATAGATCACAGTATCACAGATCTAGTTGGGGAAAAAAAAAACTTGGAGATGCTCTAATCAAACTCCTTTATTTTTACATAAGAGCAAACTGAGACCCAGACAGGTTAAATGACTTGTTTAAAGTCCAAAGGTAGTAAGCAGCAGACCTGGAGTTTGAATTCAGTACTCTTTCTAATGTAACATTCTCTATCATATGTACATGTATGCACATCTATACATATATGTGAGTGTGCATATATGTGGGATGTAGCTAGATGGTGATTTATATAATAATTATCTGGGGTACATGCATATATAAAGATATAGATGATATAGATATAAACAAAAATATATGGGTATATTTATTATAAACCTTAAAGTGCTAAGTAAATGCTAGCTATACTTATACTGTACACTATGGGCTACACTTGCATTTGTGATAATGCCAGAGAGTTTTTAATACCTGTTTCATTATGTGAGAGATGAGTATTGGTCTCTTGAATCAAATGACCATATTGATAGGACCATATTAACTGGGAGAGGGAAGGGTAGGAGATCACCTGAAATTATTATTCTCAATGTTAACATTAACCAAAACAATAAAAGATTAGCAAAGAAAATATTGTAGAATAAAGAATAAAAATGTTAGGTCAATTATATGAGGAAAGGCCCACTCAAAAATCTACATCTAATGAGGAAACAAATATCACTCTTTGCAGATGATATGATGCTATATTTAGAAAATCCTAGAGAATCAACTAAAAAGATACTTGAAATTGTTAGCAACTTTAGAAAAGTCCCAGCATACAAAATAAACCCACATAATCATTTCTATATATTACCAACAAAGTGCAACAAGAACAGGCAGGGAGAGAAATATAATTTAAAATAACTGTGGACAATCTAAAACACTTAGTAGTCTACTTGTCAAGACAAAGCCAGGAATTATATGACCAGAACTATAAAACGCTATTAACACAATTAAAGTCAGATCTAAACAACTGGAAAAATATTAATTTCTCATGGGTATGCCAAGCCAATATAATAAAAATAACAATCCTACCTAAGTTAATTTATCTAGTAATATACCAAACTATCAAAATATTTTATAGATCTAGAAAAATAATAAAAGAATTCATCTAGAAAAAACAAAAGCTCAAGGATATCATAGTAGTAGTAGTAGGCCTCCACCAGTCATGTATGACCATGGATCAGTGCCTTAAAGAGCCACAGGCCACAGTGTGGCTATGCAGTCAGATACGGGAGCCGCAGCTCCTGAGTGACTTATAACCAGTAACTGCCGCATCCCGTGTTGTATCTACCCCATGAGGAGTAGCTGGAGTGTCCTCTCCAGGGTGCTGCCCTGGGCGGATCAATACGGAAAACAAGCTGTTGCCCATGCAGCAGGTTTTCTCTCTACATGACATTGGTGGATCCAAAGGAGAGGCAGAGCCAATACAGTTTGGCACCAGTGCCACCGCAGGAGTTACCAGAGGGATGTGATGTCCAACATCCAACTGCCTAAGGGACTCCGACTCCTGATTTTTCCTTGGGGTTAACTCCTGAAGCCTTTCCCATATATGTGTATAGCCGCAAGGCAGCAGAGTATATCATGGGAATCAATAAAAAAAACATGAAAAAGGTGGTCTAGCAGTACCAGATCTCAAACTGTATTATAAGTGGTAATTATCAAAACAATCTGATACTAGTTGAAAAGTAGACAGGTGGATCAATGGAATAGGATAGGTACAAATTCTACTATAGTAAATGACTATAGTAATCTAGTATATGATAAATCCAAAGATCCAAGCTTTTAGAACAAAAACTCATTATTTGACAAAAACTGCTGGGAAAGACTGGAAAAGAGTATGACAGAAACTGGGTATAGACCAACATCTCATACAGTGTACCAAAATAAGGTCAAAATGAGTACATGATTTACACATAAAGGATGATACCATAAGGAAATTAAGAGAGCATTAAATCATTTATCTGTCAAATTTATGGTCAGAGGAAGAAATTAGGACCAAAGAAGATATAAAAAGCAAAACTAAATGTAAAATAGATCATTTTGATTATCTAAAATTTAAGAGTTTTTGCACAACCAAAACTAATATAACCAAGATTACAAGGGAAGACAGAAAAATGGGAAGTAATTTTTGAAACAAGTATCTCTGATAAAGGCCTCATTTCTCAATTATGTGGAGAACTGGTCAATTTATAAAAATACAAGCCATTTCCAATTGATAAATAGTCAAAGGAAATAAACAGGCAGTTTTTTCAAAGAAATCAAAGCTATCTATAATCATATGATAAAATGCTCTAGATCACTGTTGATCAGAAAAATGCAAATTAAAACAACTCTGAGGTATCACCTCATACCTATCAGAGTGCAAATATAACAAAAAAGGAAAATATTGGATGTTGGAGGGGGTGTAGGAAAGCTGGGATGCTAATCCACTGTTGGTGGAGTTGTGAAAAGATCCAACCATTTTGGAAAGCAATTTGGAACTAGCCCAAAGGGCTATTATAGAACTGTTCAAACCCTTGGATCCAGCAATACCACTGCTAGGATTATATCCAAAAGACATCCCCAAAAAGAGAGAAAGACCTATTTCTACAAAAAATATTTCTAGCAGTTCTTTTTGTGGTGGCTAAGAATTGAAAATCAAAAGAATGCCAAACAATTAGGTAATGGCTAAACAAGCTGAGGTATATATTGTGATGGAATGTTATTGTGCTATAAGAAATGACAAGCAGGATGATTTCAGAAAGGCCTGGAAAGACTTGTATGAACTGATGTGTAGTGAAGTGAGCAGAACCAAGAGAACAATATTGTTTGATGAAGAACTGTGAATGACAACTATTCTCAGCAATACAATGATCCAAGACAATCTCAAAGGACTATTGATGAAACATACTATCCACCTCCAAAGAAAGAACTGATATTGATTGAACACAGACTGAAGCATGCTATTTTCACTTTCTTTCATGTTTTTATTCAAGTTTTCTTATACAAAATGACTAATGTGGTAATGTTTTACATAACTGCACAAGTATAACCCACATCTGATTGTTTGCCACCTCAGGGAGGGGGGAGGGGGAAGGAGGGGTTAAAATTTGGAACTCAAAACTATAAATAAAAATGTTTATTATTTTTAAAAATCTACCCCCCATACTTAGTATAATAATAACTAATATACAAATTATTTATCTAATATGATATTACCTTTGACTTTAACCACATATATAGACTCATTTTATTTAGATATTTCAAGTATTTTTAAATTTTTAAATGAAATTATAAAATTTTAATTTAATTTTTAATTAAAAAATTTTAAACAAAATTAAAGTGACTGAATTCTTCAGACTAAATAAAAAACACTAAAGTCATATGGACACTAGAAATTATATTCTTGTAGCACTGAATGATTTAACTCCATATATTTAAAAGGATAAGAAAAAAGAACTTTACAACAAGCTAGCAAAGATAGCATGCTTATTAATTAAATGGATGACAGAATGTGGAATATTATCTAATAGCATAATAGTTAATAATTGAGTGTTTTACAGGCTAAAATCATAGGTATAATTTAACAAGATAGAATATAATAAGATAAATTTAAAGTCCTACCTTTTGATTCAAAGAATCATGATTCAAAGACTTCTGAAATGTATCCAATATGGCTAAACAATGGTTTATATGAAAACTATCTCAGGGTTTTAGTAGAACAAAAATTCAATATGAATCAATCTTGTAATATGGAAACCAAAAAATCAAAGTTCTTTTAGGCTACATCAACAAAGACCTAGTGACCAGAATGAGACACATGATAGCTCTACTGTCCTTGGCCCTTCTCAGACTACATCTGGACTACTGTGCTTGGTTCTGAATTAGAGAGAGCATAGTACATAGGAGAGAAAGACAAGAGGAAGCAATTCCAAAGGAGAACCATCAGGATAGTAAAGTAACAGGAAATATTGCCTCCATAATATTGGTTCAAGGAACAGTTATTTAGCCAAAAGGGAGGAGGAGGTGTTTGAAAGACTGCCATATGAAAGTGGAATTAGACATATTCATCTTGGCCCCAGAGGGCAGAACTAAAAGCTACTAAGGAAAGGTGGAGAGAGTTAGGTGGTGCAGAATAGGGAGCCTGGTATGAAGACAGGAAAAACTGAGTTCAAATGCAGTCTCAAGAACTCTATCTGCTTCCCTTCCTTTATCTGTAACATAGCACATCTATTAGGTGGGTAGGCAGCTAGGTGGAGCAGTGGATAGAGTACAAGCCCTGGAGTCAGGAAGACTCATCTTCCTAAATTCAAATCTGGCCTCAGACACTTACTAGCTGTGTGATCCTGGGCAAATCATTTAACCCTATTTGCCTCAGTTTTTTTGTCTGTAAAATGAGCTGGAGAAGGAAATGACAAACAACTCTAGTATCTGCCCCAAGAAAACCCCAAATGGGGTCGTGAAGTCAGTCATGATTGAAACAACTGAGCAACAACAACAAAATATTAGCAATTGTTATTGATGAAAATAAAAACTCCTTTACAATAAGAACTGTCCAACAGAGCTGTGTACTGTAGCCTTGGAGCATCATACTTCTCCCTAACTAAACTCTTCAAATGGGAAACCGGATGACCACTTGTCAAGGATATTATAGAGAGGAATCCTGCTAATGGTGCAGATTTGTCTCTCATGATCTATCAGGTTCCTTCTAACACTTCATGCCTGTGATTGGGGGAAAAATAATAAAACCAATCCATGCCTAAACATTATATAACAGGGAAAGGAGATGTTTCAATGTAGCACGGTAGCAATCCATGTAATACTTTTTTTTTTACTTCCATTTGCCTATCTATACCATAAATATGTGAGTACAACAGCATTGGCAAACAGGGCTAAGAATTTATATTAAATCTTTATTACTTTGACAATGCAACTGAGACTCATGGATGTGTGGCTTAGTGGTACTGCATGAGTCTCCATATCCCATCCCAAAGAGGAGGTGGGGGTTATAAAGTATACCACTTTATTGCAAGTAATACCATAACAAACATTCTTTGCCTTTCACTAAAGCTCAAATACAATGTCTCATTGAATCAAGGGGGGGGTGACAAGGATTTTCACTAATAAAGAGGAAGCTCTGGAAGGTCTGATCAAGTCAGAAAGGCTTCAAGTACCAGCCTAATTACAGGCATTCTGAAAAACCAGGACTACCTTTCCTAAGTTTGGCAAGGCTGGCTGCCAGAAAGCTGGTCACAGGCTGATGATTTTTTTCAGGCACAGCAGTACACCAAAGCCTGTCTGCTGAGGCAAAGAGTAGTTATGATCTGAGTCAGTGGGGAAGTACCCAAACTTACAAAAATCACATACATAAAACAGCATACCGCTGACCTGTAGTTTTGTATGGGTTGGGTATCTCTGGTGAGAATTCCCCGTTTCCAAAATGCACAGCTTGCACCCCACCACCTCATTCTGCCAGGTCCTGGAGAGGGAAGGTCAGCCAGTACAGGATCCTTTTCTCCAATGCCACTGCCCAGCTCCTGCTTAAATCCCACCAGCATCTCCCCTCCCAAAACTCATGGGCCTGGTCCCTCCAGGTTCTTGACAGCAGAGTGCACATGGCCACTCACAACCATAAGCAGGCTACCACTCATTACCATTCTTCCAGTAAGCTACCAGGTCTTAAGGACTATTGGGTCTTACCATCAACCCTTCAGATGTCCAGACATGGCCATTTAACCTACCAAGTCTTACTTTTCAAAATGTATTTCCATTATTCTGCTATAAGAAATGACAGGCAAGATGATTCAGAAAGGCCTGGAAAGACTTGCATGAACTGATGTATAGTGAAGAGAGCGGAACCAAGAGAACATTGTGCACAGACCCAGCAATATTATTCCATGAAGAACTGTGAATGACATAAGTATTCTCAGCAATAACAATAATACAAGACAGTCCCAAAGGACTAATGATGAAACGTACAATCCACCTCCAGAGAAAGAACTGATATTGCTTAAACACAGACTGAAGCATCCTATTTTTCACTTTCTTTCATTTTTTGCTTTTATTTGCTTTCTTGTACAAAATGACTAATATGATAATGATTTATATAATTGTACATGTATAACCCATATCTGAGTGCTTGTCACCTCAGGGAAAGGAGAGGGGAGGAATGGAAGAAGGGATAAAAATTGGAACTAAAAACTATAAATAAAAATATTTATTACTAACAAATAAAAATTTTAAAAATGCTAGTTAATTGACTGGCTACCCCAAAAAAAGGGGATTCCTAGTACTTGGGACAATTCTTGGCACAGAGTAACCTCCTTATACATGCTTTTCCATTCCATTCTTTCTCACAAAATGAGCAGAATCCCCTTCCCCCCACCCAAAAAAAAAAAAAAAAAAACGTGATCAGGCCTCTCCTACATCTCAGCAAAATTACTATAATTTCTACTGGAGTCAGGACTCATGAGCCTATAGCTTTAAAGTTTAATTTCATGGAAGATATGGAGTGAGAATGTGGGGTGAGGGAAGGGAGTAGGAAATCTTGTTTTTGAACCAGGATTCACAATTCTTTAATATATTGTTGGCTGTCATTTAGATATTATTAATTATAAAGACATAAAAGAAAGCACTAAACAGATGCCTAATTAAGATGTCAAACCATGACTTAAAATGGATCACTTTTCTTATTCTGCTAGATAAACTTTTCATGGGGCTGTTATTAATATTCCAGCACAGCAGAGGAATCATTACACTAAGCAGCAGTGTGATATCAAGCTTACAGCTACATGAAGCTCCTAGGATAGAGCCTCCGAGGTACTAATTTATTCGTTATCAATGGGAGACCTGGGTCTCAGAAACCTTATCTGTCTTGTATTGAAATTTTATAAATAAATCTACAGGTCTTGGAATGGATAACCAATGAGAAAATCCAGCTAAACCATCCAATCAGAAAATATATGAAGACCTATTGTATATATATTGTATATAGTACAGTACAATATATAGAGATTTGGGCTGGCTAGGTTGGTGGTACACTCCTATAAACCATATATCAGGATGCTAAGGCTGATGTATCTCTTGAGCTCAGTAGTTCTGAATTGTAGTGGGCTAAGTGGATGGGGTTTGTGCCAATTTTGTGAGGGGAGAAGGCAGGCCAAAGCAGACTAAAGCAGGGACAAAATGGCTTAAGTTGGAAACAGAACAGGTCAAAGCTCAAAGGTTATAGCTTGGGTAGGAAAGGAAGAGGCAAAGAAAAAAGGGGAGGAGAGAGGAAGAAAAGGAAAGGGGAGGAGAGGGAAGAAGAGGAGGGGAGAGAGAAGAAAAGTCAAAGGTCTTTTCCTAAGGAGCTAACAATCTATTTAGAAGGCAAGCTAAACACCCATTAAATAGAGAGAAAAATAATACCCAAAAAGCATACCTATTAGACTTCTGTCAAAAGAGGCCTTATGTGTTACCTGATTTCAGAGGCGGAGAAAGATCAAATTGTTAAGGGACCCGACCTGCAATTAGAAAGGCCAAGAAGCTAAGAGACTGCGTTACCCTCACCTAGATATTCTCTGATGTGTTTTGCTGAGTTGATGAAATGCAGCCCTCAGTCCTACAACAGCTGTTATTGTTTAGCTCTTTAAGCTTTTATAGGTTATATCATATTATTTCCTGAAGGGCTTTTACTGGTACAAGTTTCTGGTGTATACACTTGCTCTGCTGTCAAGATGTCTCTATTGCAAAGCTAATCTCTATAGAGCATAAATAACTGTATAGGCGACTGCCAGTACCATGTGTTTTGAAGGACATGGGAAGGTCCCCTTGACCTAAAATATCTTCCCACATACATCTCCTGAAATCCCTATATATCCTTACTACTTTGATATAAGGTCTTAAAAGGACATGACTATCATACAAATGTTATTTGGAAGATACAATATTAATATCTATCAACATCGAGACTAGAATCCAGGGGTCAGATTACTTAGGCAGTCAGTTAGCAATAGGTCCCTGGACAATATGTCCCTAGGGCCCATTCTGAGACCAGAAGGACAACCTGAGTGCTGTGCTGAAAAAGTCAAGACCAGAAATATTTATTAAATACAGACTCAGAGTTAGGAACTATGCTGAGCACTGAAGCCAACAAAATATTAAAGATTCTAGAGGAAAAACATCCAGTTAGATAAGATTCTCCATAAAGAATGTATAGAGTGGGACAGCTAGGTGGCACAGTGGATAGAGCACCGGCCCTAGAGGCAGGAGGACCTGATTTCAAATCCGGCCTCAGACACTTAACACTTACTTGCTGTGCAACCCTAGGCAAGTCACTTAACCCAATTGCCTCACTTAAAAAAAAAAAAAAAGAATGTATAGAGGGGCGGGGCTAAGTGGCACAGTAGATAAAGCACTGGCCTGATTCAGGGAGGACCTGAGTTCAAATCTAGCCTCAGACACTTGACACATACTAGCTGTGTGACCCTGGGGCAAGTCACTTAAGCCCCTTGACCCTGCCAAAATAAATAAATAGATAAATAGATAATGAGTGAATGAATAGATAGATAGATAGATAGATAGATAGATAGATAGATAGATAGATAGATAGATAGATAGATAGATGGATAGATGGATAGATGGATAGATGGATGGATGGGGGGGAAAGTATGGGAATGGGAGTAGCTAGGTGGCCCAGTGGATAAAGCACTGGCCCTGGATTTCAAGAGGACCTGAGTTCAAATTTGGCCCTCAGACACTTGACACTTACCAGCTGTGTGACCCTGGAGCAAGTTACTTAAGCCCCCTTGCCACTGCCAAAATAAATAAATCAATAAAGGAAGGAAGGAAGGAAGGAATAAATGGATGGATAGATGAAGGGATAGATAGATAGATAGACAGACAGACAGATAGATAGATGGGGAAAAAAAGAAATATGGAAATGGGAGTATCTAGGTGGCCCAGTGGATAAATCCCTGGCCCCTGGATTCAGGAGGACCTGAGTTCAAATTTGGCTTCAGACACTTGACACTTACCAGCTGTGTGACCTGGGCAAATCACTTACCCCAATTGCCTCACCCAAAACAAAAAACAAAAACAAAAACAAAATGGTACCAGAATAATTGTTTTACAAGAAGAAAGTTAAGAATGACAATAGTTCAACAACAAATTCAATTTAATGAGCATTTACTAGAGCCTACTCTGCTTTAGGTACTATGCTAGGCAATAGAGAGCTAGATAGAATTAAGAGTAATAATTACCATGTCCAATTAGCAAGAGAGCCAAAAACAGGAGATAGAAATTGGAGTTGGCAGAAGCTTGGGAGGTCACTATTGGGGAGTGATGTCTGAGGCAGTAGGGTAAGAGCAGTATACTATATTTGAGGGAGCTCACAAACAAAGCTAGATTCAGCACAAACCCACTAACTATTAAAGCTAAAAAAGTCCTTAGAAACCAGTGGTCCATCCCCCTGTTTTGAGAGAGACTGAGTACCAAGGTACTTAAAGGACTTTCTCCAGTTCACACAACAAGGTAGTAACAGTATCAGACCTACATAGATCCCATGCTCTTGAGTCTTTTTCCACTAAGGAATTGATACCTGCCCTTCAATTCACTTCTCAGAACTTTTCCCTGGCTTCCTATCCATTAAGGGACAGATCCCTGGGTTCCCAAAATTATATTAAAACCTAGATCAGGTGTTACGAAGTTAAATAACATGAAAACAACAGAGAATCACTTCAAATGTGGATAAGAGGCCAAGGGTTAGGGAATCAGGAGACAATTGTTACCTGACCAAGCATCAGAAGCCAAAGCCAGGGTTGGGAGCTAAAACAGGTAGAAGAAGTAGTGTAGTCAGCATACCAAGGGTAATTCCACAAAAAGCTGCTATGGAAACATAAGGATCTAAGTCTTTCTATTTTTAAAAACCCTACCCAATGGTGACTCCAGCCCATGGTCAGGATACCTGGATAAGTAAGAGGTGTAAAGTAAGGAGACTGAAGAGTCATCCAAGTCAAAAAGACAGTGCAGATCAAGCAAAGATCTTGTAAGAACTCAGTAGACTCTATCACAGAACTGGGTCAGAGGACAGGCAGATCCAATAAGAGTAAAGAGCGCAAGGCTGTTGGCAATCAATTGGCAAATCAATTTCTGACTGCTTTCATCAAAAAGATTGTGAAGAAAACCTTGAAAATCAGGCCAGAATTTCATGTAGGTGAGTGTAGGAAAAAAAGAAAGAAAAGGAGGGATAAATGCTTTTATCCCCAATATATTCCAGTAGACACTTTGCTCGAAACGCAACATAATCAATTACATATTTTAATTCTAACAGCAAATATGTAATCAACAGTTTTGAATACAGAGCAATGAATTCACCCAGAAGTCAATTAACAGACAATTCTGAAGAGACGAAAACTGGCACCCAAATTCTCACACTGAGACAAGTGCAGAGAATTTCCTTTAATAAAGCTATGGTTTTGTTTACCATAAACATACAGTAAAGAGGTCAACTTTCTGAATTCTTCCCCAAAAGAACTCTTTAAACTATACTAACCTGACAAAATTTAAGCAGGGGTGTGGGTGGGTAGGGGATATCATTTTATTTTGTTTTGTTTTCTGGGAGTGGGGAGGATAATTAAAGACTACTTTGCTGAAGTCACATAACTTGACTAGGTTATAGGGTAGGATTTCAGTGGTGTATTTTTTACTATATTCCTGCTTTACCCCAATCTCCCCAAAAGATTTTCCAGACCACTGCACCTTTCCATCTGACTTATAGCTGAAACCTTTCATAAGTGTTTTCTCTCCATTAGAATGGGAGTTCCTCAAGAGCAGAGATTGTTTTACTTTTCTAATTGAATCCCCAAAACAGTGATTTTAAATGTGGTAAGTACTCAGTAAGTGCTTTTTCATTCATGAATTCATTCTTGAAGGGGAGGGAGAATAATACATGTTTATCAACGTCTTTTGTTTCTTCTCTATCACTAAAATTCACTTGTTGCTCTTCTTCATTCCCATATAGCAAATAATATAACCCACATAATAAATAATATTCTCTAGAGAGGTATTACATTACAATAGATAGCCCATAAAACAAATAATATTCTCTAAGACAAAAAAGGAAGAAGAGAAAAATCAGCAAAACTGATCAATACATCAAAAAAGTCTGAGAATACATGTGGTGTACCTCAGAGATGTCATTGATAAGAAGAAAATCTCCATATACATCAAATTGTTTGTAGCAACACTTTTTATGTTAGAAAAATGGAAAGAAAGTAGATTTCCATCATTGCAGAATAGTTCAGTTGTGGCACATGAATGTAATGGAATATTATGGCCCTGTATGAAATGATGAATGTGACAGAAACATGGAAAGATCATTCATTCAATGTTAAAAGTTATGGCCACCAATAAGGTCTGGCAGGTCCTACTCAGCTGGACAGGCTTCACACCTGGACCTAGTGATCAACTGTATTTCTGTTATCCAAGAAAAACTTGGCTAACTTTGCAGCTGCTCATTCCCAAACTGACAAGTCATGAAGTACATCTGCTAAATCCAGAGACTTTATGATCTGCAAAAGTGAAAGAAAAGCCACAATCATGGGATTGCCAATACTTGAAGCAATTCCATACTCAAGGACAATCTTTGACTGATCTGTCACAAAATTAACAACTTCATTGTTCAATGGTTTGCCCTTTTCCAAACTGATAAGCGATTATCAATAGATGGGATATCTGTGGGAGAGGTCAAAGACATCATTAACAAAACATAGAGATACAGATGTACAACCAAGGTGCCACTCTTTAGTTAGTGAGTGCTTAAATATGATAGGGGCTGCTAGGTGATGCAGTGGACAAAATGCTCAGCTGGGAATCAGAAAGGCATAAGTTCAAATCTAGCCTCAGAGACTTACTACCTGTGTGACCCTGGGTAAACCCTGTTTGCCTCAGTTTCCTCAGTTGTCAAATGAGCTGGAGAAGGAAATGGCAAAACATTCCAGTATCTTTTTCAAGACTACCTCAAATGAGATTACAAAGATTCAGACAGGACTGAAATGACACAACAATAAATATGATAGCATTTTTGCCTCAGTGTCACTACTACTAAGCCTATACCCCAAAAAGGGTGTGTGTGTGTGTATGTATATGTATATGTATGTATGGAGAGAGAGAGAGAGAAATGGTAAAGGACCCATATTACAGAAATATTTATAGCAACTCTTTTTTTATGGTGACAAAGAACTGGAAACTTAGTGCCCATTAATTGGAGAATGACTGAATAAATTATAATATGTAAATGTCATGGAATAGGTTTGTTTTATAAGAAAGGATGAAAAAGGATTATTTCAAACATGCCTAGGAAGACTTGTATAAACTGATATGAAGTGAAGTGAGCATAACCAGAACAATTTATACTATAATATCAACATTGTAAAAAATAAACAATTTCGAACTACTTAAGAACTCTGATCAATGTAATGATTTCAAGCAGGATTCCGAAGGACTGATCATGAAGAATGCTGCTTGCCTTCTAGAGAGGTGATGGACTAAATATACAGAATGAAACATATTTTTGGATATGACCAATGTAGGAATTTGTTTTTCATGACTCTGAATATTTGTTACAAATGTTTTGTTTCCATTTTTTCAGTATGAATGGGGATGTGAAAAGTAGGGGCAAATGCTTGAAAATTGAACAAAATATTTAAAAAAACAAATACAAGTTACTCTGGAGCTCAACAAAGGATCAAAGATTAAAGAACTAATCACATTTTGGGAACTATTCATTAATCAATCAATCAATATTTTACATTTTTAAGAGAGGAAGGAAAGCAATATAACATGGTCTTGATTATCTATTGGAAAAAGGCATATATAAGATAATATATATAATATATAATATGTATAATAATACAATATATAATACAAGAAATCCTTTCTATTTGGTTTTGGAATTTCTTATAGTTAAATATGGATGTCACTTGATCTTTCCCTTCAAATAATAAATGTTCAGAATCTATGTCATAAATACCTAACACAGGAAACACTAGAAATTTGTCTAGTTTTACCATCTGAAACGCTAATCAATTCCTTCTTTGCCACCAAATATATAGACAGCTCTATCTCAGCTGTCTCTTAGCATCACCCCAAAAAGACTGTCCTCATTTAAACCTTTCTGGAGCAAGAATGATGGTTAAATGATGGAGTTTCAAAATATAACCCTGCTACATACAAAATGAGAATGAATAATGTGATATATCAACAAAGTGAGTAATTATTTTGCATAAATACTGTCAATAGAAGATGTTTATCTTCCTCACCCAACAAAGTAATTAAACAGACCAATGTAGGTTCTGTCAATAAATTTGAAATCAAGATTTGTAGAGGATAATCCAATAATCGCACACAGTGTTTAATTAGGAAAATCTCAGAGGATCTCTGAAGCAGTATTTTGTTTTCTTTAAAACCACTAGCACTGTCAAAAAAACATTTATTAGTCTGCCACTGATGCATTCATGATATCATAGAGTCTAGAGTTAGAAGGGTTCTTAGCAGGCCCTTTGCCCATACCCCTAATTTTAAAGCTAAGGAAACTGAGGCCCAGAGAGTTATGTTACTTATTTAAGGTCACACTGATAATGAGTGACAAAACTGAGATTTTAATCCAGAACTTCAGATTCCAGATACAGTGTTCTTACCATTATTGATTATTCTGATTGCTGTGTGAAGTATGTTATATAGCCATGTACCCTCTTCTCTAGAAACTTACAATGTAAAAAGAATGCAGTATAGTCTAGTGGATAGTCAAGTCAACACTCATTTATAAAGCACTTACTATATGCCAAGGACTATGCTAAACTAATCACTAGAGTTGCAAATAAAGGCATAAAAAGTCCATGCCCTCCAGGAGCTTACATTCTATTGAGGAAGACTACAAGCTGCAGATTCTATTGCTGCTCAGTCATTATTGTTGTTCTTCAAAGAGGACCAATGACAGGATGTTGGGGTCAGAGTACAATGTGTTTAGTTGTAGCTGATCAGTCCAATATGAGTTTGGGAGGCACTTGGAATGGAGATGTCTCTGGATTTGCCTGTCTCATGTTTTCCTTGTACTATTGCTATTCTGCTCTGTTCATGGAGTAGAGCATCTTCTTTGATGCCTACATGCCATACTGGGTGAAGACTATTCAAATGCTTTCATTTTACAAGTCCTCCACTCAGCACCAAATGTCTCATTTCTGAAAGGAGGGTTGATTCAAATGCTTGGATTCATTGTATAAAAAGTATGTATATAAATTTGTTTATATTAAAATTTTATATTCTTATTTTAAAAAGGAGAGAGGTCAGATCAGTAGAAGAGATTAAGGATACAACATATAGAAGGAAACAAACATAGTAGTTTACACTGTTTAACCCCTTTACTAGAGGGAAAAAAATCACTATTAACAAAAAAAGTACCTCTAAGAAAGCTAAACATTAGTAGAAAATAAGTCTAGGCCAAAACCTCAAAACATATATCAAGATAAGCTCTAAATGGATAATTTAGACATAAAAAGTCACATCATAAATAAATTAGAGCAGCAGAGAAAAATTATCTTTCAGATCTGTGAAGAGTTCATGCTTAAACAAGTGATTGAGAGGATCCACACAAGATGAAAGATATAATTTTAGTTATGTAAAATTTAAAAGTTTTTGCACAAATCTAACATACTAAAAAATAGAAAGAAAACAGATAAGGGGGGAGGGGAAATCTTTGCAACAAGCATTCCTGATAAAGCTCTTGTTTCCAAGATATGTAAGGAACTGATTCAAACTCATAAACTGAGATCCATTACCCAACAGATAAATGGTCAAAATATTTGAAAAGATTCCATAGGAAGAAATCTGTGTTATCAATAATCACATTTTTAAAACTGCTCTAAATTGTCTAATAATTAGAGAAATGCAAATTAAAGCAATTCTGAAGTCCTATTTCACCCATATCAGACTGGCATAGATGACAAAAGAGGAAACTGACAAATGCTGTTGAAGAATGTGGGAAAACAAACACACTAGTTCACTGTTGGTGGAACTGTGAATTGGCCCAGCCATTCTGGAGAATAGTTTGGAACTATGCCCAGAATGTTAATAAACTGTACATATCCTTTGACCTAGCTATACCACTACTAGACCAGTACTTCAAAGAAACTGAAGAAAGAGGAAAAGGATCCATAGGACAAAAATATTTATAGCAGCTCTTTTCGTGGTAGCCAAAAATTGGAAACTAAGGGTGTATCCTTCTGGAATGGCTAAACCAATTGTGGTATATGAATCTAACAGAATACTACTGTGCCATAAGAAATGATGAAAATGATCATTCAGAGGAAACAGGGAAGACCTTTATGAACTGATGCAGAGTGAATTGATCTGATCTAAGAGAACAATTTATACAATGACTAAAAGAAAAAAAAACATTATAGAGCAAAATAACTTGGAAAAACTTTAGAACTCTAAGCAATACAATAATAAACCACTAGTCCAAAAGAATGAAGAAGACACATGCCATTTAACTCATAACAGAGAGGTGACCATCTTAAGATAAAGAAAGAGACATACATTTTTGGGCACAGCTAATGTGATAATTTGTTTTGTCAGATCAGGTAGAAATGCATTGAGGGATTTGTTTTGAGGGGTTTGCTTGTTGGTTTTGAATTTACTCAATGAGAAAATAGAGAAGATAGGAAGAGGTACAGAATAATAAAAGGCAACTAGGTGGTACCAGGCCTAGAGTCAGGAAGACTCATCTTCCTGAGTTCAAATCTGACCTCAGACATTTAATAGCTGTGTGAAGCTGGGCAAGTCACTTAATCTTGTTTGCCTCAGTTTCCTCAGCTGTAAAATGAGCTGGAGAAGAAAATGACAAACCACTCCAGTATCTTTGCCAAGAAAACCCCAAATGGGGTCATGAAGAAAAGGATACCACTGAAAAACAACTGAACAGAATAATAAAAAATAATTTCAAATACTAATCAGATAGTGACCAGATATCTCTGTTCACATGGAGAAAAATCAGGGGGAAAATAACTAAAATTCAAAAGTCAGTAATGCAAAGAGATAGAAATATGTACCTTTACCTCTATTGTCTACTTCAGAGGTATCAAAACAGCTGGCTGCAATGCTATCCTTCATTCAAGAAACTAGATTAAATGTAATTGGGAATGTTTAACAAAATAAATTAAAATACAATAGAATATAGATAATGTAAATATTTGGTTTTCTAAATCAATATAAGGCTGGCAAGAATCCCTAAGAACTTTTTGTGGCCCCATTTCTATGTGAATTTGAAATAACTAATCTAGGTGATTTGTCTGAACTGTTAGGATCATTGAAGGAATTTTAATTCCTGCACATATTCTTTTAAGGAAGATGGAAGCGCAATAAGCTATGGTAGAGAGAGAAGGGTAGAAGGAGAAGGGAAGAACTGTTGCCTGGTTTTCCAGATTAAATAAATAGTACATTATGCTGCTCTCTAAAATAATTATTCATAATAAGCATATTTTTCTGTGTTTTGCCACACCTCTTCTCAAACCCATCTCCATGACACTCACTAGTTTTTCCTCTTCTACAATTTTTCAAATTCCCAAAAGTATAGTAAATTTTAAAGTCATTTTTGAATGACCAAAATATGTCAGAGTTTAACAGAAAAACAAGGGAAATAGAAACACACACACACACACACACATTTCCGCTTATCTGCAAGGGTCCCAAAAAAAGTTTAAAGCAAATTAAAACCCCCCAAAAATCTGCTTAATTTTTCTGTGAAAAACCTAGACAAACTGCTTCAATTTCTCTTTCCAGGCTTATTTCATGTTACCCCCTTTAATTCATACTGTAATCTTATCAATGGGCCTACTTCTTGTTTTTCACTCCAAACATTCCATCTACTGAATCCATCTATGATGACTGAATGTAAAATCCTTTGGGGCAAGGACAATTTAACTTGTGTTTTTGTATAGCCCACCAATCACAGTGTCAAGCCCATTATAATCACTTAATAAATGCTGATTGATTAATTAATTAGAATATCCAACTTCATTCTAAGATCATATTAAGTGCCAACTCAACATGAGGCTTTTCTTGATCCCACTGGCTACTTATACCTCTCACTTCCCACCCCCATACAAAAAATTATCTTACATTTTCTTTGCATATATTTTGGATTTACTTTAGGTTGTTCACCACCCCTCCAACAAATTATACAACAAAATGCAATTGCTTTGAGGCCAGGTACTACTTCATTTTTGTCTTTATATCTCTAGTACCTGGCACGTAGTAGTTATTTAACTGCATCAACAAATTTAATTCAAGCAACTAATAATTGAATGATTCCCTGGGATGTCAATGACTTCCCAAAAGTTACTAAATTCACTTGATGTCTTAATAGGGAAACTGTGGACAAAGTAAAAAATGTCTCCATAAAATATTGCTGGAGAGGTAGGACCACAGACAATACATTCAACATTTATTAATATTTCTAACTCAGAAAGTCTAACTTTTCAAATTCAGAATCCTGATAGAAGAATGGTATGACAGAGAACAAGAACTGAAGATCATTTAGGGATGCTGTATCAAGATAATGGAATGTGGTAAATGAGGGGATTTAGCAGATCCTTAGGGGCCCACCTGGAGATTGATCTAAACTGATTGAATTAAGTGAGAGTGACTGACTGCTGACTAGCTTGTAAGAACATCTGGCTGGTACTTAAAAGAGTATTGTTCTCAGAAACTAAAAATTTTGAACTTTACATCGAGACTACCTTTGGGTCCAGTGAACCAATGAATTTGAATGATGCTAGCCAATCAGCTTAAAGAACCTCCCATTTCTGGAAGGAGGACATGAAGGAGGAAGTGAATGCTGTCGAGGAACTTCTTCCTCTTTGGCTGGAGAGATCAGCGTGGTGGGAGGACTTCACAGGGGAGTTTAGGAAGACTAGGGTTTCCATGCTATAAGAAACCTGTTCCCAATCTTTCTCTCTTTACTATCTTATATCTTTTAATAAACCCTTAAAAGCCTAAACTCTTGGTGAATTTATCAGTGATTTTAGCCAGTTTCCCCAAAAAACTGGGGGGGGAGACAAATTAGAACCCACATTTAGAATTTTAAACAATACAATGCTAAACATCAAATCCCCAAATATGAGTGATGGGACTTCTTTTTCTGGTTTCAGTCATATTCGAGGTTAACCTCTTAGTTAGATTCAATTGTGATATCATAAAACCCATTGGCACGGGGGCAGCTAGGTGGCACAGTGGATAAAGCGCCAGCTTTGGATTCAGGAGGACCTGAGTTCAAATCTGACCTCAGACACTTGACACTTACTAGCTGTGTGACCTTGGGCAAGTCACGTAACCCTCATTGCCCCACTGAAAAACAAAAAACAAAAAACCATTGGCAAAGTCCATAAATTAGAACTGGACTCAAGTAGCATTAGTGGCTCTCTTCAAATCAATCCAGAATTGAGGTATTTCTTCTAAACTTTCTAACAATTTCCTCCTATATCACTGTTCAGCCTTCTCCCAGAATCAAAAACACCCAATTAGCATTAACTTTAGTAGCATATGAAAGGAGTTACTGAGTAGTAATGCTTTCTGGCTTCTCCCAATCTTTACCTGGAAGGATTAAGTAAGAAAAGAAGATCCCTTGACAACTGATGCCTTCTCTGGATAAATTCTACCTAGTGAATTCTTGTCGCCACCAACATAAAACAGTCCAAGAGATTTTTCTGTTCACTTATGCAATGAGATCAATCAACAAACCTTTGTTAAGCATCTATAATGGGAAATAAGATCACTGAAAAACTTAGTGTAGAGAAAATGCAGAGGAGGGTCCAAACAAGACAGAGCCTAGAGTAAACCCACAATTAAGGGATAGCATGCAGATGATGATCCAGCAAAGGGGGGGGTGAGGAGTGGTCAGAAAATTAGGAGAATCAAGAAAGAGCAAAGAGACAAAAATCCAGAAATGAGTGAATATACAATAAGAGAGAGCGGACAACAATGTCAAAAATTTCAGAGAGGTCAAGAACGAAGAAATCATTGGTAATTTGGAGATAATTAGCTGAGTGTCGAGGTCAAAAACTAGATTAAAAGGGGTTGAGAAGAGATTAAAAGGAGGGGAAGCATTTTCTAGGAGTTTGGCTGTTAAAGGAAGGATAAATACAGGTAGAATCAAGTGAGGCCAGTTTAAGGACTCACTCGATTCATTCACAAACACAATGACAACTCACATAGACCACATATTCACCCAGTCACTCAATTATACTCAATTCATTCACTCAACTTTCCTAGTAATCAGACTTGGATACTTCTGTAGGTAGCAAACAGGGAAAATATAGATAGGGAGAGATGGGAACAGGGAGGATTTCAGAGCAATGAGGAAGATTTGTAAAGCCTTAGTAATGCAAACAAAATCCAATCATACTTGAGAGACCAAAGGTACTATCAAGTTTCCATAATCCCTCTCTATAACATTATGAACCTCTCTATCTAGCAAGTGACATACCATTTCTCTGTGACTCTGGCCCATCTTCCCTCACTAGAGAATCTAAAATACTATTTTTAAAACTTTCAACTTACATTTACTAGTCACCATTCCTTAAACCTCTCCCTTCACTTCTCATAGGGGATAGTGGTTACCTCAGATGATGGCAAGTCACATGAACTGAAGCCTAAGAAAGTGATTCTCAAGTTGAGGGGGTGAAGGCACAATACTACATAGTGGGCAGGAAGGCAGAAATGCCAGGACACTGACATAAGGTCATTGCTAGAGAGGCCAAATATGTTGGGAAGAATATGTGTATTGAAGGAGCTTCCCACCCCCCCCACCCCCCCACCTCAGCCCCTGACCTGGTAGGTTCCTATTTTACCTGAGTAATCTTGCTTAACAAGGTGCTAAATTCCAATGTCCCTTGTTCTTGAAGAACAACAAAGCACTTTCTAAATGTGTCACCTTGGGGAAAAGCTCTATTTGCCCCTATCATGTTTAGGTTCTGATAACCAACAAGTTACTCTTAACTTTCATTGAGAGACTGTGTTAGCCTTAGATTCAGGACAACATGGTTTCAAATATTACTTCTGACACTTATTATGTGACCAAGGATAAGTCACTACTTCTCTAAGAAGCCTCCATCACTGTATCAGTAAATTAGAGACTATGATACTTATAATGCCCTCCTCGAAGAGCTGCTGGTTTTGTTATATTTACAGCTTGTGGCAATTATGTTTAATACATTTTTCTGTTACAAAAATACTTTTTGACTCTATGAAATTCTGACTTATAAGCTGTGTGATCAACACAGTATATATCAACATTGATCCCAATAAACGGGGTATAAAGATGGTCACTATAATATATGCTATGATTTAGATACTGGATGGTTAATTGCAAGTGCCAAAAGATATATGTATATACATATATGTGTGTATTTATGTACGTCATTCAACTGCCCCAGACAAGCAAACGTGTATATTTGTTGTTGTTCTTTTTCAGTCGTGTCTGACTCTTTGTGACCCCATCTGGGGGATTTCTTAGCAAAGACACTAGAGTGGTTTGCCATTTCCTTTTCCAGATCATTTTACAGATGAGGAACTGAAGCAAGTAGGGTTAAGTGATTTGCTTGGGGTCACAGAGGTAGTAAGGGTCTGAGACCAGATTTGAAATTATAAAGATGAGTCTTCCTGATTCCACGCCCAGTGCTCTAACTACTGTGCACCTAGCTGCACATATATGTATATCAGGGCTCTTCAAAACATAATCACTCAAAAATTTTTATCAAAAACTTGGATAAAAGCATAGACATTATACTTATCAAATTTTCACATCACAAAGCTGTGAGGCATAGATAACACACTGAGTGATATTAAAATCCAAAAAGATTTTGACATTCTGGAACATTTGGATCTAGGAAGGTAAAATTTAATTTGGATGAACTTAATGTCATACACCTGGTTTAAAGAAATCAACTCATAAAAGGGGGATGGGGAGGTATTGCTAGATATCAAATAAAATGAAAAAATATGTGAATTTTAGCCAAATATAAGCTAAATAAGAGTTAACAATATGATATGGCAGTACCCACCACCTCCCCCCCACACCCCCCCTACCCCCCCCTAAAAAAACCTAATACCATCCTTGGCTGCATTAAGAAAAATAATGTATCCAATAAAAAAGAAGTGAAAGTCCTTTGTTGTAGTGGTTTGCTTGTGAGCTCATGGACCACAATATTCCAGGCTCTTCTATATAATGGTATCTTTTGAAATCTGTCCAAGTTCATGTTCATTGTTTCCATGGTACTATCTATCCATCTCATCCTCTGCTGTCCCCTTTTCCTTTTGTCTTCAATCTTCCCTAACATTGGAGTCTTTTCCAATGAGTCCTGTCTTCTCATTATGTGGCCAAAATATTTAAGCTTCAGCTTCAGTATTTGACCTTCCAGTGAATTGTCTGAATTCATTTCTTGAAATATTGACTAATTTGATCTCCTTGATATCCAAGGGACTCTCAAAAGTCTTCTCCAGCACCAGAATTCAAAACATCAATTCTTCAGAACGCAGTTTTACTTATAGTCCAATTCTCACAGCCATACATCATTATTGGAAAAACCATAACTTTGACTATATGGATCTTATTGACAAGGTGATGTCTCTACTTTTTAGTATGCTGTCCAGATTTGCCATAGCTTCCCTTCCAAGGAGCAAGTGTCTTTTAATTTCATGGTTTCAGTCCCCATCCTACTTAGTCACATTGTATGAAGAGGAGAACTTCAAGGAAGACAGGGATAAAGAGGACAGTGATCAGAATCAAGCTCAAGGTCATGGTATAACCCAATCATTTGGAGGACCTGAGGATATTTCACCTAGAGACAATGATTTAGGGAAGATGATAGTTCACATAGGTATTTAAGGACAGCCATATGGAAGAGAAAATATACTAGACCCCAAAGGGAAGAAGCAGGAACAAAGGACAGAAATACAAGTGGCAAAGAGGCAGATTTAGGCTTGATATAAGAAAAACCTTTCTTATAGCTACCCAAAAATGAAATCAACTGTCCAAGGGTTAATAGGTTCCCCTTCACTACATTTCTTCATTCAAAGGCTGGATGATTACTTGTCAAGCATGTTGTTGAGAAGATTCCTGATTCGGTACAAGTGTGGGGCCAGATGGCTTCTGAGGTATCTCCCAGTTCTGAAATTCTGCACATCATATACAGTATGATGACTATGAAAAGACATGATCCTTCCCCCAAAGCTGACTTAGGTTCTGCCTAAATATACTCGGAGCTTTTATTCCTGTCTTGACAAACAACTTAACTACATATACACACAAAAGTGATACATATGGATGGTTGTTAAAAAAAAAAAAAAGACCAGTATGTTTAAGGTCACACAGAAAAGATCATAGCCAGTTTGGAAACAAAAGTCACAGGATACTGAGCCAGAAAAGGACCTTAGGTATCCAGTTCAACTCACCCTCCCATATCTTACATCCCAGCTTATTTTACCAATAAAAAACTAAGACCTCAGTTAAATAAGGTCTTAAGAGTAAAACAAAACTATCTTCTGGAACTTCACCAATGTTAAAAGAAAAATGCTTTATATTTGCATAGTGGGAGGTGTGTGTGTGTGTGTGTGTGTGTGTGTGTGTATATAAAAGGAGATGCTAAGCACAAACAACCACATGAATAAGTGTGGAAAATAATCAAAATTTCAAAACTGACTCTTTATATGAATAGCATGTAATATATTCAGTTCAGAATTTTAAATGAAAGCAGGTTTAGGAATGATATGGCTATGATTATAAATTATTATAGATTTTTATGGATAACAATAATTGGGAAAGTAAATTTAAAAGCACATGAAGTGATCATTTAAATGTCATTTGCAAAGAGGAAGCTTTATCTAAACAAAAGGATGCTGTCTTTCCCTAACTTGATTTGTACAAGATTCTCCCAGTAACCTTATCATCCCTATGCAATTTTTATAAATAGGGAATTTTCTGTCTATATCTGTTAGCAAATTACATATGATGAAAGTAGTACCTGAATTTTCCTACCACCATTCCTTAAGAAAGATAAATTGAATATAATGTCCCTCTAGCTAAAAATTCATACACAAAAATAACATCTTGCTGAATTTCAGATCAGAAAAATGAAAACTCAGCAATTTAAATTCCATTTCAGATGAAATGCTGCAATTTAAAATTATGTTTATAGCCATTGTGGGAGTTTGAGAAGGGGAAGAAAATACTTTAAGCAAAATTATTTAAAAACATGTGTCTCTTAACGTCATCTTTCACAAACCACTCCCAAATCATCATTACTTTGTATTTATATTGGGGGTCAATGTTAAATATATATATATATATATATATATATATATATATATATATATACACACACACACACACACACACTAAAAGAAAACCTCTAAGACTCCATCAACACCATTGAAAATGAAGCATTTGGATGAAGTATACTTCTCTCCTCTCATTAGAGAAGTGGAGGTCTATGGTTACTGAAAGTTGCATATATTGTAAGGCATAGTTGTTCTATTAGTCAATTCTATTTAACTTTACTTATTATAAGAAAGGGTTTAATGAAAGGGTAGTATACTGGAAGGTGACCACAATGTAAAGAAAAAGCAGAAATGACACTTTTTTTATAATAACTGAAAAAAGAAAGTCAAACATCTGCTTGAACTCTCCTGGAGAAGTTCCTGCTTCCATTGTTATATTCTAGTTACTTCTGAAAACAAATAGCAAGCCCACAATTCATTATTTTGTAATAGTTCAGATGTAAGCAGCAGGTACATATAAATATGGACACAAAAAATGGGTAAAGTAGGTATATATTAGAGAAAATACTTAGTTATCCTTCTAAACCTTAAGTTAGAATCTTTTAGTGAATTCTCTGGCCACCCTATCTTTGAAATTTCTTAAGAATTCAGCTTAGTAAGCTAAAACTTCAAAAGTCTCCACACCACTGGAAAATGGGCACTTATTAGAACATCTACTTTGGGAACAAATTCAATAGTTTTCCACTTTGCATTCTGGGGGGTGAAAATATTACAGCATATTATGTCCAAAATTTAAATACTAATTATATAAGCTTTGTTCTGAAATCATAAAGCAAATCTTAATTCTCACATAGCATACTTTGACACATGTACAACTTTTTTTTTTCAGAGAAATTAAAACATGTTCCCAGACTATTATATTGTGATTCAAACATACATATGAAGAAGTTTATTTGGTTCATATGGAATTTTCCAAATCAGTAACTCAAGTGACGAGAACATTTTAAACATTTTTTAAATTTCATAAAACTGGATCTATTTTAATATCCAACCTGAAAAGAACCATGGAGATTAGCTAAACCTCTCATTTTTACAGATAAGGAAAATGAGGCCAAAAAGGCAAAGTGACCTGTCTAAAGTCATCCAACTGCTTAGCAGTAGGTAACAGTCCCTTTATTCTTCCCTTTCCTTCTTCTTCAACAACCAAAAGAGACTATTCCTAATTTTTGAAAAGCTTGATGAACTAAAACAACTACCTCAAAACTTTTCAAGTACCAATAATTACCATTTATTCCTAAAGGATCCAAAATCACCTGGAACTTGAGTCACTTCTATATATGTATTTTAGGTAATGGAAAACTATTGGTTTTCCACAGCAGAATCCCACAGTTAGCTATGATAAACATATAGTCTAGGAAAATAAACTTCTACTTTTACTTGTATTATCTATTCAGAATTGAATTGCTTTTTCTCTGTAGTCAACACTGTTTCTTCATTATTTTCTATCTCTAAGGTCTCTGCCAAGTTTATATCATTAGATCAGATCGAAATATCATTTAGGCTGTTTATTAATCACTCATTTTAGCTTATTTTTAGATACATTACTTAGGAATTCATTTTAGCACAATCCTCTAGATCAGTTTTGGATTCTGCTTGCTGAATAGAAAGTCTAAAGAAAGTTTCCTAAGATCACAATAGAGAAATAAGGCAAATCAAGAATTTTTGCTAATATGCAAATGTTGTAAATATGGCATTGAAAAATTAACAATGAATAAGATGGGGCATCTCCCCAGCTGATTCTGTAGACCATGAGGATGACAAGAACAACAACAAAGCACTTCTTTCTTGACATATATCACTTTTCTAGTGATCCAGGTAGCATAACTTTTCTTAGAGACTGAAATTATACTAACTTTGGAATATGTAACTTTTACTTGTAAATCATGTGCTGGCCATAGATAAAACAAAGGTAAAAGTTAAATATAGCAAGATCAGAGTAATTTCATCTGAAATACTCAAATCTCAACACCAAGGAAAAGAAAAGACTCACTGCCAACTAACCCAAAACAGAAAAACACGTGGATCAGTCAACAGCTCAAAACAACCCATCACTTTTTTGCCAATAACACAGATATTACCACCAATAAGAGCCATTAATGAAATTACCAAAAGACACATACCTTCTATGAGTTGGCAAATTCCCA